>NC_133030.1:64212045-64537500 GCF_048771995.1 Taeniopygia guttata | reverse complement strand
GAGCACAGAACCAGGTCAGAGGGACATGGGGAGATCTTCTCCACATGTGGATTGGCCAGGAAGGGACAGAGGAGGAGCAGGGTGGTTGCACGTGGTGTTGGGGGTACTGGAAGGCTCTGGGGTAGCATTGGAAGGGGTAATTAAGAGAAGCTATGATAAAAATCGAAACCAACCTCTGCAGGTCTGCTCTGAGGGCCGGGAGCACAGGGAGGGGCAGCAGCAGAAGGGAGGCAGAGCAGTGTGTCCAGGGCTTGGCCAGCCCCTCCTCAGCGACTGGCATCCCCTGCATCCCCCAGAGCTCCTGGCACATCTGCCTGGAGACAGGAGCTGGCCCTGCTCAGACCTGGAACCTGCAGTGGGCAGGTGCTGCATTCTGCCTGCCAGCACCACTGAAAACCGTGCTGCATTTGAGACAGGCTGGAAGGGTTTGTTTTCCCAGAACCAGCGCATGTCTGCTGTGTTCACACATCACTTCTGTGCTGCTCTGACATGCATGGGTGCCCCAGCCTGGGAGGGCAGCTCCAAAGGCTGTGTTTTATCCTCGTGTACAGCTCTGTGTCCCCTGGGTACCCGTCACACAGCCCCACGTGCAGCCTCCCCTTCTGCTGCTGCCTCTGGGCTGGTCCTGGTGTTCAGCAGGACACCCCGAGCAGGACAGTGCTGCCCTGGACAGCTCCAGCTCCTGGGGCTCTCTTCCTGTCCCTGTGCTGGGACAGAGCCATGCTGTGCTGGGACAGAGCTGTGCTGTGCTGGGACAATCCTGTCCCTGTGCTGGGACAGAGCTGTGCTGTGCTGGGACAGAGCTGTCCCTGTTCTGGGACAGAGCCGTGCTGTGCTGGGACAGAGCTGTGCTGTGCTGGGACAGAGCCGTGCTGTGCTGGGACAGAGCCGTGCTGGGACAGAGCTGTCCCTGTGCTGGGACAGAGCTGTGCTGTGCTGGGACAGAGCTGTGCTGGGACAGAGCTGTCCCTGTGCTGGGACAGAGCTGTGCTGTGCTGGGACAGAGCAGTCCTGTGCTGGGACAATCCTGTCCCTGTGCTGGGACAGAGCTGTGCTGGGACAGAGCTGTGCCAGGACAGAGCTGTGCTGGGACAGAGCTGTGCTGTGCTGGGACAGAGCTGTGCTGGGACAGAGCTGTGTTGTGCTGGGACAGAGCTGTGCTGGGACAGAGCTGTGCCAGGACAGAGCTGTGCTGGGACAGAGCTGTGCTGTGCTGGGACAATCCTGTCCCTGTGCTGGGACAGAGCTGTCCCTGTCCCTGCTGCCAAACCCTGTGCCATTCCTGACACTCCTCAGGTGTGTGACAGATGGGCAGTGGGAGCAGGGGAGCTGGAGGTGGCAGCAGGGTGGCACGGTGGCATGGTGGCACAGTGGCAGGGTGACAGCATGGCACAATGACAGGGTAGCTCGGTGGCAGGATGGCAGGGAGGCACAGTGATAGGATGGCAGGGTGGCAGGGTAGCAGAGTGGCAGGGTGGCAGAGTGGCACGGTGGCAGGGTGGCAGAGTTGCACAGTGATAGGATGGCAGGGAGGCAGGGTGGCAGGGTGGCAGGGTGGCACGGTGGCAGGGTGGCACAGTCCCTGTCTGTGCTGGCTCCAAGGCCAGCTGCAGCAGCAGGGGCAGGCGGTGTGGGGCAGCTCCCCAGCAGTGACAGCTTTGCTGTGAGGCTCGGCTGGGCTTTGCTGCGCCGCTCTGCGCTCTGAGGGAGCTCCTGGAGGTCCCTCGGGGCTGAGGAGCTCCAAAAGCAGCCTCGTGCCAGGGAGGGTGCCACTCCCGCCCTGCTGTGCCCTCCCAAGACAGCTGCCAGCTGCCCCAGCAGCACGGGCACTGCCACATCTGGAACTGCATCCTGCCTCTCCCCCTTCCTCCCGCAGCAAGGCCGCTCCCTTCCCTGGCAAGGACACTGCCACACGTGTGCTGGTGCCACAGCCCGCACCTCCTGGTTCCTCTCTCGTGTGTGAGGATGAATTATCTCTCCCTGGCAGGGCTGTCAGCAGCGCGGCTGTGAAGAACCCGTTAGCGCTGCACGAGGGGCAGCCTAACCCGAAAAGGCATGTTTATCTTTATTATCTCGCTCCTCTCTCTTCATTAACTTTGAGATATCTTCATGTTCCAAGGGTAGCTGTTGTCACATCTGGTGAGCGGTGGTATTAATCTTCCCACGTCCTCTGCCTGGGATCCCTCTGCCCTATGGCTTCCTCCGAGCTTTCCTGGCGTTCCTGTAATCAGGTCAATATTGCAGTTCTACATAAACAAACAAGTAATTTTTCCTATGAATCCTCATGAATTTATAATGATGGAGATTCTTCTCTTTTATATGCACGGTTATTCCCTAACCTGTTGTTGCACATTTCTGATGTATAGCAGGAAGGGTCACGACAGTTGTACATAATTTAATCTCTTCTCCCATTACATTAACATTTGCCTCGTGTTGAGAAACGTCCAGCTCACTTTTGGTGGTGACGACACGATGGCAGCCGGGGCAGCTGCGCTGGCAGGGACGTGCAGAGGCAAGGAGGGAATGAGACGTGGCTCTGGGTGTTCCTCTGCGGTGGCAGTGGTGGAAGCCATGGGGGGACAGTCCTGAGCCCGTTTCCTGCTCGGGCTGGGCACCACATTGCTCCCAAATGCTCCAGGTGCCCCAGAGCTGGGAGAGAGGGGAGCCACAGGGGAGCCCCGAGCAGAGAACCAGGTGCCCAGAGACACTGGCAGAGCCACCCTCCTGAGATAACGCCTGCTCCATCTGCTCCATCCATCCCACCTGAGATAACGCCTGCTCCATCCCACCTGAGATAACGCCTGCTCCATCCCTCCTGAGATAACGCCTGCTCCATCCCTCCTGAGATAACTCCTGCTCCATCCATCCCTCCTGAGATAACACCTGCTCCATCCCTCCTGAGATAACTCCTGCTCCATCCCCCCTGAGATAACTCCTGCTCCATCCCTCCTGAGATAACGCCTGCTCCATCCCTCCTGAGATAACGCCTGCTCCATCCATCCCACCTGAGATAACTCCTGCTCCATCCCACCTGAGATATCTCCTGCTCCATCCCTGCTGAGATAACGCCTGCTCCATCCCCCCTGAGATAACGCCTGCTCCATCCATCCCTCCTGAGATAACTCCTGCTCCATCCATCCCACCTGAGATAACACCTGCTCCATCCCTCCTGAGATAACGCCTGCTCCATCCCCCCTGAGATAACACCTGCTCCATCCCTCCTGAGATAACGCCTGCTCCATCCCACCTGAGATAACGCCTGCTCCATCCCTCCTGAGATAACACCTGCTCCATCCCACCTGAAATAACGCCTGCTCCATCCCTCCTGAGATAACTCCTGCTCCATCCCACCTGAGATAACGCCTGCTCCATCCCTCCTGAGATAACACCTGCTTCATCCCTCCCTCCTGAGATAACTCCTGCTCCATCCCCCCTGAGATAACGCCTGCTCCATCCCTCCTGAGATATCTCCTGCTCCGCTGCTCCATCCCCCTTGCTGCGGGCTCAGGCCTGCTCTCCGGGCGTTCCTGGAGCAATGGCACCACGGAGCGTGAGGAGAGGTCCTGTTCCTGTAGGATCAGAGGAGCCACACGCGGAGCTGCGCGGTCAGGGCCGTTCAGGTCCCTTTTTGCGCTGTCCTGTTGTCACAGACACGCTGTTCTCCTCTCTCCCACGGCCGGTCGGGGCTCAGGGCTGCTGTGCTGTGCCCGGGCAGGATGAGGCATTGCTGGGACACCAGGGCTGGGCTGCTCCCGCACCGCGGGCCTGGGGCTCCGCAGGGACTCCGGGCTTTGTGTCCGCCAGGCTCCACTGAGGCTGTTCTTGTTCTTCTGTGCCTTTAAAGAACCAAACTGAGTCACAGCCTCCGCTGCTGCCCTTTAGGAGGCATCCAAAATGATTATTGTATGATTTTTAAGCAAGGATTAATGGAGGCAGCTTATCAACAACTTCCCGATTTCTAGCAGAGTTTTAATCTGAGAGAGCACAGGGTGGGAGCAGCAATTTCCAGCAGGCAGGGATTACATTGCCCACGGTGTTGTACTAGAAAACACAGACTCGGAGCAAGAGAAGCTACAGCTCTCTGATCCTTTGTGTATTTTATCACACGAACTCCCTCTGCACTGGGGAGACCTGACATTTTTTATTTATTTCTTTTTTATACGATGCTATCCCTTTAAAGGACAAAGACAATTTAAATAAATCTGTCTGCCAGGTAACACGACTGCCGGGCAGACAGCGTCAGGTTTTAGGCTTGATCCATCTCCATCACGGGTGGAGGAGAACTTCCTTTTGTGAAGCACAGGCTGTCCCAGGGCTGTCCCAGGCTGTCCTGGAACTGTCCCAGGGCTGTCCCGGGCTGTCCTGGAACTGTCCCAGGGCTGTCCCGAGGCTGTCTCTGTGCTGTGCCGTGCTGTGCCGTGCTGGTCTGTGCTGTGCTGGTCTGTGCTTCCCAAGGAGGAAAAAAGGCCTCAAATTCCCAGGAATTTGTTCAGGCACAGAAATCACTTCTGTATTGGCTCTCGGAAACTCGGTTTGCTGTGCACAGCTGTGCTTATCTTCAAAACCAGCCACTCTTGTCCTCCTGGCCCCTCTGCTGCCCCAAAGAGACGCAGTGACAGGAGCGCGGTGCCCATGGGGTGGAAGGGAGGGTGTGGGACTTTGTTCTGGAAAGGAGCCGCTTCTCTCCCTGTGCCGGGATCTGCAGCCCCGAGCCGGGCAGGGGACGTGGCTGAGGATGGGATCCCCGGCAGGACAGCCCAGAACAGCCCTGCTGTCCCCAGGATTGAACCATTCCAGCTTCCAGAGTGGCTGCCAGGGGAAAACACACTCGGAGCTCCCTGGGGCAGTGGGATGGGGGCAGTGGGATGGGCTTCGAGCTCGCTTCCACCCCAAACCATTCCACAATTCCGTGGTTTCTGTGTCGCTCACCAGAGTCAGGACAAAACCCTCTGGCTGTTCCCAGGCTGAGCAATCCCTTACCCCACAACCCTTCCTGCTCCCATCTTTCCTCTGAGTTTGCTGATGGAGGTGAGGAAGAAGCAGTGAAGGAAATGTGCAAAAAATGAAGTGATGATGAGTGAAACTCCTTTTTCATAATTAAAAGCGTGACATGGAAATGTGAAATGTCAAAAGGATCAACTTCAAAGCTGTATGAAATGAAACCCTCACTTTGATTCCAATATTGCTTTATAGAGAGAGACATTAAAAAAAGAGCTTTCTGTGTAAATATTAGAATTACAAATCACAACTTTCATGATTAAAATCATACTTTGAGTAGTAAAAAAAAAATAAAATTCATACATCTTCACGACTGGCAGAAGAGCAGAAAAGATAATTTTTCTTGTTGCAACACGATATTGGCAAGTGGCACGTGGAGCTTCTCAGCCTCTCCCCTTCCCTTTGGACACAGCAGGGCTGGTGCAGCTCTGCCTGCTGCAGCCTTCCTGCGTGAGGGATGTGGGGCACACAGCCCCCCTGAACCCCTGCCTGAGGAGGGATGTGGGGAACACAGCTCCCAGTGACCCCCCTGCTCATGGAGGGATGTGGAGCACACAGCCCCCTGAACCCCCTCCCCAAGGAGGGATGTGGGGCACACAGCCCCCCTGAACCCCTGCCCATGGAGGGATGTGGGGCACACAGCCCCCCTGAACCCCTGCCCATGGAGGGATGTGGGGCACACAGCCCCCCTGAACCCCTGCCCATGGAGGGATGTGGGGCACACAGCCCCCCTGAACCCCTGCCCATGGAGGGATGTGGGGCACACAGCCCCCCTGAACCCCTGCCCATGGAGGGATGTGGGGCACACAGCCCCCCTGAACCCCTGCCCATGGAGGGATGTGGGGCACACAGCCCCCCTGAACCCCTGCCCATGGAGGGATGTGGGGCACACAGCCCCCTGAACCCCTGATCAGAGGGATGTGGGGCACACAGCCCCCCTGAACCCCTGCCCAAGGAGGGTTATGAGGCACACAGCCCCCCTGAACCCCTGCCCAAGGAGGGTTATGGGGCACACAGCCCCACATCCCCTTCCCCTGCAGGTCCCAGCCCCCCTCTCTTGCCCCACACGTCCCTGCCAGGCCGTGGTGCCTCTGTCCTGTTCCATCCTGACTCCTGCGCTCTGCAGCTCCAAGGCCCTGTGGGGATTTGATTTATCTCAGGGTTACACCAGCCATAGCAGAGCGGTGAGGCTGCCCTGCCGTGCCCCTGGCAGCCCTGGCACGGCTCTGTCGCTGCCCTGTCCCTGCTGGGCGATGCTTTCCCGGTGCCAGGCTGCATTTCTGGTGCCACGGGCACCCTGCTCCAGCCAGGCTGCTTGTTTCTGCAGCCACACCGTGAGCTCATCCCTGCTGCTCCTCTGCCATGCACTCTCATCTTCTAAGGGAAGAACAGCCAATTAATTTTAAAGAAGCTCCAGCCATGGGTTTGCCTCTAAAGCAGCAAAAGCTGAGTGTATTCTGGAGGAGAAATCCCCAATCCTCACAGACGGACGGCAGCAGCATCAGCTCCTGCCTGCAGCTCAGCCAGACGCTCAGGAGGCTTCAGCCCTTTGATTCAGGGGATTTTCTGGGAAAATTGTGCATTAATTGAGGGACACCATGGTTACAAACCAGGACACATGCCCACACTAATCTTTTGAAATCCTCACAGCGTTGCTGAGCCCTCGTGTCCATGGCTGAGCTGCAACATAGGCAAAAAGTAAAAGAACCCTCAGGTTTGTGGAAAGAATTTCCCATCGCTTCTGTGTCTGCTGTGAGAAAATTAACTCCTAAACTAATGGTCAATCCACACCAACAGACCTTTGATTCTTCTGCTGCTTCCACACAGCAAAGGAACAAACAAATGGGTTTGTCTCTACTTTTGCTTTCTCTGCCTTGAGAATCCTTGTGACTATTGGGGTTTGGGTTGTTTTATTTTGTTTTTTGATTTTGATAACAAAGCACAGTAAGGCATCCGCATTTAATGGAAAACTTCACATTTGGGAGTTTTGTTTATTTGTTTAGATGGAATTCTCGTTCCTCTGGATCCAGAGGTGTGGTCCCCGTGTCCCACCCCCAGAGTCTGAAACCTGCCACCCCTGCTGGCGCTGCTGGTGGTTCTGCTGTCGGGGTAACAAATGTCCATTTCTGCTGGTGTCTCTCAGCTGTTCACCTGCCACACTCTGGCACACAGAATCCCAGAATCCCAGGCTGGTTTGGGCTGGGAGAGATCTCAGGGCCTGCCCCTGCCATGGTGGCACAGCTCCAATTGCCCAGGCTGCCCAAGCCCCGTGTCCAGCCTGGCCTGGGCACTCCCCAGCAGCTGAGCTGCACTGCCGCGCTGGGATGGAGCTCCAGGGGAAAGGGGCACCGGGTCTGGTGGCAGAGATGATCTGCAGGTGATGGCAGGGATGATCTGCAGGTGGTCGCAGGCATGATCTGCAGGGGATGGCAGGGATGATCTGCAGGTGGTCGCAGACCGTTTGATCTGCAGCTGCCCCCAGAGAAAGCGGCCGGCCCCGCCGTGCACAGGGCAGCCCCACCTCAGCCCGGGTGGAAGGGGGTGTCCGAGGGACAGCACCTGCACACACCTGTCCGCTGGGAGTGCCAGCTGCTCGGGCTGCAAGGGACCCACAGCCCACCTTGCTGCAACCTGCCACGGGCGGGGCCATGCCACCTGAGGGGTGTGTCACCTGTGTGTGGGGGTGTTACCTGTGAGGGTGTGTCACCTGTGGGGGTGTGTTACCTGTCAGGGGGTGTTACCTGTCAGGGGGTGTGTTACCTGTATGGGGGTGTGTTACCTGTCAGGGGGTGTTACCTCTCAGGGGTGTTACCTCTCAGGGGTGTGTCACCTGTCAGGGGGTGTTACCTGTCAGGGGTGTGTTACCTGTGCAGGACGGGTTTTACCCACACAGGAGCTGTGGTACCTGTGCAGGATGGGTGTTACCCACACAGGAGCTCTGTTATCTGCACAGGATGGCTGTTACCCACACAGGAGCTGTGGTACCTTCACAGGATGGGTGTTACCTGTGCAGGAACTCTGTTACCTGCACAGGACGGGTGTTACCAAACAGGAGCTGTGGTACCTGGGCAGGATGGCTGTTACCCACACAGGAGCTGTGGTACCTGCACAGGATGGCTGTTACCCACACAGGAACTCTGTTACCTGCACAGGATGGATGTTACCCACACAGGAGCTGTGGTACCTGTGCAGGATGGATGTTACCCACACAGGAACTCTGTTAACTGCACAGGATGGGTGTTACCTACACAGGAGCTGTGGTACCTGGGCAGGACAGAGCCCTGTCCTGGCACGAAGCACACCTGCAGTGCTGCTGTTCACTGCTCAGGGATTTGTCCTGGAGCACCTTTCCTTCAGCAGGTGGGCAGCCCCTGCCCGCGGCGCCTCCTGAGCCGCTGCTGCTGCCTTGCCTGCCCGGCTGCGGGCAGATGGACCCTGGGGTACTTCTGGAGCCTGCTCATTCCTTAATATCCTGGTTCTGTGCCGAGCACACGGCGGGCAGCCCTTGGTTTCACTCAGTGCCCAAAGTGAAAGCAGGTCCCAGGTGTGAGGCACACGCACGGCCACACCTGTGCCTGAGCAGAACAGGGACTGACACTGTCTGTGCCCAGAAATTCTGAAATAGCACCTCTGACTGCCATTTGCTGTGTCCCAGGTGGGTTGCTGCCCATGTTTTGTGCAGACGAGATCCCAGCTCTGCTCACAGGCTCCTCAGCTTCTGGAGCGCTCGCATCGGGAGGATGCAGCACATCCTTCCCCTGCCTGTGGCCTGCTCACGCTCCTGCACGCAGAGAAAAACTAATTGCTGGCAGATTTAGAATAGCAAACGTGAGGATAAATTGAAAACTGGAGCTTCTTAGTCAGCAGAACACAATTATTTCAGAATGGATTATTTTCAGCCTTTCTATTAATTCTGAATTCCATAGAAGGTGTCACTGTGGTTGGTTATAAAAGAGCACTGCGGTCACCTCACCCAGTGGAAGATGAATGGCGTCACACGTACTTAAAATTCATCACTTTTATCCAGTCTGAGGCAGAGGGGTTTACAATATCTCAGAAAGAAAAATTAAAAATTACTCTCCAGAGCCTGGAATAAAATTCTCCAAATTATTTTCTCAGTGCAAGGAATGAATTTGTGAGGGTGAGGGGTGAACATCGATGTCCTGGCAGCGGCTGCAGCAGGAGGGTGCCCCTTGAGCTCGGGGATGTCGCAGAGTAGGGGCACAAAGAATCGTTACCTTTTCATTCCACTGCTCCGTGGCCACTGCCTCAGGACAAAATCCCCTTTCCTCACTTGTGGCTGTTGTTAAATCTCTGTCTGGTCCTGCAGAGCAGTGAAAGGTTTGTTTGCTTCAGGGGCTGTCGGGTGTGGTGGCTGCAGCAGGCTCCGAGCTGGGCTGGTCCCGGCTGGGATGGGCTCCTGGAGATGCTGGGGGTGCTGGGGGTGCTGGGGGTGCTGGGGGTGCTGGGGGTGCTGGGGGTGCTGGGGGTGCTGAGGATGCTGGGGATGCTGTCACTGCTGGGGTGCTAGGGGTGCTGGAGGTGCTGGGGGTCCTGGGGATGCTGGGGATGCTCTGATTGCTGGGGGTGCTGGGGGTTCTGGGGATGCTCTGGGTGCTGGGGGTGCTGAGGGTGCTGGGGGTGCTGGGGGTGCTGGGGATAATGGGGATGCTGGGGGTGCTGGGGACGCTGGGGGTGCTGGGGGTGCTGTCACTGCTGGGGGTGCTGGGGGTGCTGGGGGTACTGGGGGTGCTGGGGGTACTGGGGGTGCTGGGGATGCTGGGGGTGCTGGCACTGCTGGGGATGCTGGGGATGCTGGGGGTGCTGGGGGTGCTGGGGGTGCTGGGGGTGCTGGGGATGCTCGGGGTGCTGGGGGTGCTGGGGACACTGGGGGCACAGCAGGACCCTCTCTGGTGACCCCTGAGAGCGCACGGGGCTGCTGGAGCGGGATGGAGGCAGGGACAGCCCCGGAGCAGCTCCTGCTGCTGCTGCTGCAGCCCTGCTGTGCAGCACCGCCCTGAGGGGCTCATGGTCCTGCTCCTGAGAGCTTGCCTGGGGAAAAAAATCCCTTTTTTTGTTGGCTGGGACAAGCACCTCTGTAGCTGATCAGGGGAGATGGGTGAGCAACAGGAGGCTGGGATGGAGAGGAGATAATACCAGGGAGTGGAACTCGGGGAGATTTTTGTCTCAGCTGTTTGCTTTACTAGGCTTTGGTTTGGGCTACGAGTGCTCCTTCCGGGCTCA
Organism: Taeniopygia guttata; assembly: GCF_048771995.1. NCBI lineage: Eukaryota > Metazoa > Chordata > Aves > Passeriformes > Estrildidae > Taeniopygia > Taeniopygia guttata. The sequence goes on along the minus strand of NC_133030.1, from coordinate 64,527,258 downwards.
TAAATTTGCAGGAACAAATCAGAAAAGATTGGTTCAGTGTGGTGCTCAGGCCCAAACGCTCCCTCCTGCTTACAGCATCAAATCATCCATCCGTCCAGGCATCCCTCCATCCCTGCAGCCTGGGCTGGATCTCTCCAGGCCTTTCTCCACTCGCAGCTGCCTCTCCCACCCGCTCGTGGTGCTCCCAGGCTCTGCTGCCCCAGGTCTCCGTGCTGCCCTCTGCCCACAGGTCCCTGTGGGTCCTGCACCTGGAAGAGCTGCAGACCAGCAGCTCCAGCCTGGGGAGGCTCCTTCCAGCTCCTCTCAGCAATCTGGGGCAGATTTGGGGGGATTTTCTGTGGGGGAATGAATTTATCTGGAGAGTGAACTGAAGGTAGGGAGACCCAGTGGCTCCCTGTGGAACTGCCTCAGGCTGGAATTCCCCAGCAGCGGAGTCACCATCCCAGGAAGTGACAAGAAATGTCTGGACGTGGCTCACTGAAGGCTGGACCTTTACAACCGTGGCAATTCCATCATTCCACGGCCCTGCCCATGCCTGGCCTCTCTGGGAGGGTGAGGGGGTGCAGGGACCCAGGGACACCCACCCAGAGAGTGCTGGCACTGCGACGGGGGTGCAGGGACACAGGGACACCCACCCAGAGAGTGCTGGCACTGCGACAGGGGTGCAGGGACACAGGGACACCCACCCAGAGAGTGCTGGCACTGCGACAGGGGTGCAGGGACACAGGGACACTCACCCAGAGAGTGCTGGCACTGCGACAGGGGTGCAGGGACACAGGGACCCAGGGAGTGCTGGTGCTGTGACAGGGGTGCAGGGACACAGAGAGTGCTGGTGCTGTGACTGGGGTGCAGGGACACAGAGAGTGCTGGCACTGTGACTGGGGTGCAGGGACACACAGAGTGCTGGTGCTGCCCTCCCCAGAGGCTCAGCACAGGGAATGCCTCTGGAGCCCTTCCCTGCGCTCTGCCAGGGACACAGCCATGCCAGGCTCTGCTCCTGGGGCAGTGTCCCTGCCCAGGCACCTGCAGGACATCCCTGGTGGCCAGGGACTGCTGGCCGAGGGCATGGAGCACTCGCTGGCCCAGGAAGGGCAGAGCACTTTGCAAGAGCATTTTGCAAGAGCATTTTGCAAGAGCAAGGCTTTCAGGGCTAAATCAGCCATTTGATCATCCATGAAGAATAAAGGCTTGTTTCTTGCTTGCTGGCTGCTCTGCCAAGAGGGAAAACAAACAAACAGCAAATGAGCTCATTATTTTGTGCTGTGCTCTGGGAGATGAGCCCCGGGAGCCTCAGAGGGGATGGAAGACCGCAGGGATGCGGTGCTTTCAGGAGGGCTCTTCTCCCCGAGCCTTTAATTGTGCCGGGTCCAGCGGTGCTGGTTCCAGTCAGGGCTGCTGAGCAGTGCCACAGAGAGAGACTGGGGCCCTGGGAGAATCCGGGAAAGGAAGGAAGGGCAGTGATCTCCTCCTGTTTGTTCACAGGCACAGGAGAACCTCAGTACGGCCCCTGCTGTGCACTCAGCTGCAGTTACACAGGGCAGGCTCTGGGGAAGGGACATTTCCCTGGAATAGGATCCAAAGGGCTGAATGCAAGGGACGCTAAAGAAGGATTTTCTGCACTCATGAGGAAGCCCTTATTAAGCTGTATATAAACAGAAATACAGTTTCATTAATTAATATCAAACATATAAATACAAACAGGCATCAGAAAATAAAAGTCAGTGTGTCCTGTTTCATTGACTTACACCTGTGTGCTCAGCACTGCCTTGGAGGTGTTAAATTTGGGTCTAATTAACATAAATTGAATGTGAGCACAGGCTTCTGTGGAGACACAATTTCACCTTCTGTGCACAACCCAATTAGTTTGTGGATCTTTTTGTCCTGAATGCGTGTAATTATTTGGAGTATATCTATATTTTTATTTTCCAAACCCTCCCATGGCTCTCAGCTCTGTGTTTAATTATGGATTATGTGGAAGAGCAGTTCTACTAATTAAACCCTGTTTTTATTTTAAATCACTGTTAGACTATTTGTTCAGTGACCCCCAGTCCTTAGCATGGATAAACAATAAACAGTTGTCCCCCAGTTATTATTTTTTGTGTCATTCATCTTGGCTTTTTTTGCATCAGATCTGAAAACACAGATATGGCTTATCTGGGTACTGATGGGGCCCCTGGAGCAGAGGCTGGCCAGAGCTAAAGGATAAAGCAGGGATTTATTAAAAGCCCTCACAGGACACACCTTGGGCAGTGCAGGAGCCTGGCCAAGGCTGCACACAAGATGGACCCTGGGCCAGGAGTTCTCACACTTTTATGAGTTTTGGTCCCTTTCCACACTGGGGTTCATTGCCCAATTCCAGCTCCAGGTGCTGCAGTCCCACCCTCCCAGGTGGGAGGATTGTTCTGTGTGCTGAGCTGGTTCTGGGCTGGAGAAGGATTGTTCTGTGTGCCTGAGCTGGTTCTGGGCTGGAGAAGGATTGTTCTGTGTGCTGAGCTGGTTCTGGGCTGGAGAAGGATTGTTCTGTGTGCCTGAGCTGGTTCTGGGCTGGAGAAGGATTGTTCTGTGTGCTGAGCTGGTTCTGGGCTGGAGAAGGATTGTTCTGTGTGCCTGAGCTGTGAGCAGAGCTGCTGGCACTTGTGTGGAGCTCAGAGTTATTCACCAGAGCAGTGCAGAGCCTGGGAAAGACGAGAGCTGAAACTGAGCTGCTCCAGGGCTGGAGCTGCTCTGGAGCCAGGCTGGAGAGTTGGGAATGTTCCCCTGGAGAGGAGAAGCTCCAGGGAGAGCTCAGAGCCCCTTGCAGGGCCTGAAGGGGCTCCAGGAGAGCTGCAGAGGGACTGGGGACAAGGGATGGAGGGACAGGACCCAGGGAATGGCTCCCACTGCCAGAGGGCAGGGCTGGGTGGGAGATTGGAAATTGGGAATTCCTGGCTGGGCTGGAATTGCCAGAGCAGCTGTGGCTGCCCCTGGATCCCTGGCAGTGCCCAAGGCCAGGTTGGACATTGGAGCACCCTGGGGCAGTGGGAGGTGTGGCAAGGGGCAGAATGAGATGGGCTTTAAGGTCCATTCCCACCTGAACGTTTCTGGGATTCTGTGGCTCAACATCCATGTCCCTGCAGGTGAGCACAGAGACACGTGGGGTAAGAACAAAGTGTCCTGCTCCCCAAAATGTGACCTTCATTTCCTCTCTCAAAGCCAGGCGGGCTGACACTTTATGTTCCCACCTTTCCCCAGTGCCAGGCAGAAGGAAAAGTCCTGTGTGGGCAGTGCTGGGAGCCCGGGGAGGGCACAGCTCCTCCTGGCTGGCACAGGAGGGGATGTGGCTGCTGTCCTTGTCACCACGGCTGGCTCCAGGGCCACCAAACCCCGCAGCTGCTCGGCCCCAGGCCCAGCCGGGCTCCTCTGGGTGCTCAGCACACGAGGCACTGCCTGGGGGTAGTGCAGAATGAAATGTTTCTGCCAAATACCTGAGCACTCGCTTCCTGGAATAACAGGTAATTTATTCTTTGCAGACAAATTTATTTTGTTGTCTCGGGTTTATGTATCATGAATTGCAAAATGATGCGAGGTTTAAAGCATTTGTTTTCCTGCAGGCGAGCGAGCAGTGAACGCCAGGAGAGGAAGGTGGGGCTGAGGAGGGCTCGAGGGGCTCCTGAACCACCGCCCATGGGACAGCGGTGGCACGGAGCGGCTGCACGGTCCCACACGGGTGGCACAGCTGGCACCCCTGGGCTGAGGGGGAGCGGGATTCTGTCCTGGGCCGAGCCTGCAGCAGGAGCTCGCCCTGCCACCGCTGCCCCTCGGAGCTGTCCTGGGTGGGGCGAGGGGTGGCACCCCCAAAAACCAGCAGGGGAGCAGCCAGGGGTGGCACACACAGCCCTGTCACCAGGGACAGCCAGGGACAGCCACACTGTCACCAGGGACACCTAGGGACAGCCAGCCACTGTCACTGTCACCTGGGACAGCCACACTGTCCCCAGGGTCACACAGCCCTGTCACCAGGGTCACCCACACTGTCCCCAGGGTCACCCACACTGTCCCGAGGGTCACCCACACTGTCCCCAGGGTCACCCACACTGTCCCGAGGGTCACCCACACTGTCCCCATGTCACCGGCTCCTGCCCATGCCCATGGCTGCCCCGGGGCCCGGAGGGAGGGCACAGCTCCTGCCCAGGATGCAGCTGTGCCCCCGGGGCTGTGCTCCACCCCGGGCTCCTGGTCCCTCAGTGGGTGGCTCACCCAGCTGAGCCCCACCAGTCCTGCCCAGCACCCGTCCCTGCTGCTCTCCTGGTGTTCTCCTCCCTCCGGAGCGGGATAACAACAGCAGCAGAGCCCGTCCATGTCACCCTGCAAGGAAATCCGGGAATGGCAGGATCCCAGTGTCCCGACCTGGAAGGACGCCCAGGACGGTGGGTCCAGCTCCTGGCCCCTCACAGGACACCCCAAGAAGCCCAGCCCGTGCTGGGCACTGTCCCAGCCCTCCCTGAGCTCTGGCAGAGCCAGGTCCCGCTGTCCCCAGGCCAGCTCCAGCTGTGGGGCCACAGCTGGAGCTGTCCCACCCCAGGAGCACCCAGGGCACCCGAGGAGCCCCAGCGCTGCCCTGAGGCTGTGCCCAGCCCTGCTTTAGTGCCAGCAGCCTGCAGTGCCCCTGCAGCTCAGCAGCCTGGCTCCCTCCAGCAGGATCCCAGCACAAAGTGCTCCTTCCTCAGGAACGGGACGTGGCTTCATTTCCGTGGTGTTGCTGGGAGTAGATTTAAGGTGTATTGAAAAAGCTGCTTTGTTCAACAGCAGTCACTACAGGAAGAGCTATAGTGGAATAATTGCTGCAGTATGGTTATATGGTAATTATGTTGGTATAATTGATGAACCTTCCCAGCGAGGAAAAACCCGCACTGCTAATAGCAAAGAGAAATTGGAGTTTTCCTGTCCTGGGAGAATGGTTTATTGCCCAGTCAAAATACACAGGCAACCAGTTAGAGAGAGAAAGGCCAGAGGGGGAGAGATCTCCACAGCATAATTAATCTTGGTCTAGCTAGAGCCCCATGTGAAGGGCAGAGTAAATTTTGGGATATAATTAAGCTCCGGTTCAAAAGCCTAAACTGAAATTGCATTTCCTGCCCTGCTGTGGCCCTCTGCACATTTCACCAACAGCTCGGTGAACACTGGAGCTGCTGATTTCCAACAGATACCAGCTCCAGTGGCTGCAGGGAGAAACTTCTGCTCCCACAGGGCTGCCTGATTCCTCAAACCCCCACCCCAGCAGCCAGGGGCAAAGCCAGAGGGGCCTTTCAGCCCTGTTTTGAAGGAGTAACACATTTAAATTTGGCTGCCCCAAATACAGTACCCTACAACACATCTTTTATAGTTCTATTTCTTTAAAATAGCGAATCTTATTTACAAAACTATCCTTTGAAACTTGTTTTTAGTTCAATTTCTCTCTCAATAATGTTTGTCTTATTCTATAGTATTTCTAAGTCAACATTTCTCAGCCCAAGGTTTACACAGACACACACGATGTGAGCCTTCTGTTCAACACTAAGAATGTTCTGTAAATCTATTTCTCCCACGCCGGGAGTCAGGGCTCGTCCCTGCTCAGCCCCAGGGGAAGGTTTCGCTGCTGTTCAGTGAGACGAGGGCTGTGGGGAGTGAAATCCCATTTTCAGTGCTCTGGGAGCACATCCCTCCTCTGGCCTGGTGGGCAGGACCAGGCTGCCAGCCCAGAATAACCCCCCGGGCTGTCCTTCCCCTCCCAGAACAGCTTTTCACTGTGCTCACAAGCGATTCGACTCTGAGCCAGGCCATCAGTGTTGGGGGCACTCAGGGTTTGGCCTCTGTCACACCAAAGTCCCCGTGGCTCTCGAGGCTCAGTTCTGAGGGGTCCATTTTTATAGTCTCTTGGGCCTTGGAAGGGGTCTTCTTTAGCATATTATTGTGCTTTACCCATGGAAAATAGCTGGAATCCTGTCAGGTGAAAATCTCTGGGATGAGCTTCTGATGATGCCTATCAGAATGCCTCCTGCTGGGGTCATTCCAGGGGAGAAATCCCTTGGAATACACATTTCTGGAGACAGTGTCTTCTTGGTGTTTGAATCTGCACCTTGGGATTCATCCTGCAGCTCCCTGGGGCTCCTGAGGGAGAGGAGAGGAGAGGAGAGGAGAGGAGAGGAGAGGAGAGGAGAGGAGAGGAGAGGAGAGGAGAGGAGAGGAGAGGAGAGGAGAGGAGAGGAGAGGAGAGGAGAGGAGAGGAGAGGAGAGGAGAGGAGAGGAGAGGAGAGGAGAGGAGAGGAGAGGAGAGGAGAGGAGAGGAGAGGAGAGGAGAGGAGAGGAGAGGAGAGGAGAGGAGAGGAGAGAGGAGAGGAGAGGAGAGGAGAGGAGAGGAGAGGAGAGGAGAGGAGAGGAGAGGAGAGGAGAGGAGAGGAGAGGAGAGGAGAGGAGAGGAGAGGAGAGGAGAGGAGAGGAGAGGAGAGGAGAGGAGAGGAGAGGAGAGGAGAGGAGAGGAGAGGAGAGGAGAGGAGAGGAGAGGAGAGGAGAGGAGAGGAGAGGAGAGGAGAGGAGAGGAGAGGAGAGGAGAGGAGAGGAGAGAGAGAGGAGAGGAGAGGAGAGGAGAGGAGAGGAGAGGAGAGGAGAGGAGAGGAGAGGAGAGGAGAGGAGAGGAGAGGAGAGGAGAGGAGAGGAGAGGAGAGGAGAGGAGAGAGGAGAGGAGAGGAGAGGAGAGGAGAGGAGAGGAGAGGAGAGGAGAGGAGAGGAGAGGAGAGGAGAGGAGAGGAGAGGAGAGGAGAGGAGAGGAGAGGAGAGGAGAGGAGAGGAGAGGAGAGGAGAGGAGAGGAGAGGAGAGGAGAGGAGAGGAGAGGAGAGGAGAGGAGAGGAGAGGAGAGGAGAGGAGAGGAGAGGAGAGGAGAGGAGAGGAGAGGAGAGGAGAGGAGAGGAGAGGAGAGGAGAGGAGAGGAGAGGAGAGGAGAGGAGAGGAGAGGAGAGGGGAGGGAGGAGAGGAGAGGGAGGGGAGGGGAGGGGAGGGGAGGGGAGGGGAGGGGAGGGGAGGGGAGGGGAGGGGAGGGGAGGGGAGGGGAGGGGAGGGGAGGGGGGGGGAGAGGGGAGGGGAGGGGAGGGGAGGGGAGGGGAGGGGAGAGGGGAGGGGAGGGGAGGGGAGAGGAGAGGAGAGGAGAGGGGAGGGGAGGGGAGGGGAGGGGAGGGGAGGGGAGGGGAGGGGAGGGGAGGGGAGGGGAGGGGAGGGGAGGGGAGGGGAGGGGAGGGGGGAGGGGAGGGGAGGGGAGAGGAGAGGAGAGGAGAGGGGAGGGGAGGGGAGGGGAGGGGAGGGGAGGGGAGGGGAGGGGAGGGGAGGGGAGGGGAGGGGAGGGGAGGGGAGGGGAGGGGAGGGGAGGGGAGGGGAGGGGAGAGGAGAGGAGAGGAGGTCAGTGCTGTGTCCTTGCCAGAGGCTGGCTCCTGCCCGTCCCAGTCTGTCCCTACTCACCCCTGCCTGTCCCTGTCAGTCTCTGCCCATCCTTACCTGCCTCTGCTGTCCCTGCCTGTCCCTGTTTGACCCCAGCTCACTGCTGGGGGCTGCAGACCCGGGGCCCTGTTGAATTTGGCTTGTTTGATATTTGCAAAGCAGACAGGATTGCTCCCAGAGGACTCCAGTGCCATCTCCTCCCCTTGCCCTCCCCTTCCAGCAGCTCCTCACATCTGTCAGCATGAGCTCGTTCCTTCCTAAATCATTCTCAGATTTTGTATTAATTTTTTAATCATCTGCATATGAATGATTAATAAATGTTTAACAGCTCATAAAATATTCACTGTGTTTCCCCGCGCTCGGCGCTCCTTCTCCACTTGTTCTCGCTGGTGGGGATGGGAAATGTCTGCTGAGGGCAGCCTGGCTCTGCCTCGCCAGCTCCTGCTTGCCAGAACAGGCAGCTGGAAATGGAAAACCAGGTGAGGAGTCCTGGGCAGCTCTGTGAACACTGAGGCACAGAAATATTCCATTGCAATGACCCAGCTGCACAAAAATGATCCTGGCCAGGCACTGGGAGGGAAACCTTTGCAGGGAGTGGGAGTAAGGAGAGCAGGATGTGCAGGAGTCCTGCAGAGCTGCTCCATGGAACAGCCCTCCCTGAAATGGCCATTCGGCTTAGGGCTGTTAATGTTCATCCTTGCACTGAATTGGAATCACAAAATCACAGTGTGCTTTGGGTGGGAAGAGACTTAGAGACCACCCAGTGCCACCCCTGCCATGGCAGGGACACCTCCCACTGTCCCAGGGTGTCCCAGTGTCCAACCCGGCCTTGGGCACTGCCAGGGATCCAGGGGCAGCCACAGCTGCTCTGGCAATTCCAGCCCAGCCAGGAATTCCCAATTCCCAATCTCCCACCCATCCCTGCCCTCTGGCAGTGGGAGCCATTCCCTGGGTCCTGTCCCTCCATCCCTTGTCCAAAGCGGGGGCCACCGACACCCCACCCCATAACTGTGGGGTGCTGGAGCAGTTTCTGCCTTGGGGTGCTGATCACAAAACCCACCCTGTCCCATCAGGGTGCTCCGGGTGCTTTCCTTGGCACCAGAGCACTGCCCCGGACCTGCTGTGAGTCACGGAACCATCACAGACCAGCAAAGCTGGGGAAGACCCCAGAGATTGTCAAACCCAACCTCTGGCCAAATGCACATTGAACCATGTCCCCAGGTGCCACATCTGTTTGTTTTTTGAGCCCTTCCAGGGATGGCTCCACCTCTGAACCAGGGGTTCTCTCCTGGCCGAGCAGCCTGGGCATGAGAACCCCAAGAAACTGGGAGCTGCTGGCCATGAGAGCCTCTGGGAAGCCCTGCATGTCCTTTCTGGGCTGCCCCAAACACGGCAGATGTGCCCCAGAGCCCACAGTGCCTCACAGTGACCCCCTTGGCCAGCGGGTCTGCCCCCAGAGCCTCAGAGCTGCCCCTGCCCTGGGGCAGGAGCAGAATGTGGGAAATAGTCAAGGCAAGGAGATTTTTAGAAAGCTGGGAAAGCAGGCCTTAGAAACAGAGAGAGCAGAGAACGAGCTGGAGTGCATTAAACAATAGCTTGAGTTTTAGGCTTGGCTGAGATAGACCTTAGGAGTTCAGGAAAATATGCTTAGCATGATGGCAGAAGGTTTTAAATTAATAACAGAGCATTGTGCATTGTTAATAGAAGGCGTGCAAGCAGGCATGGTGTGCAGCAGGTGTACGTGTGCTTTTAGTGACTGCTAGAACAACTGTCTGTGAGCTGTAGCAATGTGCTGTTGGCTGGAAAGTTTTTAAATGCTCTGTAACAAAGAAATCTTTGGCTGCTGCTGGCTGTAGGTGAGCTTTGCCCCTTCCTATCGCCTCAACCATGTGATGGGGCTGATGCTGCAGTAAAGCTCAAGGAATGTGCCCCAACAGTTCAGTTCATGGAAGAGAGAAAAATAACCCCACCACCACACAGAGAACAGGAATGGTGGTTTATCTCCCCAGCCTCTTATAACTACAGAGGAATGCATGAAGGAGTAAATAAAAACAGGAGGAAGGGCTTTTGGAGTGATAACATTTCCAAAACTAGCACCAGATTCTGCTCCTGATAACATTTCCAAAACCAGCACCAAATTCTGCTCCTGATAACATTTCCAAAACCAGCACCAAATTCTGCTCCTGATAACGTTCCCAAAACCAGCACCAAGCACAGCTCCTTTTTGTGACAAGCAGATCCATACCAGAGGCAGGGCTGAGCGGGCAGGACTGGCACACCCACCAGCGGGCACAGCCTTGGGCTCCAGCCCAGCCCCTGTGCTGTGCAGAGCATTGCCCACCTCCACACCTGCCAGCCAAAACAGGAACTGCCCAAAACCTGGTTCCTTTCATTCAGGAGACTCAGTCCAAGCCTTTTTGAAATATTACAGAGGACAACACAAATACAGCCCAAGCAAGATTATTAGGGGTGATTTTTCTTCTAGAAATTAGTTTTTTAAAGGTATTCTTTAATAGGAAAAAATCTTGTTGCAGAACAACTGGTAATTCAAAATCCAAGTATAAAAATAGCTGCCTCTACCTGGTGGAACAGCGGGGTGGTTTATCCTCTGGTGCTTAAGTTCAGTGCCTGTTTAAAGTTCTAGCATATTGTAAATTCAGGCAGACCCAATGGGAAGAAATGGTGATGTCTGACTCAATTCAGAAGGTTGAGTTATTTCTTTATTATAACTATGCTAGAATACATCAATATACTATATAAAAGGAGGATACTAAAACTACACACTACTTTCTCTGACTCTAACTCAACACAACTCGTGACCCTCTCTGAGAGCCCAGCCCCAGGTGGGTTGGATTGGCCATCAGCTCAAACAATCCTCACCAGAACCCAACCAAGCATCACCCCAGGGAAACAATTCTCCAAACACATTCCACATGGGAAAACAAGGAGCAGAGATAGAAATTGTTTTCTCTTTCTTCTCTCTGTGCACCTCTATGAAAATCCTGAGAGGGAGAGAAATGTGCTTGTCACACTAGGAGATGATTAACAATGTAAAAATAAGAAAGGCAAAGCAGAGGAGTTCCCTGTGTGTCTGTTCAGTGCGTGGGACTCCTGCAGCCGGGGGAGCTGGGACCTGTCCTGCCCAGCTGAGCTCCAGGCCAGACTCATGTAATGCAGAGCTGGGTGTGCCTGCTCAGGTCATGCCAGGGGAGCGACCCTGGGGACCATCTCCTGTCCCTTAGTGCCCTGCAGGGTGACACGGCCCGTAGGGTGACACAGCCTGTGTCCCAGCCTGAGCAGGGTGACACAGCCTGTGTCCCAGCCTGAGCAGGGTGACACGGCCCATGTCCCAGCCTGAGCAGTGTGACACAGCCCATGCCAGCCTGAGCAGTGTGACATGGCCCGTGTCAGCCTGAGCAGGGTGACACAGCCCGTGCCAACCTGAGCAGGGTGACACGGCCCATGCCAGCCTGAGCAGGGTGACATGGCCCGTGCCAGCCTGAGCAGGGTGACACAGCCCGTGTCCCAGCCTGAGCAGGGTGACACAGCCTGTGTTAACCTGAGCAGGGTGACACAGCCCGTGTTAACCTGAGCAGGCACCTGCTCCAGCTGGAGCTGCACAGAGGAGCTGGGACTGCTCTTCCCGAGTCACACACAACTGCATCTGTCTTCCCATTATAACCAAAACACTGCTGCTGCTCAATTGTATTGGTTTTAGTGATTTTTTTTCTGTTAAGATTAAGAAGATTGTCTATTAAGCACCAGGAGCAATTCTCTATATTAATAAATAAATATAAATCATTATAGGATAGAACTCTGAAGAACCTCCCATCTGATATCACTGGCTTTTTGTGTAAAATAATAATCCTCAGAAGGAAAAAAAATAGAAATAAGTGGTAGATTTATTTATGGATAAATGGTATTCCCTCAAAAACACGCTGAAGTCAGGTTTTTAACATTTCCCTTGGATCAGAGCTGCCCTTCTGTTTGTCAATACTGACAGCCAGTTCAATTATTATTTATCAAGGCTGCAGGGATGACAAATGGCTTTGCTTACTGCCAGATTTCTTATCTTTGGTAACTCAGAGTATCAATTACTACTATTAAAAAGAAATAATTGCCATGAGTGACAAACCAGCACACAATCAAATTGCAGCCAGCACATTGCATTATGTCACATTATGTCAGAAAAAAGAAATCTGAATCATGAACTGAAAGGCAAAGACTTGTGTGCTTTGACACGGGAATGAAGGATGTGTGCTAAATCCAGGGCTGGAAAAGGTGGGGTGCAGGAACAAAGCAGTGCCATTCCAGCACAGCAGAGCAGTGATCCGGCCTTGGCACAGCTGGGGCAGCCACGGCGGGGCTGGGGAGTCCTGCCAGCCCTGCCAGAGCTCCCACACCCCAGGGGCCCCGTGTCCAACCCGGCCTTGGGCACTGCCAGGGATCCAGGGGCAGCCACAGCTGCTCTGGCAATCCCAGCCCAGCCAGGAATTCCCAATTCCCAATCTCCCACCCATCCCTGCCCTCTGGCAGTGGGAGCCATTCCCTGGCTCCTGTCCCTCCATCCCTTGTCCCCAGCCCCTCTCCAGCTCTCCTGGAGCCCTGCAGGTGCTGAAGGCTGAGCTGTGCCAGCGCAGAGCTCTCCCCTCCGGGCTGGCTGATGGCAGCTGTGTCAGCCTGTCCCCACAGCAGAGCTGTCCCTGTTCTGTGTCCTGCTGGAACTGGGGCACCGCAGCCCAGAGAGCCCCACTGCAGAGCTGGACAGTGCTCGTTCTGCCAGCGTTGGCAGATCTGTTCAAAAGGAGCAGAAGGTGGATCTTTCCCCTTCTCCTTCCTTTCCCTCTCTCCTGGCAGCCCCAGCCTTCCCTCAGTGAGCCGGGCCGTGTCCTCAGAGCACCTGCGGAAGGCAGCCGCCCACCGCGGGCTGCGGAGAGCTTTTCAAAACATCCTGGGAGTTCCTGTCTTCAAAGATGCTTCTACAGGTCGTAAAAGATTAAAACTAAAAGCACTGCATCAAGAAAAAGGATCCCTGGCTGGCTCCGTGATGGCCGTGCTGCAGGAGCAAGGTCCCTGTGGCTGCCAGCGGCCTGGGGGAGCTCTCTTCAAGAGAGAGTGTAGGGACGGAACAAACGGGAAGAAGAGCCCCAGGAACAGCACCGCCCTGCCCTGTCTGCCCCTCTGGGGCTGCCCTGCTCTCCTGAGCTCCTGCAGTCAGCTCCTTGGGCACTCGCAGCCCCCAGCACCATGTGCACCAAGAACCCTGGGCCTGGCTTTTCTCCCTCCACATTTCCCTTTCAGACCTGAGCTCATGCATTTCTGAGGTGTTGCTGAGCCCTCAACTGCCCTTTTCCCAGCACTGAGTCAAAACCGGTTTTCCAGCCAGGAAAAGAACACCTTGGAGGCCTTTTGGAGGCCTTCATCCCACCCTGCACCGTGGGCTTGTGGCCCTGCACCAGCCACCCCGGAGATTCCCGTGTGCTGTGGCTCCCATGTGCTGTGTTTGCCATGTGCTGTGGTTTCCATGTGCTCTGTTCCCTGTGCTGTGTTCCCTGTGCTGTGGTTTCCATGTGCTCTGTTCCATGTGCTCTGTTCCCGTGTGCTGTGGTTTCCATGCGCTCTGTTCCCTGTGCTGTGGTTTCCCTGTGCTGTGTTCCCTGCGCTGTGTTCCCTGTGCTGTGGTTTCCCTGTGCTGTGGTTTCCATGTGCTGTGGTTTCCATGTGCTGTGGTTTCCATGTGCTGTGGTTTCCATGTGCTGTGTTCCCTGTGCTGTGTTCCCTGTGCTGTGGTTTCCCTGTGCTCTGTTCCCTGTGCTGTGTTCCCTGTGCTCTGTTCCCTGTGCTCTGTTTCCTGAGCTGTGTTCCATGTGCTGTGTTCTTGGTTCTGTGTTCCCTGTGCTGTGTTCCCTGTGCTGTGGTTTCCCTGTGCTCTGGCTCTCATTTGCTGTGGCTCCTGTCTGCTCTGTTCCCTGTGCTGTGGTTTCCCTGTGCTGTGGTTTCCCTGTGCTGTGGTTTCCCTGTGCTCCGTTCCCGTGTGCTGTGGTTTCCATGTGCTGTGTTCCCTGTGCTCTGTTCCCATGTGCTGTGTTCCCTGTGCTGTGGTTTCCCTGTGCTCCATTCCCGTGTGCTGTGGTTTCCCTGTGCTCTGTTCCTGTGCGCTGTGGTTTCCCTGTGCTGTAGTTTCCCTGTGCTCCGTTCCCTGTGCTGTGGCTCCTGCTGCCAGCCCCCCACTCTCTCTCTCATCCCCTCCCTGCTGCTCCCCAGCCCCGAGGAGCCCGGATTTCCCAGCCCAGCAGTGTCTCATCCCTGTGAGTGCATTTCTGCCCCGAGCTGGCCCAGCTCTGTGCGAGGGGCTCTGCTGGGGAGCAGGGCTGTGCTGCCCACGGTCCCCCTGGAACAGCCCTGCCTGGAGCAGGGACAGGCACCACCCTCACCCTGTCCCACCCGGCCCCTGCCTTGGGATCTCTCATTGCCTACGTCCATTGTACTAAAAATAACCCTGACGAGCTCATTTAATTTTAGCCTCTGAGTGTCTGTATGAATATTTATAATGCTCCATATTAGAAATGCTGAAAAGTTCCAGAGCCTGAGAACACGGCAGCAGACCCTGGGGAATAGAACAGCTCTTCCTTTTTTTCTGTCCTATTTCGAGCTGGTTTCACACATCCTGCATTCCCGATGTGAAGTCTCGCACTGAATGTCTCAAGCGCTTAAAGCACTTTGTGATGCTTTGTGCTTGATGAACACAGATCGAGTTCCCATGCAAGAAGAAGGGAGTGCTTCCAAAGGAATTCCCTGTGAATTTGTGCAAGGAGAACAAACTTACTGACGTGCTTTTCTGTTCATATCTGGCTCTCATCTGTTTTCATGTCAAGGCCAGGTGGGACAGGGCTTGGAGCAACCTGCTCTAGTGGAAGGCATCCCTGCCCATGGCAGGGGATGGAACTGGATAATCTGGAGGTCCCTTCTATAATTTCACAATTATAGGATTAATTCCCCAAACAATGAAAACACATTTTCTCCGTTCCCACCTACCCAACCCCAGAGTTCTGTGCCCTGCCTCAAATAACCAAAATTCCCTGTGCCCCAGGACTGGTGGGCAGCTCTCCTGAAGAGCTGCTGCACAGGGGAGCTGTGGCTGTGAGCTCTGCCCCACAGCAAGCTCTGGAGGTGTGGAAGAGCCAGCCAGAGGCTGGAGCAGCCATGCAGGCAGCCCAGGTGGCACAGCGTGTTCCCCTGGTGCCATCTCCTTCCCTCCACCCTGCAGCCCTGCAGGGGCTGCCCTCAGGAGTCAGCAGCCACGGGGCCACGCTCAGCCACTGCACTGTGTCTCTAGCAGGAGAAGAGGTTCCACTGCAGCCAGGACCCCTTGCAAAGTTTGTTTAAGGCATGTGAAGAGCTGGGCATACACAGCAGAGCAGTATGGCCGAGCTGCTCAGGATTCAGGTGTGGAAAATCTTGCCTCAGGGGAAGTTTTTTCCTAACACTTTTTAGTGAAAGAGCATTCTAAGTCCTGAGGCTGAACAAGCATCCAAAGGGCCAGTTCTGGGCTCTCTGAGAGTCAGGACATGCCTGCCACCCTGCCCATCCCTGCCCATCCCTGCCACCTCTACCCCATCCATCCCTGCCACCTCTGCCCCATCCATCCCTGCCACCTCTGCCCATCCCTGCCCATCCCTGCCACCCTTCCCACCCCTGCCACCCTGCCCATCCCTGCCACCTCTGCCCCATCCATCCCTGCCACCCTGCCCATCCCTGCCCATCCCTGCCACCTCTGCCCATCCCTGCCCATCCCTGCCACCTCTGCCCATCCCTGCCACCCTGCCCATCCCTGCCCATCCCTGCCACCTCTGCCCCATCCATCCCTGCCACCCTGCCCATCCCTGCCCATCCCTGCCACCTCTGCCCATCCCTGCCCATCCCTGCCACCTCTGCCCATCCCTGCCACCCTGCCCATCCCTGCCCATCCCTGCCACCTCTGCCCCATCCATCCCTGCCACCCTGCCCATCCCTACCACCTCTGCCCCATCCATCCCTGCCACCTCTGCCCATCCCTGCCCATCCCTGCCACCTCTGCCCATCCCTGCCACCCTGCCCATCCCTGCCCTTCCTGGATCCTTCATGTCCCTGCTGAAACCGCTCCTGGCAGAGAGAGGCTGTGGAACTCTTCCCTGTTACTCCCTCAGTTTTGTCCCTGCTGCAGAGAGCACAGGAGGATCAGCCTATCTGAGGCAGGCTGTGAAAAACCTGAATTCAAGCCTTTTCCTTTGGAGCAGAGAAGGCATAAAATAAAAGAAAGGAAGTGAGCGGCTGCCAGGCTCTGTGGTTCTGGTATCAGAGATGAAGAGGGCCTTGGGTCAGCAGGCCCAGGGCAATGCTTGGGTCACTTCCACGTCCTGGCAGCAGGATGGGAGTGGAACATGGGGGGAAAGAGGCAGAGATCTGGTGCTGCCCCTCCTGCCCTCTGCCTTCCTCTAGCCCGAGCACGAGAGCAGCTGCAGGATCCAGTTGAAATGGACTGAAATGAGTCAACCTCTGATGCCAGCAGGAAGGCAGAGAAACAGGAAACTCTGAGGGGCCCCAGCTGCTGTCCTTCACCCCTCCCTCAGCAGAGCAGTCCTGGAAGGGGGGCATCCCTCTCACCCTCCTGTCCCACGTGCACCTCCTCACCGCTTCTGCCTGCTCATCCTTTTGCTCTGTCACAGCCGAGCTGACACCAAGAAATGTTTTCCTTCTCATGCTCTCAGAGACATTTGAGCACTTGAAGTGCCATTATTGCTGCACTTAAGAGTTCCAGGTTTCTGTACAATCAATACAAGCACTGCAGTAGGTGATGACCCCTCTATAGCTTTAGAAATTTTACATCCTTCTCCCTTCTCTGCTTTTCATTATGTCTAATTACCTGATCTATAGCCCCAAACTGGAATCAATGGGGCTGTATTGCAACAAATTATTGTGGATTCTCTTAAAAAAAAAAGGTTCAGAGAGTGCTATTGAGTATGACACTTCCAATTATATAAAGCAAATGAGCTTTCCATGGGAGCTGGAGAGCTGGGAGCCAGTTCATTACCAACAGCTCATATTCCACTATCAGTTCATTTCTACTTCAGGACTTCACTCTGCGCCTTCCAGGGAGCTCTGAGTCCTCAGCAGCGTGCCCTGAGCTGCAGGACGGTGTTCTAGCTGTAGGAGGGTGTTCCAGCTGCAGGGTGTGTTGGATCTGCAGGAAGGTGGGATCCTTGGGAGGCTCCATGGGGTGTGGGTGCTCCCCTCGGAGCTGTGTGCATCCAGCACTGCACATCACTACAGAAATGCTCTTTTCCACTGGCACCTACAGGTTCTCCTGATTTCATCAAGGGGTTTGTGTTTTCCTGAGGCACTCAGGGAGAAATCCAGGAGCTGTAGCAAATTGCTCTGCCTGGAGAAGTGTTAGTGATTCGCTGCTGGTGAGTCAGTGCCTGCTGGACACCAACATTCCCCCTCCAAAGAGTCCCATAGTCACCCAGCCCTTCTCCCCTCACTCATTGCTCCACACTGGATCCTGGCTGGATCTAAAATCTCTTATCTAAAAGCAGCTGCCAGTCTCACCTCACTGAGAGAACATGTCTAGGAGGAAACCAGATTGAGCTCTGGATCGTAATAAGCCAAAAGAAGCCAGGTTTAGACATGTCCTGCTGTGGGTATCTTCTCTGCCCTGCACCGTGACCTGAAGTGTGTGACCCTGAGCCCTGCCCAGCTCCCAGGCCTGGAAAACAGAGCTGAAGAGTTTCATCCCTGTGGTGCTCCCGCCTTCATCGCAGGGGCAGCGTCTTAACCGAGAAACTTTCCTTAGTTTGGCTTTTCTCTCAGACTGTCTTTGCCACCTTCCGTGGTCTCTCTGTTTGTCAGTTGTGCTTGAAGATCTGACACTGCTGGGACTCAGCTGAAAGGAAAAATTGGGAACGTGGGCACCCTTTAATCACCCAGCTACTGTAACGAGTGGGGACAGACAACAATGGAGAAAATCAACCAGGAGAATAACTGTGCTTTTAATGTTTCTATGGAAATTTAGGGCAAGGAAGTGTGATGCACAGACACACCACCTCATTTGGTATGCACAAGGCACAACATGCTGAGCTGCTAATGAGGTAGCAATTTGGAGGGCTGGGAAGTGCTGGCTATGCTTTGTGCCCACAAGAATCAATGAAAACTGATGAGTGAAGGTTTACAAAATTCAGTATAAGAACTACAGGAGCTTTGTGCCTGGACAGAGGGGCAGAGCTGCCAGCAGAAGCTCAATTCCTCACACAACGTCTGGAGCAGCTTGAGTTTTTCCTAAAGGTACAGCAAAAAGACATACCTGCTTTCCATTTCAGAGCTGGAACTTCATAAATATTTTAATTTGCCAAGCGCCCGCTATTTAATGCTTGCACACCAAGGAAATTGAGCGAACACCGCCTTGCACGAGGCTCTTGGAAAACAAATTTGGGCACCTTTGATTGTCTGCCCCACTGTGGATCGGAGGGAGCGTTACCCACCGTGTCCTGTCTGTTGTCAGCAAGCAACACTTCGGGATTATTTGTATTTGAAAAAAACCAACCCCACCACTGAGATGAGTACCTCTGAAGACAGAAAGTTTTGCTTTTGGCTATTAAAGGAGCAGAACAAAATAAATCGCTTATGCTGAATAAATCATTGATTCTGAGTTACACGCGAGTGCTCCTCGGTGCTGGCTCCCGGGTGAGACAAGTGGGACACATTTGTGTGACTCTACAGTTGAATTTGCAGCCTGAATCTGTCCCAAGGGCTTCCCAAAAATAACTGTGTTGAATAACTGGGTTGAAAAACAAAGATAGGCTGGGACAAAATCCAGAGCAGAGAGCACTGCAGCCTCTGCCACTTATCTCTGTGCTGCAGTGAAGGTGCAATCGCCAGCAGTGCGGGAGGGCAAAAACCACAGAACCACCAATTCCCTGGGGCTGGAAAAGCCCTCCCAGCCCAGGGAGTCCCAGCTGTGCCCCATGCCCACCTTGTCCCCAGCCCAGAGCTCCGAGTGCCACCTCCAGGTGACACCTCCAGGATGGGCACTCCAAACATCCCTGGGCAGCTCCTGAGCTCCCTTTCCATGGGGAAATTCCTGCTGTGCCCACCCTGAGCCTGCCCTGCCCAGCCTGAGGCCGTTCCCTCTGCTCCTGTCCCTGTTCCTGGAGCAGAGCCCGACCCCCCGGCTGTCCCCTCCTGGCAGGAGCTGTGCAGAGCCACAAGGTCCCCCTGAGCCTCCTTTGCTCCAGGCTGAGCAACCACAAATGTGGGTGAACCTTTTCCCACCTGAGCCCCTGTGGATGGAGCCTCTTCTGTCCCTGCCCACCCAGGAGGTTTCCAGCCCCACAGCCCCTCTGTTTTCCAGCAGCCCCTGGTGCTGCTCTGGGGCAGGAGTGCTCAGCAGAGCAGGTCAGTGGTGTGGAGTGACCTCTGTGCCCTTGGCGTGCCCGCTGCGAGGCAGCCCCGTGCACAGGACACAGAATCTGCATTTATTTCAGTCCTGGACCAAGGGAACACATTCATAAACCCGAGGTCCTTGCGGGTTCCGGGCTGATGGAGCCGTCTCGCAAACACAGGCTGTCCCTGGCAAGAGGGAGCAAAAAGCTGCTGGCAAAGAGGTATTAACTTCACTGTGCTGCATTTTATGAGGCAACAAAGAGTGTCTTGGTTCTGTGCCGCGAAAGTAAATAGAACAATATTTCAGACCTCCTTACTCAGTTGTCCAAATGCACATAACCGATTTTTGCAGATAGGGATTTATGTTCTCTTGTCAGCATCTAATAAAGTAGAGCAATCGTTCCTGCCATTTATTTCAGTGCTGTTGCCTTTAGCTCAGTCTCCTTGTGTACACTCTGTGCTGCCCAGCCCCTGCTCCAGACACACCCAGCAAGGTCTGGAGAGCAGTGAGAGGTGTCCACTGAAGGGTGTGGAGAGGAGAGCATGGAAGGAGCGGCTGAGGGAGCTGGGAAGGGGCTCAGCCTGGAGAAAGGAGGCTCAGGGGGGGACCCTGTGACTCTGCACAGCTCCTGACAGGAGTTTGTGGCGCAGCCCAGCAGCTGCTCACCATGGGATGAGAAATCCCGGGTGTACAGGGCTGTGCCCTGTCCTGGTGAGCAGGGCTGCAGAGGGACCCCATGTCAGGTGTGGAGGGACCCTGGCAGTGCCCGCCGTGCCCTGTCCTGGTGAGCAGGGCTGCAGAGGGACCCCACATCAGGTGCAGAGGGACCCTGGCAGCACCCGCTGTGCCCGCCCGTGTTGGGGTGGCCTGGAGAGCCTTGGGGAGCCCTGCTGTGCCCGGGCAGTGCAGGCTGGCTGTGGCAGGAAGGGGTCAGTGGGCAGCCCGGGCAGCCAGCAGCTGCTGCCCGTGTCCCTCCCGCTCGCCCCATGCCCTGGCGAGTGCCGGGCACGGTGGGTTTGCCCGCGGGGCAACTCCGTGCGTGGGTAAGTTGGGAGCCAGCGCGGTCCTGTTGCGGCTCTGCCAGCATAATTCAGCAAGAAAAGAGGCTCCTATGCTTCAGTGGCAGTTTTAAAGGTTTTCTTTTTCATGTTTTATTCAGCTGGAATTGGTATTTCAGCTCCCAGCTCCTCGAGAGGGAACACAAATCGATGCAGACGAGCAGCGGCCGGTTCGTCCCCGGGACTGTGTGTGGAAAGAATTGCCCTCAGAGAGCGAGCCCGACGGGAGCAGAGGAGCTCCAAAAGCCCCGGGGGCTGCTGTCGAAGGCGGGTTGGGGTTTGGCTGCTCTCCGGTGCTGCTGGCACCGTGCTGGTTCCACAGCCCCGTGCCGTGGGCGCTCCGAGCCGCGGCCACCACTGGCCAAGGATCCGCGCTGGGCACGGGGCCGTGCTGGCACTGAGCAGGCCTGGCCCAGCAAGGACTCTGCTTCGGACTCCTCTCCAAAGTTCCAGAGGAGCTGAGGGCTCCTGGTGAAACCACAGTTTTCTTGAAGCGCTGCGATTTTGACTATGACGCATTTTTCAGAAAATGCACATTTTTCATCCTTCCAATATCCTCCCACCCAAATTTCCTGACAGAAATGTTTTGGACTCACATCTTGAAGACTGCAAAAAGAAACCAGTGTTGAAATATTGAACCTTTTCCCTGTGCACATGTTTATTTATGTGCTTGACACGAAGTAGCTTGACAAAAATCGTGTCGCTTGTTCCAATTGAAATGCACATTCCAAGTGTTTCTGCTTTCCATTAACACCTGGGAGACGAAAGGCTGAAATGTTGACTCTTTTGTGGTTTGTTTCATAAAGGATGGGTTTGAAACACAAATAAGGAGAATCAAACGAAGAAATCACTGCTTTTGAATACCAGCTGCTGTAAAGTCCGGGGTTAAAATGTCCTTGTGCCCCCTCTTCTTGCCCATCATTGCTCACCAAGGACAAGGAACAAACAACAGGGCTCAGCACCTGCGAATTCAAGCCTGTAAATGAACTCGATATATTTTACATTTCCACTGTTACAGTGGAATGAAATCCCGAACTCCATTTCCCCTGCTTTGGATGTGCTATAATTGGAATTGCCCGCTGGAGGAGAACCTGGGGGCTGGTGTTTGTCAAACACAGAGAGATCCTCCCGTGTGTAAAATCCACCAAATTACAGCCAAGTGCTGAAGGTCTGTGTCCTTCACAGCAGGAGGATTCCCAGGGACCCTGGAGGCTCTTGCAGCAAGGATGTGCAGGGCAGAGCCTCAGCTCACCTCAGCAGGGGACACACCGAACCTCCTCCTGCTGCTGGGGAAACAGAGCAGGGAAACACCGGGCTCCAAAAGAGCTAATAAAAATGAGAAGGGACATTTATAGGGATAATTTAGTGCTATCAAATATAAAAATTTATTTTCTGTTTTTAAACTCGTTTATTTTTAACAAAGGTAACAGGCACCATTATGAAAGTTATACTGATATTTATGAACCTTAACATGGAAGAGAACATTGCATTGAAAATGAATGTGTTAAGGGTAGGATTTTCTGGGGAAAGCTATAAACAGCTTGCAAAATCTACCCATTTTAGCCTAGATTCTCATATATGAAACAGTTTGGGCAGAGAACCTTGGGTGCATGCTTAGGCCAAGCAGTCCTGGTACTGCCTGCAGGATGTGACACGGTGAGGATGGACACACCCAGTTTCCAGGAGCTGCAGTAGGACCTCTGCCCACGGCTCTTTGGGGTTTTTATCCCAGCTGCCCTTCTTGCTCCAATAGTTCTGTCCTTCCGCTCATGACTGCTCCTGGTGTCTTCACAGCTGTCAGTCACATCCTCAAGTCAACCACTTTTTCTGCACTGAACAAGACAGAAACTTTTTCCTATGCCTTGTAAAACACTCCATCCTCTCTCTTGTCATTTTTTACCCAGCTGTCATCAGTTTCCATCTGATTTTTCCTCCTTGTGCAGGTTCATACATTATTCCAGATGAAATTCCTCCAAGGCTTTGTGCAGCAGCATTACAGGGAGCATGTCCGGGCTGCCAGTTCCCACAGAATGCTTTCCCTGCTTACAGAAGGCTTTGCTGTGAACATGAATCTGCTCTCGAGCTCCTCAGGAGCCAGGATCCTATTTTAACTCAATGGATATCGACATCCCGGCAGTGAAAGCTCAGCATCCAGGATCCAGCAGCTCTCCTGCAATGCATTCTGGGCTCCTTCCACCCTGCCCAGGTCCCTGCTGCACAGCAGCAGCTCTCCTGGAATGCATTTTGGGCTCCTTCTACCCTGCCCAGGTCCCTGCTGCACAGCAGCAGCTCTCCTGGAATGGGTTCTGGGCTCCTTGCATACCTGCCCAGGTCCCTGCTGCACAGCAGAATCTCTCCTGGAATGCATTTTGGGCTCCTTGCATCCCTGCTGCACAGCAGCAGCTATCCTGGAATGCATTTTGGGTTCCTTCCACCCCTGCCCAGGTCCCTGCCGCACAGCAGCTCTCCTGGAATGCATTCTGGGCTCCTTCCACCCCTGCCCAGATCCCTGATTCACAGCAGCAGCTCTCTGGAATGCAGTTTGGGCTCCTTCCACCCTGCCCAGGTCCCTGCTGCACGCTGACTCTGCTGCACAGCAGCAGCTTGGGCAGATCCCCAGTGCAGCCTGGCAGCAGCTCCTCAGGGCTGACGTGTGCCCGTGTGTGGATCCTGCCGTGCCAGGCAGCCCCATGCCTTCAGCACGGCCAGACCATCATTTTGGGGCTGAGGAGGGGGGCAGTGCTGCAGGTATCTCAGTTCATTACTTTTCACAGAGGGCTCCGGGTGTCTGCAGGGAGGTGCTCCAGCTCTCCCCACAGCTGGTTCCGTGGGGTGCTGTGGGAGGCCCAGGAGGAGCAGGGAGGGTGCAAGGCAGCTGTTTCCTTCAGGAGAGACATGGCACTGCCCAGGCATAGTGCTGGCATCGTACCAGCCTTCAGCATTCACCCGACCCTGCCCATCCAGGCGCTGGCACCACGACAGATCCATCCCACACTCCTTTTCCATCGTGACAACACCCTCAGGGAATGCCTGTCCCACTCCATCCAGAGAGTAACTTCAGAGAATCCCAGAATATCTGGCTTGGAGGGACCTTAAATCCCACCCACCCCACCCCTGCCATGGCAGGGACACCTCCCACTGTCCCAGGTGGCTCCAGCCCCAATGTCCAGCCTGGCCTTGGGCACTGCCAGGGATGCAGGGGCAGCCACAGCTGCTCTGGCAATTCTGTGCCAGGGCCTCTCAGGGAGGAATTCTGTCCCAGTCTCCATCCCTGCCCTCTGGCAGTGGAAGTCATTCCCCTTGTCCTGGCAGCCCAGACCCTCCTCCAAAGGCTCCAGCTCTCCTGGAGCCCCTCCAGGCCCTGCAAGGGGCTCTGAGCTCTCCCTGGAGCCTTCTCCTCTTCCATTTGTAATTCAACAATTTACTTTGAACTGTCTACAATATAATAAGATTAATTTTCCCTGCTCTCCCCAGCAATTCCAGTGAATTCTGCAGCTGACCAGGGCTGGCAGGGTGCCCTGGCACTGCCCCAGGCTGGTGGCTGTCTGTGCCGCCAGCTCGTGGGCAACTTGTCCCTGTCATGCTGCAGAGCTGGTGTTTCTCAGAAATTGTCTTGTATTGCCAAAGAAATGCATTAAAAAGAAGTTTTCTGTGGGCTGCACTCTGGTATTGTTTTCAGTCAAAACTTCTTTACAATATTGGTTGTGTCTTGAAAGTAATTAATTTGGCAGGAAGTTAAAAAGAGGAAAAAACAGAGATTTGAAGGCTGGTTTCCAGTTCTCATTGCTCTGTCTTTATCTCTCAAGGAAAGACTGCACACAGGTGTCAAACGAGAAGGCTGCTCATAATTACACTCCTTAAACACTTAATAACATTTTCTTAAATTAATATATTCCCCATCTGTGTAGCATTTCAGACATTCAGCTCATAATATTGCCTAGTTTATCAGTGTCAAATGACACATCCCCGATCCATTGGAGAATATTATCAACAGATAGAGGCTTAGCGCCTGTTATTGCTCATTCAGCTAATGAGTGGGATTCGAGCTGGAGCTATAATTAATAAGAGAACTCAGGCACCAGCTGGAGTGGGGATCTAACTTCGTTTCTTGCAGAAAAACTGTGCAGGTATGAAAGAAAGCGACTGCCCCATCTGACTGGAGGAGGCTCTCTGGGCTGGGCCAGTGGCAGCACTGGGGACAGCTCTGCCACAGGATGGCCCTGGGCACAGCCCGTGCTGCTCCTAAAGGCCAGGGGAGCCACAGAACCCCAGGAGCCCCGGGGCTGGAAAAGCCCTCCCAGCCCAGGGTGTCCCAGCTGTGCCCAGTGCCCAGCCCAGAGCTCCGAGTGCCACCTCCAGGGGACACCTGCAGGGATGGGCACCCCAAACCTCCCTGGGCAGTGCCAATCCCTGAGCCCCCTTTCCATGGGGAAATTTCTGCTGTGCCCCATCCCCACCTTGTCCCCAGCCCAGAGCTCTGAGTGCCACCTCCAGGGGACACCTGCTGGGATGGGCACCCCAACCCCCCCTGGGCAGTGCCAAGGCCTGAGCTCCCTTTCCATGGGGAAATTCTGCTTGAAGCTTCCTTGAAGAGCCAAGGGCTGGGCAGCTGGAGCCTTCATTCCCTTTGCTGAAGCTGGGGAGGGCAGGGCATGGTGCCCTGGGCTGGGATGGAGCAGGCTGGGATGGCCTGGTGGGTGCACCTGCAGCATCTCCCCTGCTGCAAAGGCTCTGAGGCCAAAGGACCCCGTGGGACCAAGTTGTGGCATTCCCATTCTCTGGACAGAGAGACACAATTCTGTCTCTCAGGTTTTCACAGAGAGAAGAAGAGAAAACAATCTTTACCTCTGTTCCTTGGTTCTCCCCGTGTGGAATGTGGTTGGAGATTGTTCACCTGCAGGGATGGCTGGGTTGGATTCTGGTGAAGTTGTCTGGGGTCAGTGACCAGTGGATCCAGCTGTGGCTCGGGCTCCCAGCAGAGTCATGAGTTCGAGTTAGTTAGATAGGTAAGTAAGAAGTAAGTATGTAGAATAGTACAGTATCTCTTTAAATAGTATATTAATGTAATACAGTATAGTTTTAATAAAGCTATCCTTCAGCTTCCTGATCTGGAGCAGACATCGTCATCTCTTCCCTGAGCTGGGGTTGCTTTTTTATACCATACCAAATGTCCTGACCTCCTCTGCCATGGGGGTGGCACAGGTGCCAAAGCCGTGATGGACACTCTTTGGGGGACACGGAGACCTCCGGGCAGGGGATGGAAAGCAGGGCCACCCAAAGGTTTGCAGATGGCTTCAGAGAGCAGCAGAGCTGCTGGCCAGTGCTAATGAGAAGTGCCTGGCTGTGCCATCAGTGCCAGCCCTCGGATCCCACGCAGTGCCAGGGGCCTGCAGGACAAGGGGCTGTGCCACCTCTGCTTGGCAGGACCCAGCACGCTTTGGTTTCGTGGCTCTGTCCAGTTCTGCTCTGATTGCTGAGCAGAGCTTGGCATGGAATAATCTGAGTTTGCTTTGCTCTGGATCCTCAGTGTAATGGTACCTAAAACCACTTGTGTCTTAATGATGGATATGACTTTTAGTAATTAAAATACCTGCTCATCCTGTCATGGAATTTCTAACTGAGCAGTGCCCTGCTAAATAAAAGCAGGTCATTAAAGCGCTTTCCCTTCCCTTTGCACACTCTGGCCCCATTGCCGTGGGGCTGGTTTCACAGGAGGGGAAATGCCAGGCGTGCACCTGGCCACCACCCTGTGCTGGGCACGGCCAGGCTGGCAGCCCCAGGCCTGCACTGGGATTATGTGCTGCTGTCAGCTGAGCTGCTGCGCTGGCACGGCCCCGCCAGCTGGGAATCAGCTCATCGATTCTCTTTAGCTTCCCCTTTCATTCTGCTTTTTAATCAGACTGCTGGGTGTTGTGGCTAAAAGGGCTCAAGCCCAGAGCCCAGCCCACGCTCGCTCCCTGCGGGGCACCCTCATTAAACAGCTCCTTCTTCCCTCACCATGAATATTTCATGGGATCTAAACCTCCCTTTACTAAACATAAATAATCAGTTCTACCAGATGCTGAGAGAGGAGACCAGGACTGAAATCCAGGGTAGCACTGGCCAGCCGGGCCTCTGGGCAAGGGTTTGGTCTAAAACACCAGAGAGATGTGGACCAGACATTCAAAAGGGAAGAAAAACCAGTAAACAAGGGAGTGTCCCTCACCACCAGACCTTGCTAAACCCCGGTGGCACTGACAATCCAGGTGCCAAATCCCTGCTTGGCGTCACAGGCACGGGCTCAGTCTGTGCCAGGGTGCCTGGGTGGGACATGGCTTGTGCGAGGTGCTGGCAGGCAGAGGAGGTGACAGCCCAGGCCAGGCTGGGGCTGTGTGACAGCAGAGGCACTTCCCAGGAACCCCAGCCCCTCCTGGAACCAGCACTGAGCTGCTGGGAGCCCCGGGTTAGGGCTAGCCTTAGGGCTGGGGTAGGCTTAGGCTTAGGGCTGGGGTAGGCTTAGGCTGAGGGTTTGGTTAGGCTTAGGTTTAAGGTTGGGTTAGGGTTAGGGTTAGGGTTAGGGTTAGGGTTAGGATTAGGGTTAGGGTTAGGGTTAGGGTTGGGTTAGGGTTAGGGTTAGGGTTAGGGTTAGGGTTAGGGTTAGGGTTAGGGTTAGGGTTAGGGTTAGGGTTAGGGTTGGGTTAGGGTTAGGGTTAGGGTTAGGGTTAGGGTTAGGGTTTGGGGTTAGGGTTAGGGTTAGGGTTAGGGTTAGGGTTAGGGTTGGTTTAGGGTTAGGGTTGGGTTAGGGTTGGGCTTAGGCTTAGGGCTATGCCTAGGGCACTCACACAGCCAGGCTGGAATAGGAGGGGTGATCTGAAACCCCAGATGAGAGTCAGCCTCCTGCAGAATACTTGGATGCACTTGGATGTTGCCTCTCTGCAATCATATTGTGACTGTAGCTGTTCTGGCAGGGAAAACAGTCCTCAGGATTTTGATTTTCTACATTTTACTTTCATTGCTTTCTACTCTGAACTCTCTCTCCCTCTTCTAGTGCTGATCATTGTCACAAAAAACAACTGCAAGGAAGAATCTCAGAGAAATTGGAATAAGATTTTTGCTTTGTTTTTGTTACTGGTGTTTTGAGGCATTTTTTTGTATTGTTGTGGTTTTTAGTCTGTAATTGCAGACTCTTCACTGCTGAGCACAGGCGCTGAGCCAGGCATTGTTCCTTCTTTCCAGCTGACAGAAATTTTTTGTAACCACATTTTAGTCCAAGGGGGAAAGTTAAATATAGGCAGGATGAGGAAAATTACCGTGCAGAGCGGTGGAAAAGCGCTGACTCGGGTCTGTTCCCGAGCAGAGGCAGCAGCGCCTGCCCGGAGGCAGCGATGGAGCTGGGCCAGGGGCTGTGCCCGGGCTGCTGGCACCCAGCCCGGCCCGGCAGCCCCTCCTGGGGCACAGACAGGGCAGAGAGCCCCTCGGGGAGCCCGGGGAGCCGGCGTGGCCTTCCCAGGCACAGAGGGGCCCTGGCAGCGCCGGTGCCTCCCTCGCCTGCTCCGTGGTGCCCCTGGCACCAGCCTGGGACAGGTGGCTGAAAGCACAACACGGGGCATGGTTTTGGTGAGCTGGGCAGGGCCTGAGCGTGCCCTGGCTGTGCCCTGAGTGTGCTCTGGGTGAGCCCTGGGTGTGCCCTGGGTGTGCTCTGGGTGTGCTCTGGGTGTGCTCTGAGTGTGCTCTGGGTGTGCCCTGGGTGTGCTCTGAGTGTGCCCTGGGTGTGCCCTGAGTGTGCTCTGGGTGTGCCCTGGGTGTGCTCTGAGTGTGCCCTGGGTGTGCCCTGAGTGTGCCCTGAGTGTGCCCTGAGTGTGCCCCGGGTGTGCCCCAGGTGTGCCCCAGGTGTGCCCTGAGCATGCCCTGGGTGTGCCCGGGCTGCTCATGGGCGCTGTGGGGCTCGGGGGGCTCTGCTCGAGGCCTCAGCAGCTCTGACAGCGCCCCTGACAGAGGGGCAGGAGCTGCCTGCAGGAGCCCAGCCGAGGCGCTGGCTGTGCCGCCTTCTCTGCCCACGCGCTGGAAGCACACACAGAGTGCCTGCTGTGCTACTCAGGTGTGCCAAGCCACTTCAGTTTCTTCTCTGCTCAACACCTCCTTCTTTCCTCCTTCCTCCCCCAGGATATTCTTGACAACCTACCAAATCCTCCTCCAATGGATGGCTGGTTTTTCTTACCCTGCCAAATCCCAGAATCAGAGAATCCCAGAGCACTCTGGATTGGAAGGGCCCTTAAGTTCATCTCGTTCCTGCTGTGGGCCGGGACGCCTTCCACTTGACCTGGTCCAGATCCTTGCCCAGAGTCTCTGTCCGGGCTGTCCTGGAGCCCCTTCAGGCTCTGGAAGGAGGAAATCCTCCAGCCCTGGTCCCTGCCCGTGAGCTTCTCTCCCTGCTGTGGGCAGGAGAGTGGCAGTGCCAGTCCTGTGTGCTGCTCGTGGCTTCAGGTGCAGCCCCTCAAGGGCACTCGAGCACCTGGCAGAGCCTGAACACAGCCCGTGGTGCAGAGCCCCGGAGCAGCAGCAAATTCAAAAACTGGAAACAGCCACAAAATACTTCTCCTCTGCCAGAGAGCCAGAGGAGAGGAGGGGAATGTGGCAGCACGATTAAAACGTGGTGCATGAAGGGAGGTGTCAGAGGCCATGGGAGCAGCCATGAAATCCAGACTCTGTTTTGCAGAGTCTGCAGTTTGCTGGGGGAGCCTGCTGCTGCATTAAATTGTTCAGGCCAAGAAACCAATGTGATTTGAGGGCAAGGCAGAGCCGATGTAGTTAGTGATACAGATCTCTGAACACGAGCACTGCCATCCATCAGGGCTGCGAGCGCTGGCAAAACTCACCCAGGGTGAAGGCAGAGGTGTGGTGAAAGAAGCCCGGCTGTCCTTGCCAGGAGAGCAGCACAGCCCTCGCTGAGGCAGCTCAGTGACAGCAGCCGTGCACACCTGAGTTGTGTGCTCAGTGACAGCATCTGTGCACACCTGTGCAGTGACAGCAGCTGTGCACAGCTGTGCAGTGACAGCAACCATGTACATCTGTGCAGTGACAGCAGCTGTGCACAGCTGTGCTGTGCTCTGTGCAGTGACAGCAGCCGTGCACACCTGTGTGTCGGAATCTGTGGGTATCGATGATTCCAAGATTGTAGAAAGTCTCTGTCTTTCTGCCCCGCTGCCAATAATTCCTCTGTGCTGTTTCAAGGTTGTTTATTCTGTTTATCTCTAACATGTTCTGCTGCCCTGCCGCAGCTCTGTCCTGCAGGGCAGCGTGTGGGGCTCTGCCCTCAGTGGGATGGTACAAACATTAAATACCACAAACTACCTGTGCTGGATTTACAATAACGTGCCAATATCTGTCACCTACGTTGGACAGTGTGTCCCCAGCCTGAACCAACAGAAAAATGCCAACACCGCAGTGAAACATGGAGGGCATGAAGAAGGAGAAAAAGGACAAGGCACACCCAATTTCCTCCATCTTGTCCCCTTTGAACCCCTTATCTAGAATCCTAAAATTTTACTTTTGCACCCCTGCCACACTTAATTATTACTGATATCAAACACTCAGAGCTTGTAATTCATCCTGTAAGATTGAAAACTCTTTTCCATGGACAGAGATCACAGCCAGTGTCTCTGGGGGCTCTGTCCAGGGGGGTTCCTGACCCCTGCCAGGGTCCCAGGGCAGCCAGAGGGAAGCCCTGGGTTCCCACACCTGTGCAGCTCTCCTGGAGCCCCTCCAGGCCCTGCAGGGGCTCTGAGCTCTCCCTGGACCCTTCTCCTCTCCAGGGGAACATTTCCAGGGCTCGGAGCTCTCCCTGGATCCCTCTCCTCTCCAGGGGAACATTTCCAGGGCTCTGAGCTCTCCCTGGACCCTTCTCCTCTCCAGGGGAGCCCCCTCAGCTCCCCAGCCCGGCTGCAGAGCTGAGCCCGTACTGAGGGTGGGCTGCAGCCCCCGGGGCTGTGGCAGCCCCCGAGCCCCTTCTGGAGGTGTCCCAGTGCCACTGTCCCGCGCAGGCCCAGGGCAGGGGCTGCTGCTCCCCCTCCCAGCCCTGGCAGCGGCGCTGGCAGAGCTGCCAGTCTGTCACTGCCTCTGGAAGGATTGGCATTGCCCAGGTGAGAGGGCACAGCTTGGCAAGGCCAGGAATAAAGCCTGGCTGCTATTCCAGGCTACAGTTCTCTGTGCAGCAGCAAAACCACTCGAGTTCTCTTTAGAACCACACCCTGATTGTATCCATAAGGATCCCTCATCCTGCATGTTTTATTTTTTCATAAAATCTCAAATTTTCCCTTTTTCTTGGGTGTTCTAAATCACCGTTCCCTGAAATAATCAGGAAGAGTTTGGCAGAGCTCTCAGAGCTCTCTGCCAGCCCTCACACCACCCACAGGTGAATGACTCCCTGACATTTCAGCCAAGAGATGGTGAGATGCCAGCTGGAGCAGCTGCCAGCCCAGGGCATCACTGCTGGGTTCCGAGCTCGGTGGGAACGTGGAGCACGGGGCACTGGCTGCATTTCTCTGCTCCTGAGGGAGGAACGTGGAGCAGGAGGAACCCTTCAGCTGGGTTTGTGGCAAAAAAAAAAAAAAACCTAGGAAAGACAAATGTGTGGCAATTTTTTTTTTTTTTTTTTTTTTTTTTTTTTTTTTTTTTGTAGAACTGCAGAGTCATTAAGGCTGGGAAAGCCCTCTGAGATCATCAAACCCAACCATCGGCCCAGCACCACCACCATGGTCACCTCCAAGCCATGTCCCCAGGTGCCCCCTCCACACATTTTCTGAGCACTTCCAGGGGTGGTGACTCCACCCGTGCCCTGGGCAGCTGTGCCAGGGCCTGACCAGCCTTTCCATGAAAAAACTCCATCATATCTAACCTAAACCTCCCCTGGCACAACCTTGGGCTGCCAGTGTGCCAGGCCAGGTAGCTGAGCTGGAAGCAAGACTGGCAATTTTTGTTGAAAAAACAACAAAGCAGAAACAATTTGAAATCTGGCTTTACTAAAACCTTGAGGCATGAGCTGGAATAGAAAAGACTCGAGTTCTGAATTCTGGGAAGGACTGAGGAGGGCACCATGTGCAGAGGAGGGAGGAGTGGCTTTAGAACCACTTATAACCCCTTGATGGGTTATATTATGGGATGTGGGATGGGGCAAATTTTCATAAAATCATAGAATACTTAAGGTGGAAAAAGACCTCCAAGGTGATGGAGTCCAGCCTTTAAAAGTCCTCACAAAAGGACGAATTGTCCCCTCATTTCATCCAAATGCACATGGATGCCAGCCAGACTCATTCACATGCACCTGGATCCCAGCCAGACTCATCCTAATGCACCTGGACCCCAGTCAGAAACATCCAAATGCACCTGGACCCCAGCCAGCCTCTCAAAGCGTCCCCGCCCTGAGATCCGAGCAGCAGCCCCACACCTGAGGCTGTTTTTGGTGCGGGATGCACACGGCTGTGACCTGGGCTCTGGTGGGAGCCCTGAGCTCGGGAGCAGCGCCGTGGTACCCACATCCACAGCACCTACAGAGGCACCCTGAGCTCCCCGGGTACCCGGAGCCTGCTGGGCACCGGCCACAGGGCTGGGCAGGGGTGCCACAGGTGCCCACTGTCAGCAGCTGTTAATTGAGAGCTGGCATTAAATAATGGTAATTGGCGCCTGCCCCTCCTCCCTGCATTATTTTGGCATCATTAAGCAACGTAAGCTGTTGCTTTCTCAAAACACATGTGCATAGCAACCACCCAAAAAGGTTATATTTTCTTCCTTACATGAAAATAACTAATTAATGCAAATGTGTTTGGCATCCGCGGTTCAGCCTGCCATAGGCAAAAGGCAGGAGTCGGGTTCAATCCGAGTTTAATCGCGGCAGAGCTATTCCGGGCCCCGGTGGGAGCGAGCTGATTCATCCCAGCCTTTCCCTGGTGCGGGAGTTCAGCCGGGAGCGCAGCCAGGCCGGGGTGCTGCGGGAGCCACGGCAGGTGCGGGTGCTTCAGCAGCGGGGTCTGAGCTGCCTTCACCAACAGGGTCTGTGCTGCCTTCCCTGGCAGCCGGGCTGCCCACCGTGCCCAGGGACAGCTGCCCTGCCCGGCTCCCCAGCACGGAGCTGGGCTCGTCCTGGCACCCCCATCCTGGAGTCCCTGTCCTGACACCCCCATCCTGGCACCCTTGTTCTGGCACCCCCATCCTGGCACCCCCATCCTGGAGTTCCTATCCTGGCACCCCCATCCTGGAGTCCCTGTCCTGGCACCCTTGTTCTGGTACCCCCATCCTGGCACCCTCATTCAGGTACCCCCATCCTGGAACCCCTGTGCTGGCACCCCCATCCTGGAGTCCCTGTCCTGGCACCCCATGTCCTGGCACCCTCGTCCTGTCACCCCCATCCTGTCACCCCCATCCTGGCACCCCCATCCTGGAGTTCCTATCCTGGCACCCCCATCCTGGCACCCCCATCCCGGCACCCCCATCCTGCCACTTCCACCCTGGCAGCCCCGTCCTGCTGGGGCAGCAGGGGGACACGCAGCAGCGGGGACAGGGAGGGGTTTGGTGCTGGGCAGAAAAGCACAGCCTCACTTTTGAAAGCTGGAGCAGAGAAATGGTGAACGAAGAGAAAATGAGCCAAAGGTGCTCCAGTGGGGCTGGGATGGATTCCCAGAGCAGCTGGGGCTGCCCCTGGATCCCTGGCAGTGCCCAAGGCCGGGTTGGACATTAGGGCTTGGAGCAGCCTGGGACAGTGGGAGGTGTCCCTGCCGTGGCACTGGGTGGGATTTAAGTCCCTTCCAACCCAAACCAGTCTGGCATTTGATGATTGAAAAAAGGAAGGGAAAAAAAAAGAAAAGAAAAAGAAAACAGAGATGGAAATGAAGGAGAAAAAAGCCAATTTAAAAAAACTCAACCCAAAAGTAACAGAAAAGAAAAGAAACACTTCCAACAATGCAGATGGAACTGGACATAAACCAGAATGAAACAAAAGCTATGGAGTGATATAAATTTTTAAGCAAAGCTCACGACTGACCTCAGATAACAACGAACAAAGCAAATAATGGAAAATCAATGGAGGCAAAGGAAGAGACCAGGAGAGACTTTGCAGAGAGTGTTCCCTGAAAAGACTGAAGCAATGAAGAGCTGAGTCACCTTTGCTAGGAAATGGGTGTGAAAAATTAAAAGAAATCCTGGATGTCTTGTCTTGGAGTCTCTTGTGTCAAAAGGAGGGGTTTGTTCTCCTGTCTCAGCAGAAATAGGAAAATTTTCCTTTCTTGGACAGGGGATTTTCTAGAAACCCTGTGTCTCATGTTATTTTTGTAAAGTATATGCATTGAATTTCCTGGGGTGGTTGTTTATAAGAAATAATCTATAAAAATGAGATAAAATCTCTCAATTATGATGAGCCCATTATTTTATTTCCAAGGATGGCATTACTGAAGAGCAGGGAGCTGGAGCAGTGCTGCTCCGGGCAGGCTCCCACCTCCGGGGCTTCCCCACGGAGCGAGCCCAGAGCGCCCCGTGACTCCTGCTGGGACCTTTTTACTGCAGGGGGCAGAGATGTGTGCAGGGAAAGGAGAGTTCACTGTGCCAGGAAGGCACTGTGCCCTCCCAAAGCGCCAATCCTGTGCCACAAACTAAACTGAGACAGACAGTGCTTGGTTAGTGACATCAAACCCTCCTGATTCCCAGAGCTTCATCCCCTGGGGGTGGGAATGCTCCAGGGTGGGCTGGGATGGGATGGGATGGGATGGGATGGGATGGGATGGGATGGGATGGGATGGGATGGGATGGGATGGGATGGGATGGGATGGGATGGATGGGGTGGGATGGGATGGGATGGATGGGATGGGATGGGATGGATGGATGGAGTGGGATGGATGGGATGGGCTCTAAGGACCCTCCAACCCAAACCACGAGTCTATCATTGTATCTTTATTTTTAAAACTTCTGAAATACTTGGAGCAGATCACAGCCGGATTGTTTCTCAGATGTCACAGCAGTTTCACCCCACGGAGAAGAAGGAGCCCCTGAGACACCGACACAGAGCAGGGCACGGCGGTGTGTGAGGGCTGTGGGAGGCACAGCCAGCCCCGAGCCCGGCCTGTCCTTGTGACCACATCTCTCATTCCATCCGCAGTGAAGCTGGGGTTTCACAGCTGCCAGCTGAACGCCTCTGTGAATTCTGATGTTTTACAGGGCTGTTTGTAGTCTCTCCTTCTAGACTGCAAAAATAATACTCTGGACCTCTTTACCGTGGAAGTGCAGCAGAGTCCTGCTAAGCTGTACCACGGGTCATGAATTTAAATCTGTGTTTCCTGGGGCATGGCTAGCAGAGCACTGATTTGCCCTTCCACACGTGGAATCCTACTTAACCCTTGGATTGACCTGCCTTTCTCTGCAGCTCGCCTCCTGAGGGATAAGGAAATCAAACAAATGAAAGCAAGAGCCAGGTTTTGTGGTGAAAATGAGGGGTCAGGCCCTGGGCGTGCTACCTTGTCACAGGTAGGATCACAGAACATCCTGAGCTGGGAGGAACCCCCAGGATCATCCCAACCCCATCCCTGCCCAGCTCCCCAGCAATCCCACCCTGTCCATCCCTGGCAGCGCTGTCCAAAGGCTCCTGCAGCTCTGGCAGCCTCGGGGCCGTGCCCATGCCCTGGGCAGCCTGGGCAGTGCCAGCCCCTCTGGGGAAGAACCTTACCTGATCTCCAGCCATTCCCTGGTGCTGTCCCTGGCCCTGGGAGCAGAGATGTCTCTCCTCTCTCCCATCCCCAACACAGGACCTGCTCCAGGGCCCCATCCCAGCTCCCAGCCCTCGCCTCTGCTCCTGGGCTGTGCCTTGGACCTGATGTGTGCACGGAGAAAAAAATCAAAATAAATGAAAAAGGAGCAGACATCACTTCAGTGAAGGCTGACAGAAATTGCCAAAGGCTCTGGGAGGAGCTGCCAGGCACTGCTGGGGTTCCGTGCCCGAAATCCTGCTCTGTGTCCTGGGACACCTCCCTGCTGAATGGGGCACGGGCCAGCAGCACCTGCCAGCTCTGGGTGACAAAGTGACAAAGTCCCTTTGCTCCCATCCTTTGCACCCCTCCGGGGCAGAGATGCAGGCTGTGCTCCTGCTGCCCGGGCTCTGAGCTCAGCGGGGCTGCCCACAGCACCACCCCAAACCTCGGAGCCACAAAATCCTGTTTTCCTTAGAACGAGAGAGAAGCTGGATCTGCTGTTTAGAACACTGATTTACCTTATCCCTTCCCCAGGGTCTGGACCATGGCCAGATTCTGGAGCTATGAGACAGTTTTGTGAAGCCAGCAGTGAAATCCGCCCTGCTGCCCTTGGGTAATTCCAGAGCCCAGCACATCATTGCTCCTTAGGCACCTGCCCGTCCCTGCAGCCGGGAGCTGCCCAGGCTGCTTCCTCCTCCAGATCCCGGCCCTGGGCCAGGCTGGGGAGGTGTTCCTCACATCCTGGGCAGGGGCTGGGCTGGGTGCCCACACACAATCCTGAACTCATCCGAAGCTGTTCGAGGCAGGTGGACACAAACAGCCATCGTGTCCCATAATTAAATCTGAAAGGGATTGTCAAGAGAATTCGCGTCTTCCTTTTATACAAATACTTCAAGTCACATTTTGCTTACAGGTTTGATGGGAAATTCTGTTTCTCATTTCATTCTGTCTTTGCTTCCTGAGCCCCCGGGGTGAGTGTCGGACAGGGAGCAAGGGCAGGAGAGAGCGGACACGGAGAAGGGGAAAACCCGAAGTGAAGAACCCAGAAGGTCTCTGGAGAGCCTGGGCAGGACTGCTGCCCACCGTGGTGGCACGGGCAGGGTTCCCATGGCACAGGACAGAGCCAGCAGCCTCGGGGATGGGCCCCGGCCGGGCTGGGGGACGCTGCTCCCCCTGCCTCACCACGGGAGCAGACAGCAGCAGGGAGAGAAAAGCAGAGCTTGAGACATAAAACCCGCATTTCACAAGGAGCAGGACAGTTACACATGAGGGTGATTTATCTCTGGCTTGCTGAAGAGGAGCTTAAATGAATATTTGCAGATGCAAAGCCCCGAGTTCTCGATTGCACACACTGATAGTGGTTTATCTGTGCTCGCACTCCCTCCTCCCGGCTGCTCCTTTGACACAATCCTTCCTGTCAGAGCCTTTTCTCCACGAGGAACACAATGCAAAGCAGATTTTAGCGGGCCAGTTTTAGCTGATATTCGATGCCGTTTGCCTTCGCTGCCAGCTCCCTTCCCTTCCCTATCCCTGCACATCACAAGTACCGATTTAAAAGCTTTTTCCTTTTGGCAGAATGGGTCCCTGCAGCCTTTAGGGATGCTCTGCACACGGGAGGTGGGCAGGAATTCCCTCAGCAGCTGCCCTGGGAGCGGGCCCAGGCCGGGCTGAGCCCTGTTCTCGGGGCAGCAGCAGCACAGGACACAGAACCAGCCCGGGAGGAGGAGGATTAACCCAGCTCCTGCTCTCCCTGGCAAAGAGGCTGCTGGGGAGCGGCAAGCTTTAACTCCAGAAACACAATTAGCATGGAAAGCAGGACTTTCAACAAATGGCATTATGATGGATTAAGGAGGGATTACTGCTTTGGATCTAACCGCTCTCAAGAAAATAACTTTAAAAAAACAGAAAAAGCCAAGAAATTAACTTGTTTTCCCTGGGAAGGAGATTTGTTTGCCTTCACTGCCATCTGCCATCCCTTGCCAATTTTATAAACAAGAAAACTAAAACAATGATACAAATCACTCGGGGAAAACCTGCCCGTGGGGCTGAGGTCAGGGAGCTGCCAGAAGGTTCTGCAGCCCTGGCCTGGCACCGGGTGCCACGCTGTGCCGTGTGCCAGCAGGGCGGAGGGGAGGGCAGGGCAGCAGCGTGGCACCATGGGCACCGTGGGCACCGTGGCACCGTGGGCACCGTGGGCACTGTGGGCACCGTGGCACCGTAGGCACCGTAGGCATCGGGGCCAGGAGCCACGGGCCAGTGCCCCCAGCCAGGGCAGGGACACGCCAGCCCTGCTGCCCCAGCCCAGGGCACCCCAGGGCTGGGGATGGCTCTGCTGGGCTCTGCTCCCTTCCCTCCAGCCCTCCCCGGCTTCACTCCCGTCTGAGTCCCTGGAAATCCCTCCCCCAGCGTGCCCTGGCCCTGGGCTGGGGTCCAGAGCCCGGCGTGGGCAGCAGGGAGGGGACCCTGCCCTCACCTGTGCCCAGGTGAGACCCCACCTGCAGAGCTGCCCCAGCCCTGGGGCCAGCCTGGCGAGGAGCTGGAGCTGCTGGGGAGAGCCCAGAGGAGAGCCCAGAGCTGCTGCAGGGCTGGAGCCAGGCTGGAGAGCTGGGAATGCTCCCCTGGAGAGGAGAAGCTCCAGGGAGAGCTCAGAGCCCCTGGCAGGGCCTGAAGGGGCTCCAGGAGAGCTGGAGAGGGACTGGGGACAAGGACAGAGGGACAGGACCCAGGGAATCGCTCCCACTGCCAGAGGGATGGATGGGAGATTGGGAATTGGGAATTCCTGGCTGGGCTGGAATTGCCAGAGCAGCTGTGGCTGCCCCTGGATCCCTGGCAGTGCCCAAGGCCAGGTTGGACACCCTGGGACAGTGGGAGATGTCCCTGCCATGGCAGGGGTGGCCCTGGGTGGGATTTGAGGTCCCTTCCAGCCCATTCTGGGGTTCTGTGGTGACAGACCCGGACCTGCCCTCCCCTCCTCCCCAGCCCAAAGCTTCACAAACACCTCCCTGTGCCCTGGGCCGTGCCCTGGGCTGTGCCCGCTGGGCAGGGCTGGAGTGCAGCCCTGCAGAGTCTGAGCTCCCCCCATCTCTCTGTCTCCTTTTCTGGTGGCTGTAATTCAATTAAAGTCATCCTTAAACTTTCCACTCAAGTGCACTCTGTGCTCCAGCATCCCCGGAGGGAGCATCGCATTAGCAAAATCGTATTTAGGATTCAGGATCCCTCTTCAAAAGAATCTGCAAAGTTTTTAACAAGGGTAACCAAGCCCTTTATTTTCCCAGTGGGCCACAAAAAAATACCGCTTACGGTTATTAATTTTCTGACAATATCACTCTCAAATGCTGGTTGAAAAAAATTTATATTCCAGGCAGCACATTCATTTAAATTATGCTTACCTTTCCAGTCATTCTAAATCAAACTTGATTGCATTTAATAAGGGTTTTGAATGTGTCTTAATAATGTTTGGAATTAATACTGGTTTGTGAGCATCTGAGGATGGTGGGTCCCCAGGAGACCCTCCAAAATCTTGTTGTGATAAATAATCTAAAGGAACCACCTGTGCTAAGGAATATTTTGCATTTTTTCCATTGATTTTCTGTGCTGGGCCCAAGCAGCAGAAGAGTTCTGGCAGTGACAAGCAGGAGCTGCAGTATAGTCGGGTATAATAATTTTTATTTCCTTCTGACTGGCATTTCTGCGTGTCTTCCTCAAAAAACTGCCTGTGGCAGCCTGGAAGGAGCCGAAGGAGGTCCCAGAAGGAGCTGGAGTGCAGGAGATCTCACAAGGAGCTGGTGAAGGAGGTCCCACAAGGAGCTCAGGTGGCGCAGGTCCCACAAGAAGATGCCACAAGGAGTTCAAGTGAAGGATAACTCAGAAGGAGTTCAGGTGCAGGAGGTCCCATGAGAAGCTCAGGTACAGGATACCCCACAAGGGGCTGCTGAAGGATACCCCACGAGGGGCTCAGGTGCAGGATACCCCGTGAGGGGCTGCTGAAGGAGGTCCAGCACTCCCAAAGCCCCAGCACACCCAGAGCCCCAGCACACCCCGAGCCCCAGCACACCCAGAGCCCCAGCACTCTGGGCAGCAGCACACCCCACAGTCCCGCTCCTCCCTGCAGCTCACGGCCAGGGGGGCACAGAGCGATCTCCGAGTGCTGGATGTGGCATCCCCGGCTCTGATGCCACCAGGGACTTCAGGAGGGAATTGCTGTTGTTGTTGCTGTCCCCCATCTGCTTCCCTGGCCCTTTCAGAAATAAAGGAGAAGGAGATTTGTGTCTCCGATGTTGACTGTGTGGGAAAACCACTTCAAAGGGGGATGAAATGAGGGCAGCAAACTGGAAAGGTCCTGAGGGAGCAGCAGTCCTGGCCACCACCACTTCAGCCACCAATTACCTCGTGTTCTTTGGGTTTCATTTTCCTCACACAGACAGCACTGAGCTCTTTAATTCCTTCTTCTGATCTGGGGCTCAGGAGAGCTCATGCTGAGTTATTTCTGGCTGGCTCGTGGTCAATGTGAATCCCAGAATCACAGGGTCCTGGACTGGTTTGGGTTAAAAGGGGCTTAAAGCCCCCCCAGAGCCACCCCTGGCTGGGCAGGGACACCTCCCACTGCCCCAGGTGCTCCAGCCCCAGCGTCCAACCTGGCCTGGGCAGTGCCAGGGGTCTGCTCTGGGTGCATTGGCCCCACAGTTACCAATGCACAGCTGAGGATCATGAACATTTCCTGGGAAATCCCTGCAGATCCTTTGGATCCTGCATCTCCAGCCTGCACAGCAGTTCCTGCTCTTTGGCTTTGCCGTGGTGAAGGTCCTGGACATCAGGCTGGGCTCTGGCAGCCAGAAAGGCTGAATCAGGCACTCCTTTGGGGGAAAGTCTGCCGTTTCCAGCACTCACAGCTCCTGGGGCTGGGAGCTGCAGGGAGAGGACAAATGTCCTCTGAGAGGAAGATTGCAGGATACTTGGAAGGAATCCTTCCCTGGCAGGGTGGGCAACAAGTTATTAAAATGTGCACCAGGTGATGTGAGCAGCAACGCTGAGCAACAGGAAACGTGTCATCAAAACCTGCCCCCGTGTCTGCAGAATCAACCTTTTGGAACCTCAGTGGGCTTTTTTTCCTAATGAATTTCTCCACATTTAGAACATTTGTTTCTTTCCAAATCACAAACTAAACCATACATTTTTGAAGTTTCCATCAAATGCATGCACCTGGACTTTTTCATAGTTGTTTGTATACAAAATGAGCTGTAGTCCTACTTTATTGATCAGAGGAATCATACTGATAGAAGCTATGTAGATACTGGAGCTGGACTCAGGATCCTTGTGGATCCCTTCCAACTCAGAACATTCTATCATTGATAGATACTTTTAATTTATCTGTTGTGATTCTGCATATATTTACAACTTTGTATTATTCCTTTCTTACAGAAATAGTTTGTTTCATATATTTTTCCCTAAATAGCTATGCCTGTGCTGGCATGTTCCCAGCAGATGCCTTTTTTGCTGAACCAGCAGCTCCTGGAAGGTTAAATTGGATGCTCCTGGCCAATTTTCTACCAGCGTTTCTGATGAGTCAGAGCAGTGATGTGAAATATTTTCATCTAGGCTAGGAAGATTTTTGCAACAGCTTTTTGCCTTTTGGAAGGCTGATTTCTAAATTGATTCATCTTTTTTTTTTTTTTTTTCCTTTCCAGGGTTTATTTTGGAGGTGCCGTGGAGCTGCTGAACCTGAAATAGTTTGTAGCAGACCCAGGGGACAGCGCTCCTGCAAACAACTTCCACGGAGGAGAAGGGGGAAGCTGAGATGCAAATTCCCAGCAGCGTGTGCACGGCCCTTGTGTCTCACTGCCGCAGGAATCCTCTGCTGGGAAATGTGACAGAAAACACACGTTTCAAACCGCAGATGGAGGGATGGGAAACAGAAAATCCACGTTGGGAAGGGGGGCAGCTCGCTCCCGGCCAGGGCTGGGCTCATGGGGCTCACAGCTGTTGTCCTGATTTTTAAAAGTGTTTTATTTTATAATTCTTTTAAAAGTCTTAAAGTTCTTGTGGCAAGCACATTTCTCTCTCTCTCAGGATTTTTCATAGAGGAGCACAGAGAGAAGAAAGAGAAAACAATTTCTATTTCTGCTCCTTGTTTTCCCATGTGGAATGTGTTTGGAGAATTGTTTCCCTGGGGTGTTGCTTGGTTGGGTTCTGGTGAGGATTGTTTGAGCTGGTGGCCAATCCAACCCACCTGGGGCTGGGCTCATAGAGAGGGGCACGAGTTGGGTTAGAGTCAGAGAAAGTAGTATGTAGTTTTAGTATCCTCCTTTTATATAGTATATTAATGTAATTTAGCATAGTTATAATAAAGAAATCACTCAGCCTTCTGAATTGAGTCAGACATCATCATTTCTTCCCATTGGGTTCCCCTGCATTTACAATAAGTTCTCATAAAACTTCTTCAGCCTTCTGATCTGTTTACATATTTCTACTGGAGTTCTCACACATGTTCATGTAAATAATGATTGTTTGGCATTCTTCTCTGTGAGAAAGAAAGAATTGATGGGCTGCTGGTTTGACCAGTGTTGCTGGAGAGGTGGTAATTCCATCCTCCAATCCACAGTCACCTCTGGAATTCTATAAATATCAAATACTCAAATAAAACACTCTCTTTTTTAGCCAAGTGTTTGTGTACTTACTTCGTGTCCAATAACACCATCTGGACTGTGAAAATCAGGGCAGCAGCCGGTGCCCCAGGTGGGGTTGGGAGCCCCTGGACAGCCCTGCCCCAGCCATGGCTCCGTGCTGGGGCCACGGTCCTGACCCACCCTGCCCTGGGAGGGGATCGTGCCCTGGGAGGGGATCCTGCCCTGCAGGAGGGGCCGGGACAGGCATCCCTGCGGGGCTGGGAACTGGGAATGGCTGGGAACTGGGAATGGCTGGGGACTGGGAATGGCTGGGGGAACTGGGAATGGCTGGGGGAACTGGGAATGGCTGGGAACTGGGAATGGCTGGGGAACTGGGAATGGGCTGGGAAACTGGGAATGGGCTGGGAAACTGGGAATGGCTGGGGAACTGGGAATGGCTGGGAACTGGGAATGGCCTGGGAAACTGGGAATGACTGGGGACTGGGAATGGATGGGAACTGGGAATGGCTGGGAACTGGGAATGGCTGGGAGCTGGGAATGGCCAGGAGGCTCTGACTGACCAGGGGGGCTCTGACTGACCAGGGGGCTCTGACTGACCAGGGGGGCTGTGACTGACCAGGGGGCTGTGACTGACCAGGGGGCTGTCTCTGCCCACCCCGGGGTGCCAGGGCCAGGCTGGGGGGCAGCTGGGTCTGTGGAAGGTGTCCCTGTGCCTCTCCACCCCATCTCTCTGCACTTGTGGAGTTACTTTGAAGCACCTGAAGAAATTTATAACACTTATGGCTTTCAATGAATCATTGTCTGCAAATTTCTTTCAACAGCTTTGAGTGTTCTGTTTGAAAGGCCTTTTCTCCTGTTTGGTTGTTTTTTTCCCTCGGCTGTTGGAACATTTTGAAGTGGAACAATTGTTGGTTTTACATGAAGTTGATGAGCTTTGCACAACAACCATCTATGAGACAGGAGGAAGACTTTGGAGGAAGGAACCACTTTCCTTTCACAAGTATCTGCATGGAAAGAAGGTCCAGTTCCCGTAAGAGTGAAGCAGCACTTGAAGGAGGCACAGGGAGTTTCAGACGCTGAGGCTGGTGGAAATTCAAGGACCAGGATTCTGCCACAAGCTGACACTGATACCACAGAGCCAACTCGCCCCTCTCAGCACAGCTCTGGGGTGCCGTGGGGAGGCAGGACACAGGCACATCCT
Organism: Taeniopygia guttata; assembly: GCF_048771995.1. Lineage (NCBI taxonomy): Eukaryota > Metazoa > Chordata > Aves > Passeriformes > Estrildidae > Taeniopygia > Taeniopygia guttata. The sequence continues at coordinate 64,484,808 of NC_133030.1, read as the reverse complement.
GCTCCCCCGAGAGCTGCAGGAAATCAGAAATCAGTCACTGCCTCAAGCTGATGCACAGCATCCCTGGGCTGCTCCAGAGAAACACTCAGCAAGAGCTCACCTGCACAAGCTCAGGGGAGCTTTGATAGGTAAATGTTTGGAACACCTATTGTCAGAGCGATCGTTCTGCAGGAACTCCCCACTCATCCCAGGGGAAAAAAAAATGCTTGGAAGACTATTAAAATAAAGGTGGTGAAAAGTAAAATTATGAAACTGCATGTAAAGAATTTTTATTTGGCTGCAATTACAGATGTCTGACAATTTGAAAGCAAGACAAAACATGATGCATTAATGGTTTTCATATATTGATTTTCAAGGTCATCACTCTGGGGATGGCAGTGATACCAAGCAGAAAACTGATGCTGCATAGAGTTAATTTGCAGCTCTGAAGTGATGGCCAGCAGATACAGACTGTAATAGCTTTGCAATTATTCAGCTCTCTAACGATGCCCAGCACTGAAAACCATCGCTGTAACTATTTAGTGAAATGTTAAATTAAATGCTGCCAATAAAGGGAGTCACAGTCAGGGGGGCTCCTGCGCAGTGGAACTTCCATCCTTCCTTACTCTTCTCATTAATCCAAATCCATGGTCTCCAGTTTTATTTCCTCTCCTAATGCAGAGGTTTTGTGTCTGGGGCTCCAAGCAGACCATGCAAAGCCATTCCCTCTGCTCCTGTCCCTGTTCCTGGAGCAGAGCCCGACCCCCCGGCTGTCCCCTCCTGGCAGGAGCTGTGCAGAGCCACAAGGTCCCCCTGAGCCTCCTTTGCTCCAGGCTGAGCCCCTTCCCAGCTCCCTCAGGAACTCTCCAGCCCCTTCCCAGCTCCCTCAGGAACTCTCCAGCCCCTTCCCATCTCCCTCAGGAACTCTCCAGCCCCTTCCCATCTCCCTCAGGAACTCTCCAGCCCCTTCCCAGCTCCCTCAGGAATTCTCCATCCCCTTCCCAGCTCCCTCACGGATTCTCCAGCCCCCTCCCAGCTCCATTCCCTGCCCTGGCCACGCTGCAGCCCCCAGAAGTGACCCCAATTCCAGGTGCAGAGACCCCAGGCAGGCAGGAGCCCTGCCTCGGGGGTGACAGGGCAGTGCCAGGCCCCTGGGGACACAGACTGCAGAGCTCCTGGATCCCAGCAGAGTGTCCGGAGCTCTGGTTCCACTTGGGAATTGCAGCTCAGGCGGGCAGAGCAGCTCACAGTCAGTCCTGCTCAAAGGAACAAACCCCACACAGATATTTATAATACGCACTGGGACATGAACCTGTACTGTGTCTGTGTGTGTGTGCGGTAAAATAAATATTTATAACATACACTAGGATATGTACTGGTGTCTGTGTGTGTGTGTGTGTGTGCAGTAAAATAAATATTTATAATATACATTGGTACATGTGCCTGTACAGTAAAATAAATATTTATAATATACATTGGGACATGTGTCTGTACAGTAAAATAAATATTTATAATATACACTGGTCCATGTACAGGTGTCTGTGTTTGCACATCTGCACGCTCACACACAGCTTTGTGCTGTGGCCAGTTCAGTGCAGAAAAGGTTTAGGCTGTGGCTCAGAGGGTGGATGGAGCCCCAGGAACTTGGAATGAGGGAGCTGTTCTTGGATCTTCCATCACATCTTCCATCAGCTCCTGCTGGCAATCCTCGTTTTCAGACAAAATCAAATGCCTTTTACAGAGTTTAAACCCCTGGAAAAACACACCACTTACCAAATCTGTAAGGGAAACCAATCTTCCTGCTTCAGCCAAAAGGAATTCCTGAGTGCAATTCCTGTGTTCCTGATACTGAACAGAAATTATTTTGAAAGAACTTAAATTTCATAAAGAATAAACATTTCAGGGGCTGAACCATTCTGATTTCCCAGGCAGCAAAGGGTTCTGGAGCTCTGGGGGTCACCGAGGGCACTGTGGTGGCCCTGGGACCTCTGAGAACACGAGGGGACCCTGGTTGAGCGGGGGAAGTTCTGATTCCACGGCAGGGCTGATGAGAAGGCAGCTCCTCCCTGCTGCAGCCACTGCCTCGAGGACACCTCTGGGGCTGAAAAAAAGGAGACATTTTTACTACATTTTTTTTTTGCTACATAAATTTTGATCTGGAGAAGGAAAAAAAAAAAAGAAAAACAAGGAAGGAAGAAGGCTGTTCTAAATTTGTTAGCACCTAAATCTGACAATTGCTATTTTCGTTCCAGGTGAAATGATATAAAATATTTTTCTTGAATAAATAATACCCCAGGATTTCTTAGAGACTTTGTCCTGAATGAGAGATAAAAATATCAATATAAAAGATTAATTCATTTTGGTAGTAAACATCTGCAGAAACAAATTACATCATGAACTTTCCCAGGACTGTAGGAATGGCATAAACCCCAGAAAGCCAAGGGAAGAATATTTATCACTTTTATGAGAGAATTTCTTAGCTAGTCTGCCCCTGAATAATGCTGTGTAACAGCACAAATAAAGGCTGACTTGGAGAGAATTTGACACTTTCCACAGGGGGTCTCAGTTCCTCGGGGGGATCACTCCTGGTGTGGCATTTACAGACCGGATTTGCAGCTCCTGGAAAAACATCAATTCCAGGAGGGCTCAGAGCCCTGCCAGGGCCTGGAGGGCTCCAGGAGGGCTGGAGAGGGGCTGGGGACAAGGGACGGAGGGACAGGAGCAGGGAACGGCTTCAGATTAACAAAAAGAATGTTTAAATTGAATATTGGGAAGGAAATTGTGGCTGGGAGGGTGGAGAGGGGCTGGGATGGAATTGCCAGAGCAGCTGTGGTTGCCTCTGGATCCCTGGCAGTGCCCAAGGCCAGGCTGGACATTGGGATTTGAGGCCACCTGGGACAGTGGGAGGGATTTGGGCTCCCTTTAACCCAAACCAGTCTGGGATTCTGTGACTGCAGCTCCAATTAAGCTGCACTCCAAGCTGTGTCTAAGCTGATTTCATGCCTGTGATGAAGCTGACATTACAAATCAAGGTGAAAACATCCTGCCAGCACCCTTGCCTGGCAGCATCCACACCTGGCAGCACCCACACCCTGCCAGCACCCACGCCTGCCAGCACCCACGCCTGGCAGCACCCACGCCTGACAGAACCCACGCCTGGCAGCACCCTCAGGCTCTCTGCTGCCCTGTGGAAGCGAGCACGGAGCAGCTGGCAGCAGGAATTGCTCACCCAGAGCTCTGCCATCCTCTTAAGCAGTTTCTTACAGCACAGCAAACAGTTTATGCAGTCCTCTCAGGAGAGAAGTCACAAGCTAAAGGGATAAATGACCAATTAGGCTGCCTCATTTTAGATCTAAAAGCAGGGCCAGCAGTATGTGATGGAAAAGCAAAATGCTCCTTTTTCTGTCTGAAGATAAACCTGTGCCTCAACAAAAGCAGCTTTGCTCTGCGCAGCCCCGAGCAGGGGAGAGGAGCTGCTGGGCAGGGAATGCCACCCCAGCGGCACCTCGGGGAGGATGTTTCTGGTTCTTTGGCTGTCCTGAGCTGCTGAGGTGCCTCTGCAGCGCCCTGGCACAGCACAGGGCACACAGGCGTTGCTGTGCCCAGCCAGAGGCAGCAGCAGCTCGCCTTGGGGCACCCCAGAGCCCAGGGAGCGGGGATGGGAAGGGTGGCACCGCAGGCACTGGGCCCCAGGGTCTGTGCAGTGCCAGGGGCACGGGCACGGCTGGTCTCACACCAGCAGGGCACAGGGACCTGCTCACATCATCCTGGCCCCGGCTGTGCCAGGAGACACCGAGCCGTGCCAGGGACAGCACCTGGTACCTGCTGCGCTGTCCCCAGCCCTGCCTCCCTCCCTGGCAGGTCTCCCTCTCTGCGCTGCCAAAACAGCCATCAATTAAAAATGCATTACCACAGCTCCCCAGGGCAAAGCCAAAAATTGCTGCTTGTTCATTCTGCGGATACTCAGAGCGTGTTTGCAGAGAGTTTTCCACAGCAAATATCCTAAAAAATTAATTGACCTGTGAAGAGATACCAGGGAAAACGAGAGACAGCGTGGGAAGTGACATCTCCATCTGTGGGGATGGAGGGCAGGGACAGCCCCGGGTGCCACCTACCCTGTTCTGTCCCTCCCCTCCCGAGTGCTGTGCCCACGGGGATCCCTGTGGGGCCAGGAGGTCCCTGGGGACAGCAGGGTGGGTCAGGGGTACGTGGGGTGCAGGAGCAGCATCAGCCCTGCCTGGCACAGTGCTCTCCCATGGGAGGGACCCCAGAGCCCCTCCAGTGCCACCCCTGCCATGGCAGGGACACCTCCACTGTCCCAGGTGCTCCAGCCCCAGTGTCCAGCCTGGCCTTGGGCACTGCCAGGGATCCAGGGGTGCCACAGCTGCTCTGGGCACCGGTGCCACGTGTGGGCCCAGCAGCTGAGCCAGGCTGTGCCTGAGGCCGGGGATGCAAACAGGAGATTGGAAAAGCCCCAGGAGCTCGTGTTAGCGTGAGACTAAATTACAACTCTGACATCTTTGCTGGGGATGTTCAATTTTCCAGTCCCTGTCTGGATACACTTGTCACGGGCACGCAGCCGCTCAGGAGAGTCAGGGCTCGGCCGGGGGAGCTCTGGATGGGCACTGGAGCTCCTGCAAGTCACAGCAAGCGCTGCGTTCTGCCAGGACCCTGTGTCCCCTCGGGTGTCCCTGGGGAGGGCACAGGGGTCCCTCAGCCCCTTCTTCTGGGCAGTGCCAGGACTCTGGGAAGGGGCTCAGCCTGGAGCAAAGGAGGCTCAGGGGGACCTTGTGGCTCTGCACAGCTCCTGCCAGGAGGGGACAGCCGGGGGGTCGGGCTCTGCTCCAGGAACAGGGACAGGAGCAGAGGGAACGGCCTCAGGCCGGGCCAGGGCAGGCTCAGGGTGGGCACTGGGGAAATTCCTTCACTGTCAGAGCGCTCAGGAGAGCCCCAGACACATCCAGAGTGCCCGGCAGCTCCTGGTGGCCAGGCTGTGCCGGGTGCCCTGGGCTCTGCAGGGCTCAGATCTCCTGCACCGACCCCTCTGTGCCTCCTCTGGGGAGCAGGGATGCGCCTTTCTGCCAGGTGTTCCCTCCTGAGCTCTCATGTTGCTTTTGCTGTTCACATCAAACTTTTAACAGGGAGCAAACACAGCCAGGGAGATTTTAAAGGAGCAGAATTCTCACCCAAACACAGCAAAAGTGTCTCTGAGACACTTGGACAGCTTCCTTACAGAATGCCCCTCTCCAGGGATGGAAATTGAACTCGAATATGAGATTACACCAAACATGAGGAGCCTGGGTTCGAGCCCGTTGCTCTGAGAGCAGCGTGATCAGGACACCCAGGGCAAAACACTGCTTGTGGTGAATGGCAGAGATATTCATACTAGTGGGGTTTTGTCTTTATCCAGCTGCTTCCGCATAAAAGTGTAAATTGTATTTGCTCTGCGTCCCTGGATACTCTCTCAGACTTAATAAATATCGACTGCCTCACACGCAATCCGTGCTGCTGTGGGGGAGCCATGGAGGAGCAGGGAACAGTGCTGGGATAACAGGGGGTGAGGCTGGGCAGGGGGAGCACTGCCCAAACCAAACCCCAGATCAGGGGACAGGCGGTGGCTCTGGCTGTGAATGGCAGCAGGGGCAGGGGCAGGTGCCACCTGCGGCAGGGGAGCCGAGCTGGCTGTCCCTGTGCTCCTGATACTGAACAGAAATTATTTTGGCTGGCTGTCCCTGTCACAGGCAGGGCTGCTGCTCTGCGTACTGATGGAAGCGGGGAGTTCAGAAGGCTGAATTGTGCTTTATTATGCTTTATTATAATTGTGCCATCATACATTGATATACTATTTAAAGGAGACACTAAAACTACAAACCTACTTTTTCTAACTCCCAAATCTAACTCACAACCCGTGCCCCTCTCTGAGAGCCCAGCCCCAGGTGGGTTGGGTTGGCCATCAGGCTCAAACACTCCTCACCAGAACCCAACCAAGCAACACCCCAGGTAAACAATTCTCCAAACACATTCCACATGGGAAAACAAGGAGCAGCAATAGAAATTGTTTTCTCTTTCTTTCCTCTGTGCTCCTCTATAAAAAAGAAGGTGTGCCTGTACCAGGCAGTGCCCCAGATCTGGTGGGATTAATTCCCGCAGCCTGGAAGGATGGAATGTACGCGAGCAAGGCTGGCAGCACAGCACCCCGGGACTCGCTGGGCGCTCCTCTGCAGCTCAGCCAAAGCCAAGGACAAGCCTGGGCTCTGTCGGGAGATCAGGGCTCCTGCTGGAGCTGCTCTGGCAGGACACGGAGGCAGGGTTCAGGGGGACAGAAGGAATTGTTCCTGGCGGGTGGGAATCCTCCCTGAGGCAGCTGTGCTGCCCTGGATCCCTGGCAGTGCCAGGCTGGACCCTGGGGCTGGAGCCCCCTGGGACAGCAGAGGTGGCCCTGCCATGGCAGGGGTGGCCCTGGGATGTTTGCAAATCTCTCCCAGCCCAAGCACTGGACGAGGCAGTGACAGATGCTGCTCCAGGGCAGGAGGGATGGCTCTCCTGGCACACCTGAGCTGAGGATCAATCCCTGAGCTGGGGAGCCACTCAGATACCCTAAAACTGGGGATACATCCCTGAACTTGAGGAGCCACGGAGAGTAACCCCTGAGTTTGGGGATGAATACCTGAGCTTGGGAAGTCACTCAGAGAAATCCCTGAGCTTGGGGAATCACTCAGAGAAATCCCTCAAGTTGGGGAGTCACTCAGAGAAACCCCCGAGTCTGGGGATGAATCCCTGAGCTTGAGGAGTCCCTCAGGTCCCCTGCACTAGAGATCCAGACCAAGACACAGGGACATAGTGCAGAAAAATCCCGTGGAACTCATGGAAGATACATCGGAGGGATTTTGGAGCTCTGCATCGGTGGGGTGGGTCCCTGGGAAAGGAATCGTTCCCATTTCTGTGGAAAAACCTAAATCCAGGCAGAGATGTGAGAGGAAGGATGCTCTGGGAGTTTGGGTCCTGTTGAAATATTGTCCCCGATTCACTCTGAAGTATTCTGCCTGCAGCTATTCAGAAAAACACTTTTGCTTACGCTGCCTGACGCCAAAGCTGAGCTAAATCACAATCACAAAAGTGCTGAGAGCTGCTCGGGCCCTTCACCTGGCAGAACTGCAGGAAGGTCCTGACCAGACCAGCTGAAAAGGGATTTTCAGCACTCAAAGCACATCAAGCCACTGCTGGATTGGGCGAGAGGAGCTCACTCGGTGCCACTCCTGGCGGGTTTGTGCCCACGGGCTGTGGGCTCTGCCCCAAACAGGGCAGGGGGCTCCTGGCCCAGGGCTCAGCTCCCCGGGCACCCCGAGCCCTGGTGGGCTCAGGAGAGGACTGGCACCAGTGGAGGCTGGCGTGGATTCACACCTCTGCTCTGGGCTGGGCTGGGCTGGCAGGGAGCTCTGCAGTCCCTGTGCTCCTGAGGATGCTGTGCAGTGCAAAGTGTTACTGGGAAAGACTGGGAGGGGAAAAAAAGAGACAAAAATCCCCCTGTAGAGGACTGTCACCTAGCTGGGTATAACACACTATCTGTTGTCTTTTAACACTTTTATTGCCTTTAATTGCTGAGCAATTCAGTGAGGTTCACTTGGGGAAACAATTCCAGTCTAATTGTTGTATTTGCCTGGTAAAATCCAGTTATCACCTCAGTGCCACGTGTGGAGATCCTCGTGGGTGCCTCCCTGGTGCTGTGGGTGGTGGGGGTGTCCTGCAGCGGGGCTGAGGCACAGCCCCTGGGACGAATCCAGCTGGATGGATCCCTGCCAGTGCCACCCAAACCTGGGCAGCTCCTGCCTGCCCTGCCTGCCCTGCCCTGCCCGTGTCCTCCTGCCCCACCCGGGCCCTGCAGGGAGCAGCAGAGAGGGACACGGAGAGGCTTTGCCAGGTAACATTAATGATTTTCCCCGCTAATTAAAGAGCCCACAGTTTCTAAACCAGCGTTCCTTGGGCCCAGGCCCACAGCAGCCAGGTAAAACACAGCACAGCTCTGGCTGCTGTACCGGGCACAGCTGGATGCAGCAGCACAGACCCCAGGTCTCCTCAGGAGGCAGGTGCCAAGTTTATCAGACATTCATTTACAGAATCTCTGGCAAAGCTGGACCTGGCTGGTCCTCATCAACAGCCCTCCCAGCGCTGGCTAATTGGGAACAACTCCCTTCTTGTGCACATCCACAAGTAAACAGCACGTGCAGAACACAGCTGCAAAGGGCAAAGGAGATTTTTGCTCTTCCTCTGCCCTTCCTCACGCCCCAGGGCAGCGCCTGGGATGCAGATATGGCTCTGGGAGCAGTCAGCACCCACACTGCTCCCAGCCAGGGAGCAAGCAGAGCCCGGGGGTGCCAGTGCTGGGGGGGCTGTGCCAGTGCTGGGGGGGCTGTGCCAGTGCTGGGGGGCTGTGCCACTGCTGGGGGGGCTTTGCCAGTGCTGGGGGGATGTGCCGGTGCTGGGGGGGCTGTGCCAGTGCTGGGGGGCTTTGCCAGTGCTGGGGGGCTGTGCCAGTGCTGGGGGGCTGTGCCAGTCCTGGGGGGGCTGTGCCGGTGCTGGGGGGGCTGTGCCAGTGCTGGGGGGGCTGTGCCACTGCTGGGGGGGCTTTGCCAGTGCTGGGGGGATGTGCCACCGCTGCCAGTTAGTTATCACCCAGGGAGGGCAGAGTGGGTTAGTTATCACCCAGGGAGGGCAGAGTGAGTTAGTTATCACCCCAGGGAGGGCAGAGTGAGTTAGTTATCACCCCAGGGAGGGCAGAGTGAGTTAGTTATCACCCCAGGGAGGGCAGAGCTGTGTTAGTTATCACCCAGGGGGGGCAGAGTGAGTTAGTTATCACCCCAGGGAGGGCAGAGTGAGTTAGTTATCACCCCAGGGAGGGCAGAGTGAGTTAGTTATCACCCCAGGGAGGGCAGAGTGGGTTAGTTATCACCCCAGGGAGGGCAGAGCCGTGTCACCACCCCAGCCACATCTCTGTTTCCCTGTGCTCCCCTCTGTTCTGCTGCCACAGAGTGCAGTGGGACCCGCTCTCCTTCATCCCTGTGACTCCTGTGTGTGAGCTGGCCTTCTGAAATCAGTTCTATTCCAGTCTGAAAAGCTGCATCTGGCTCAGCCCACAGGGAAAAGCTGGGAAAGGACATTCACAGGTTCCTCTGGCCAAAGGCAGGTTCCACGGCCCCTGTGTCCCTCCGGGCTCTGCTAATGGCAGTGTCATATACAGCCAGAAATGATTTCAAAATCAAAAGGATTTCCCTGCTATCCAGCCTAAATCTGCCCTCTGGAGCACAGAATCCAGAGGAATTGGGATTTGTGTCAGTACACAAGATAAAACCGAAAAGCAGGTATTTTAAATTCCTTTATGGTCTAAGATTTAAAGCCCAGTCTTAGTCATGTTGAAAACTGCACTTCACAAAGCATTTATCCTGAAACCGTACACTGTTCCAGGCTTTTGCAGTTGCTTTGGGGTTTTTTTTTCAGGTTTTTATTTTGATTATTTTGGTCGGATTTTTTTTTTCCATGTGTAGCATTTGTTTTTTAAATTACTTTTCACTGTTTGTGTCTGTCAGAACGTGAGTTTGACAGCAGTCAGAAAAAAGAACAGTGCCTTTCTGCAGTGTATTTTTGGATCTAGCAGGCTGTGGAGGGCTGTGGAGATTTCAGAGGGTGCCGTCGATGCCTTTTGGCAGTCAAGTCTTGCTGCAGGAGGCACAGACCTCAGTGGCTGGGCTTTGCAGCTCCGGCTGGACACGGGCAGTGACCACCGGGACTGGCTGTTCCCACAGACTGCTCCAGGCCTGCCCTGAGCAGAGCTGAGCCCCTCTGGCACTGCTGTCCAGCTGTTCCCATCCCATCCCATCCCATCCCATCCCATCCCATCCCATCCCATCCCATCCCATCCCATCCCATCCCATCCCATCCCATCCCATCCCATCCCATCCCATCCCAGCCCAGCCCAGCCCAGCCCAGCCCAGCCCAGCCCAGCCCAGCCCAGCAGAGCTGAGCCCCTCTGGCACTGGTGTCCAGCTGTGGGGGAACCCCTGCTCCACAGAGAGCTCCTGCTCCTCACAGAGCCCCTGGCACTCCTGCTCCTCCATCCTGCTCCACACCTGTGGCAAGCACATTTCCCTCCCTCTCAGGATTTTCATAGAGGTGCACAGAGAGAAATGAAAGAGAAAACAATTTCTATTCCTGCTCCTTGTTTTCCCATGTGGAATGTGTTTGGAGAATTGTTTACCTGGGGTGATTGCTTGGTTGGATTCTGGTGAGGATTGTTTGAGCTGATGGCAAATCCAACCCACCTGGGGCTGGGCTCAGAGAGGGGCATGAGTTGAGTTAGAGTTAGAGAAAGTAGTGTGTAGTTTTAGTATCCTCCTTTTATATGGTATATTAATGTATTTTAGCATAGTTATAATAAAGAAATAATTCAGCCTTCTGAATTGAGTCAGACATCCTCATTTCTTCCCATTGGGTTCGCCTGCGTTTACAATACACACCCACACCTGAGAGCCCCTGCACCCCCCGGCTCTGTCCTGCAACCCTGGCACCTGGCACACCCTGGCACCTGTAACACACCTGTAACACACCTGTAACACACCTGTCACACACCTGTCACACACCTGTCACACACCTGGCACCTGCACACACCTGACACCTGTAATACACCTGTAACACACCTGACACCTGTCACAAACCTGTAACACACCTGGCACCTGTCACACCCTGGCACCTGTCACACACCTGTCACACACCTGGCGTCTGTCACACACCTGTCACACACCTGTAACACACCTGGCACCTGTAACACACCTGTAACACATCTGTCACACCCTGGCACCTGTAACACACCTGGCACCTGTAACACCCTGGCACCTGTCACACACCTGTCACACTCCTGGCACCTGTCACACACCTGTCACACCCCTGTCCCGCCCGTTCCCTGGCTCCTGTGCCGCCCCTGCCCAGTTCCGAGCAGGGAAGGTTGGTGCCGTGCTTTGTGCCCAGCGGATCCCTGGGCACAGGGGTGTCTGCAGGGCCCGTGGCACATCCCGTCCCTGCCTGAGGCTGCTCTAATTTACTGCCTGCAAGGCCGAGTGGCAAGGGTCCCCAACAGCTGAGAATGCCCTCTCACTGATTTCCTCCGTCATTTGCTTAACGTCTGCTTTGCAGATCTTACCAGAATTCATTTGGAGAGACACATCTGTAAGAAGATTAGGAAAACAAATAGGACACACACATTATTTGACACGTTCAAAGCCATGGAGGGGCCATAGAGTTACAGAATTCACAATTATTGAGGCTGGAAAAGCCCTCCCAGCCCATGGAGTGCCAGCTGTGCCCGATGCCCGCCTCATCCCCATCCCAGAGCACTCAGTGCCACCTCCAGGGATGGGCACTCCAGCCCTCCCTGGGCAGCCCCTGCCATCCCAGCCCTGCTGCCAGCTGTAAAATCCCCTTGCAGGGCCTCCTCCTGCACAGCCCATGCCTGCCTGGCTTTGCCTTCCTTTTCTTGTGCCTTTCCTCTCTTTCCTCTGCTTTTCCTCTCTTTCTTCTGCCTTGTCTCTCTTTCCCCTGCCTTTCTCTTTCCTCTGCCTTTCCCCTCTCTTTTCCCTACCTTTTATCTCTCTTTCCTCTGCCTTTTCTCTCATTTCCCCGCCTTTTCTCTTTTCTCTCTCTTTCCCTGCCTTTTCTCTCTTTTCTCTCTCATTTCCCCTGCCATTTCTGTCTTTTCTCTCTCTTTCCCTGCATTTTCTCTCTTCTCTCTCATTTCCCCTGCCATTTCTCTCTTTTCTCTCTCTTTACTCTGCCTTTTCTCTCTCTTTCCCCACCATTTCTCTCTTTTCTCTCTTTCCTCTGCCTTTTCTCTCTTTCCCCTGCCATTTCTCTCTTTCCTCTGCCTTTTCTCTCATTTCCCCTGCCTTTTCTCTCTCTTTCCCCACCATTTCTCTCTTTTCTCTCTCTTTCCTCTGCCTTTTCTCTCTTTTCTCTCTCTTTCCCCGCTTTTCCCTCTCTTTCCTCTGCCTTTTCTCTCTCTTTCCTCTGCCTTTTCTTTTCTCTCTCTTTCCCCGCCTTTTCTCTCTTCTCTCTCTTTCCCCGCCTTTTCTCTCTTTCCTCTGCCTTTTCTCTCATTTCTCTCTCTTTCCCCACCTTTTCTCTCTTTTCTCTCTTTCCCCGCCTTTTCTCTCTCATTTCCCCTGCCTTTTCTCTCTTTTCTCTCTATTTCTCCACCTTTTCTCTCTCTTTCCTCTGCCTTTTCCCTCTTTTCTCTCTCTTTCCCCACCTTTTCTCTCTCTTTCCCCGCCTTTTCTCTCTCTTTCCTCTGCCTTTTCTCTCTTTTCTCTCTCTTTCCCCACCTTTTCTCTCTCTTTCCCCGCCTTTCCCCACCTTTTCTCTCTCATTCCCCTGCCTTTTCTCTCTTTGTGCCTCCCACCCTCCCAGCCCTGCTCAGACCGGCCCCGGGCCGTGCTCAGTCAGCGCTGCACAAATGCCCTTTTCATTTCCACGCGGCTGAAGCGCGATCAAGATAAAAGGTTTAATTTTTCCGATGCCTTTGATATCTCGTGGCCATTTAAGTGCCTTGATCAGTGGGCTGGGCCGGTGCCAGCCCTGTCACACTCGGCTGCTGCTCAGACAGAGCCCAGAGAAACACGGGGCATTCATGGCTAATGGGGATGCAGCCGTAAATCCTCGAACAAAAGGACAAAGGGGAGCAGCCGCACAGGAGCGCTGGAATACAGAAAGAGACGAATGCTTTTAGAAGCCATTTGCAAAATCAAGGTTGTTGATTTTTTTTCTGTGCTGCTTTAGAAATGAAACGGACAAAGCACCATTTAAGGATCTAAATATTTGTGAATGAGCTTTCCAGACAAGATCGATAATTTCGCTGTATATTTTCCCAGCATCGAGGATGTGAATTTCCATAGGAAATGCTGCAAAGGGAACACTCACTCCAGGGAAAACGCCTCTGAGCTTGTGCCTGGGGTGCAGCACCTCACCTGCAAAGTGCAGCTGAGTTTCACCTGCTGAAAGGGGAGTTTTGGGGTTTTTTACATGTTAAAAACCACGGAGGGGTCTTAGAATTCCAGAATCCCAGAATCCCTGAGGCTGGAAAAGCCCTCCCAGCCCATGGAGTGCCAGCTGTGCCCGATGCTCAGAGCCCAGAGCTCCGAGTGCCACCTCACACATCCGTACCGAGGGCTTGGGCCCGGGGCTGGAGCTGCTCAGGGGGGTTTGCCCTGCACACCCCCGGCCCTGCTGGGCCCTCTGCCCTGCCTGGCCACTGAAATCCCTCTGGGGACTTGGGCTTCACCCCCAGAGAGGCTGAGGAGGGTTTTGGGTATTTACATGGGGATATTGACATATTTGGATATATATATATATATAGGCAGAGCTTCTGGTGAGGCTGCCTGGCTCGGGCTGTGTCCCAGCCAGGGACAGCCCGGTGCCTGCTGAGGGTACCTGGGGAAGGTGAGGAGGTTCTGATCCCGAAGGGAAATGTGCCTGGAGGAGCGGGATCAAAGGCTGCTGCAGGAGCCTGGTGCTCAGCCACTGCCCAGTGCCAAGGCAGCACTTATCGGGCACTTCAAGAGATTGTTAAAGTGCTCCATCAAGGAAACAGCTGGGATGGAAACTCCTGCATCCTGCATAGTCTCGGTGTCCGAACACTTGAACCTCACCCCGTGCTTGGTAACAGCACTCAGGGCTGGAACTGGGACTCTGTCAGGAAATGCCATCAATAATGTGTTCAAAATAAAAAAACAGAGTAAAACAAAGAAAACGGAGGAGCCAAAAAAAAAAAAAATCAGCCCTTCTATGCTGGTGAGAGGTTTAAGAAAAGAGGGCATTACAGCACTTGGAAAGGTTCAGGTCTCCAGGGGGCAGGAACCATCTCTGGAGAGCAGAGCTGCAGTCCTACAGCATTTCAGAGCAACGGGGAGGACACGGAGCCCCCGGTGCCCCCAGGGTCCCCAGCAGGAGCCACGGTGGGGAAAGCAGGTGCTGCAAAGGGCTCCGAGGGTGCAGGTGTGCTCACCTGGGGCTGAGCACCTGCGGGATGGGGGCGTTTGCATCCTCCAGGCTCCTGCCCTGCCCCTGCCTGCCCTGCAGAGCAGAGCCAGGCTGAGGCTCAGCCCTAACCCCGCAGCCTGCCCGGGGGAAGCCTTCCTGCCTGCTGGCACCTCCTGGCTGCTGCCTGAGTTCTCCTTCTTCTCTGGGACCAATGAAGGGGGCACCCCAGAACACCTCAGATGTTCATGAGCAGCTCCAGCAGCTTTCCTGCCCCTTGCAGGAAAGACATAATGGAAATCTTTTATTCTTCACAGTTTCATATTTCCAAAGGTGCTGAAATAAAAGCAGCCAATGCAGAGGTCTCAGTGTGTAAAGACAGCTGTCTGCTAAGGAAAGCAGAAGCCTCTCTTGAAAAGGAAAATGGCAACCTCCTCCCTCCAAATTACTGTAATTTTGAAATTAAGGGTCTCTTAGGCAAAGATATGGGAATATGAATAACAGTTCTTTATTAGGGAAAAAAATAAAATAAAAATGCAGTAATACAAAACAACATGCAGTAATACAAACAACAGAATATGCCCTGGCAGGCTATGGGTCAGGGAGGTGGCAGCAGCCCCATCCCAGGGGGGCTCAGCCCTCCTGCAGTGCCAGCTGTGCTTCTGCTGGAGCAGGATCCTGCACAAGGAGGGAGTTTTCCTCTGGAGCTCCAGGGCTGGGGGAGATGGGCCTGGGCTCCTCTGGGAATGCAGTGGGAAAGAAAGCTGCTCCTCTGGGAATGCAGTGGGGAGAAAGCTGCTCCTCTGGGAATGCAGGGGGAAGAAAGCTGCTCCTCTGGGAATGCAGTGGGAAGAAAGCTGCTCCTCTGGGAATGCAGGGGGAAGAAAGCTGCTCCTCTGGGAATGCAGGGGGCAAAGGCTGCTGTGCTGTTCCCAGGTCAGATTGTATCCAGGTAGGAATAATGATGGAATCCCCATGGATGATGGAATTTTCTCAGCCATGCAGGGACACTCAGTGGCCATGAACAGCGGAGATCTCCTGGAGGGAGGATTGGCTGTGGGAGAGATAAAGAAACTGCCCAAAGAGCAGAGGATAGCTGCCCCAGCTCTGACAGAAGGTGACAGAGCACCCCCAGGCACCCCTGCAGCCCGAGGCAGCAGAGCAGCAGGTCGGGGCGGGCACCTCTGCGTGCCCAGGACTGACCAGCAGCCCCCTGGTGCAGCCACGGAGCTCTGGAGAGCTCTCTTCTCTGTACGGCCCAGCTCAGAGGGCTCCAGGGCACATCTGGACACCCTCCAGCTGTGCAGAGGCAGAGCTGCCCCAGGGGACACCTTCCATAGTCCAGGTGCCTCTAATCCCTGTCCAACCTGGCCCTGAGCACTTCCAGGGATGTGGCAGCCACAAGGAAAAAGGGTAGTGAGGGAGAAATAAAGATCCGTGCTCTGTAATGGGAGTCCTCTGATGGTTTAATGACATTTGGACAACAAAGAGCCACAACACCAAGTTCCACTGCAAAATTAACTGGGAAATTAAGTAAGGAATATACTGCTTGCCATTGAAAAATCAACGTTTCCCATGCCAAAAGCAAACTAACACCATAAAGAATCCCAAGCTTTCATTTCTAGAGGACATCACTTGTTACTTTCAAAATTTTTAAAGCAGATTATCAGCAGTCCAAACCCTCCTGTAACAGATTTAACACTCAGTAAATATTCAAGTTATATTCAGCAGTTTCATCTGTGCCCATGTTCTTTGGAAAGGGGACCTGCTGCTTTGGCTGTGCTCTGATAACACAATTAAAATGCCCAAACTATTTCAGCAGACCTAAATATTGCAGCATGGCCACAGTAAATAAAGTTTAGATGATCCTTCAGCGGTTTGCTTTATTATATGCATAAAAATATGGATGTGGATGCAGGGAATTCACGCAAATGCTGGCTGTTAAAGGCAGCCAGCTCAGGGAAACTGCAAATCTGTGCTGTAGTAAAACATTACTGTTGGGGAATAAACATAACTAGAAGTTTGATGGAAAAATGACAAAGTATTCGGTTTTCACCCAGGAGCTGTTATAAATACAAATATCCCTGTAATCCCTGCTCAGCTGGCTCTGGGAGCTGGGATTGTGTCTGCAGCAGGTCTGGAGGCTGAGTTTAACTCTTTTGCACCCTGCAGAGCACCCGGCTTTGCACAGTGGGGAAATTCCCACCTGGAAAGGGTTCCCCAGCCCTGCACAGCTGCCCAGGGAGGTCGGGAGTGCCCATCCCTGCAGGGATTCAAAGCCCTGTGATGTGGCACTTGGGGACACGGTCAGTGTGGCCTTGGCAGGGCTGGGGAAGGGTTGGACTCGACCTCAGAGAGCTTTTCCAGCCTGAAGGATTCCATGATTCAAAGTAAACCAAACAGAAATTACTATGAGGAATATCTTCTCAAATGAAGTGGCTTGATTTTAACACCTCTCTTGGTCCAAAATTTGATTCATATTCATAAAAAAAATTCAGGACTTGTGCTGATAAAAATGTGGAGATTTTCACTAAAAAGCATCTGGTTGTCCACACAGCTGGGAGATAATGAATGAGGGTTAATGGTTCCAAATCTTTAGGCAATACAGAGAATTATGGTGTCACAGTTCCACCCTGGAACACTCCAAACCCACCTAAAGGAGAGCTGCCAGCAGAGATAACACCCAGCCTGTGCTGCTCATGGGGTGAGTGGAAAGGGAGCTGGCAAAACCTCCCTGCAGAAGTCAGGCAGGAGCTGGGCTCGAGCTGTGGAGAACCGCCCCAGCCTCAGGACTGGGGTTTTAACCCAGCAGCTGGCAGCCAGTCTCTGGGAAATACCAGAATATTCCAATGAGGTCCTAGGAAAGGGAGCATGCCCTGGATGATATAATTCACCTGAAGGCTTTGACCAGTTTCCTCCAAAACTGCTGAAAGAAAGTGGGTGTGGGAGGAAAGCAAACCCCGGGTGGTGTCCAAGGGCAGGGACAGGGACAGGGACAGGGACAGGGACAGGAACAGCACAGCTCCTGTCCTGGACAGGGACAGGGACAGGGACAGGGACAGGGACAGGGACAGCACAGCTCCTGTCCTGGGCAGGGACAGGGACAGGGACAGGGACAGGGACAGGGACAGGGACAGGGACAGCACGGCTCCTGTCCAGTGCTGGAAGCTGCAGGAGCAGGCCGGGAGGACTGGGAACCAGCACAGAACTGGGAGGAGAGGGAGAGCAGAAGGGGCAGCAGCAGAACGGCAGAAGCCAGAGCTGCTCTTTGAGCGAAAGGCAGAGATGTCCAGAAAGGGCTAAAAAAAGGCACCAAGAAACGCAGCCAATGAAGCAGAAAAGCAGTTAATGGCAGGGCCAGGGCAGCACTCAGTGACCAGGAGCTTTTAAGCCTTCCTTACACACCTGGGAGCTCTCCAAAGAGCAGCGTGCTCAGGCAGAGGCTGAGGCTGGCCTGGCTGGGTTAGCCAGGGGTGCCCGCTGCCGTGGATGCCAGCCCTGCCCGGCCAGGGCATGGCCAGGGGAGCAGGAGGGGAGGGGGAGCAGCCCGGAGGAGGGGCTGGGACAGTCCTGGGACAGTCCCGGTGGGTGTTCCAGGACAGTTCCACTGCTGGGCTGGGACAGCTCCCAGCGGGTGTTCCTGTGCCAGGACAGTTCCCAGCGGGTGTTCCTGTGCCAGGACAGTCCCGGTGGGTGTTCCTGTGCCAGGACAGTTCCCAGCGGGTGTTCCTGTGCCAGGACAGTCCCAGCGGGTGTTCCTGTGCCAGGACAGTCCCGATGGGTGTTCCTGTGCCAGGACAGTTCCCAGCGGGTGTTTCTGTGCCAGGACAGTCCCACTGTCTGTCCGTGTGCACAGGGCTGCAGTGCCACCAGCACAAGCAGGGGGCCACCAGAGGGTTCGCAGGGAACATCTCGTGGGCATTTCTCCCACCAGGAGACACCCAAAGAGACTCTGGCCCATGCTGACCAGCACCAGGAGGCAGGATGGCTGTCACAGCTGTGTGTCCCAGCGCCCTGGCAGGGCTGGAAATCCCTGCCACACCTGTGCTGGGTGCTGGAGAGCAGAGCCCACCCGGAGAGCTGAACAAACCCACAGTGATGGGCACGGGTCAGTAGGGACAGTGCCAGAGCCAGGACAAGTGTGCCACAGGGGAATCTGAGCAGGGACAGCTGTGCCATGGGGGGATCTGAGCAGGGACAATGCCAGAGGAGCCAGGCAGAGCCGGGACAGCTGTGCCATGGGAGGCAGTGCCAGAGCCAGGACAGGTGTGCCATGGGGAGCAGTGCCAGAGTTGGGGCAGGTGTGCCATGGGGGGATCTGAGCAGGGACAGCATGGGAGCAAAAGGGGGCCAGGCCTGGCCCCTCACCCTGCACTGACAGAGATTAAAAACATCAGGGGTGGGTCCAAGCAACCTTTCTCAAAATCCTTTTGCTGTCCTGCTGTGCCTCCCCACTGCTGCCCCAAAATGACACATCAAAGGTTTGCTTGAAGCCCCTTTTGGCTTCTGCTACTCCTTGACCAGCCAGGCTCCAGCTGGGCTCTGCCACAGGCTGGCAGAGCTTCAGAGCCACTTTGGCACCATCATCCAGCTCCAAGGGTGGGGAAAGGAGTGCCCGAGCCTGTATCAGGTGTCGTGGGTGGAAGGAGGGAGCTTTAGTGACCAAAGCCTTCAGCAGGCTGGTTCGGGAGCTCCTCGCAGCCCTCACCCCCACGGGCACCAGCTGGTGGGGACAGGATCCCCAGGGTGACACGGGGAACAAGGGACACTGTTCATCTTCTCAACATCTTTGGGGTTCTTCTTGAGTGGTGACAAGAAATTTGGGGTTGGACAAAGCCTTACTGCACTGGGAGAGGGCACAGCTCTGGTCCTGTCTCCCTGCAGGGCTCACCTGAGAGGGAATCCAAGGCAGGCTCTGCTGGGGATCTCGGGCACACTGCAGAGCCTGAGTCCTGGGCCAGCTCAGATGCTGCTCCTTGTGCTGCCTTTCCCAGCCAGGGAAAGGACTGGGCCAGTAAATGGATTTTCCTCCTTTGAAGGCTTGTCAGGATGATCCTGTCATGCCACGGTGTTTCTCTGATACTTTTATATATTGAGCTCTACAGATTTATACTGTCAGGCGTTTCATTCAGCTCCAAATTATGCTTTTCTGGTTCTTTTCTGTAGCATCCCAATTTTTCAGTTTCATTTACAAAAGGAGATGTTTGCCTTGGGCACGGCACAGCTCCCACTGGTGCCACACATCCCTGCTGAGACTCTGCTTGCTGCTCTCCCAGCACTGGGCAATTCCCACTCCAGCTGGGCTTTTCCCAAAGAGCTCTCCCACGGCAGGGACACCTCCCACCGTTCCAGCTGCTCCCAGCCCTGTCCAGCTGGCCTGGGACACTGCCAGGGATCCAGGGGCAGCCCCAGCTGCTCTGGGCACCTGTGCCAGGGCTGCCCACCCCACATTCTTTCCCAGGATCCCACCTATCTCTGCTCCTTTTCAGTTTGACCCCAAGTGTCAGGGCACACCCATCACGATGGGTTTGGTGCCACTGGTGGTTCCAGCACCAGCACGCCCCCAGTTCATTGCTCTCCTCACCTCTGGCCCCTCTCCCCGACTGGGAGTGCTGGGCAGGAGCTGGTTCACGGAGCAGAACGGAATTCCAGGGTCACTGAGGCTGGAAAAGCCTTCCCAGCCCATCCAGTCCCAGCTGTGCCCAGCCCAGAGCACTCAGTGCCACCTCCAGGGGACACCTGCAGGGATGGGCACCCCAAACCTCCCTGGGCACCTTGCTGTCCCCTTGTGCTGTTCCCAGCAGGCACGGGCACAGGGACACGGGGTGCCTTGTGCTGCCAGGCTTGGGAGAGGCCGCACATCCCTGCCCACCTGGCACCTGGCTGCAGGGTCGGGTGCTCCCGGGGCTTTGTGCACTGTCCTGGAACTCCTCAGAGTGGGAAAAGGGAGCTGCAGTAACGGGGAACAAGGTCCTTTTAATGCCAGCTGAAAGCCAAGAGGTGGTGCCAGCTCTGTCCTTTCAAGGGCAGGAAATGCAGAACTGGGCTCATTTTTGCAGAGAATGTGCTGGCAGGGATGTGTCCTGTGCTCCTCGAGTCAATCCTGCCTACAGCTCCTCCCGCCTCTGGAAATTCTCCTCTCAGTGTGCTCATCTTCAAGGGGAGGAGAGGAGAATATCCTCAATGACAAAACGCTTCTGGTGTCCTACAAAGCGCCAGCCTGGCACATCCAGCATCCCAACTCCCGGGAGAGGGGAGCCATGAATAATGCAGGAGAAGGAGCTGATTGTGCACAGCTCGGGTCTGGGAACCCAGAGGGAGAGGAGAGGAGAGGAGAGGAGAGGAGAGGAGAGGAGAGGAGAGGAGAGGAGAGGAGAGGAGAGGAGAGGAGAGGAGAGGAGAGGAGAGGAGAGGAGAGGAGAGGAGAGGAGAGGAGAGGAGAGGAGAGGAGAGGAGAGGAGAGGAGAGGAGAGGAGAGGAGAGGAGAGGAGAGGAGAGGAGAGGAGAGGAGAGGAGAGGAGAGGAGAGGAGAGGAGAGGAGAGGAGAGGAGAGGAGAGGAGAGGAGAGGAGAGGAGAGGAGAGGAGAGGAGAGGAGAGGAGAGGAGAGGAGAGGAGAGGAGAGGAGAGGAGAGGAGAGGAGAGGAGAGGAGAGGAGAGGAGAGGAGAGGAGCTATCTAGAGGTGACAGGTGAACCCTTCATGGGTTCAGGTGAAAGGTGTGCCCAGGGGATTGGTGCTGCTCTGCAGGCCAGGGATGCCTCCCCCAGCTCCTCCTTGGCACTTCCAGGGTGCCACTGAGGGCCCGGATTCGGAGGAAAGGTGAGGTTCTGGCTGGCACCTGGGGTATAAATTCAGAGGGGAGGTGAGGTTCTGGCTGGCACCTGGGGTATAAATTCAGAGGGGAGGTGAGGTTCTGGCTGGCTCCTGGGGTATAAATTCGGAGGGAAGGTGATGTTCTGGCTGGCCCCTGGGGGTATAAATTCGGAGGGAAGGTGAGGTGCTGGCTGGCACCTGGGGTATAAATTCAGAGGGAAGGTGAGGTTCTGGCTGGCCCCTGGGGTATAAATTCAGAGGGAAGGTGAGGTGCTGGCTGGCACCTGGGGTATAAATCACTCAGCACCGGTCACTGAGGCCCCCAAATGGCCAGTGCAGGTTCACAGGGAAGTGGATTTTTCATGCTCTGGAAGAGCAGAGAAAAGATTCAATTAAGCAGTTTCTGGGAAGTCCTTGGAATGTCTGTTTCTGGGCAGTTGAGTCAATTATCAGTCAAATAGAAAATTATTTCTCTCCGATGAAAGCAGAAGGAAATGGATCCTGGTTTTAGGCTGTCTGTAGAATACATTTTCATTCCAGGGTGCATTACAGCACATTTGAGTAATACATGTCTGTGTTGAAATCTGCACATCCTGCTCATTATGCTCGTTAAAAATTAGGTATTTAAAGTTAAAAAACCAGAGATCACTCACAAGGCATGAAAGTCTGCAAACAAATGCACATGAAAGTTATTGATTCAGAAAAGAGAGCATAGCAATGAGAGCCGAAGAGATAAGGATGAGTCTCGTTATCCCGAGGAGGGTGTGAGCTTTATAAAATAATAACCCACCATGGTTTGGGATCAGACAGAGCAGAGTGGAGCACAACACACTGAGCAGCATTTCTAATCATTCAGCTGCAATTAAAGGGAAATAAATACTGCTCAGTTAAGCTTCATACCCAATTACTTGCTTAGAGACTCTCTCCTGTTTGGTCAAGAGAAACCACAGGTAATAAATCTGAATTATTAAAGAATTCTTCATTTGGCAGTTGCACTCAGTAGCACAGGTGAATGACTGTGGTGATGCCAGAGCAGATTTTGGGATGGAATTCCTGCCTGGGAGGGTGGGAGGGGCGGGGCTGGAATTGCCAGAGCAGCTGTGGCTGCCCCTGGATCCCTGGCAGTGCCCAAGGCCAGGATGGACACTGGGGCTGGAGCAGCCTGGGACAGTGGGAGGTGTCCCTGCCATGGCAGGGATGGCACAGGGTGGGATTTAAGGTCCCTCTGAACCCAATCCATTCTGGGATTCTGTGGCAGCACATTTCTCCCTCTATCAGGATTTTTCATAGAGGAGCACAGAGTCACAGAGTCACAGAATTACTGAATCACAGAATCACAGAGTCAAAATTCATAGAGTCACAGGATCATGGAGTCACAGAGGCACAGAGGAGTCACAGAGTCACAGAATTACAGAATCACAGAATCACAGAATTACTGAATGACAGAATCACGGAGTCACAGAGTCACAGAATTACCGAATTACACAATTATACAGAATCACAGAGTCACAGAGGAGTCACGGAGTGACAGAGTCACAGAGGAGTCACATAATTACATAATTACAGAATTACAGAATTACAGAATCACGGAGTCACAGAGTCACAGAATCACAAAGTCACAGAATTACTGAATCACAGAGTCAAAAATTCTCAGAATCACAGAATCACGGAGTCATGGAATTACAGAATTACAGAATCACAGAATCACAGAATCACGGAGTCATGGAATTACAGAATTACAGAATCACAGAATCACAGAGTCACAGAGTCACAGAGTCACAGATTCACAGTCAATGAATCACATAATCACTGAATCACAGAATGACAGAATGACAGAATGACTGACAGAATGAAAGAATCGCAGAATCACAGAGTCATAGAATGACAGAATCACAGAATTACTGAGTCACACAGTTGCATAGTCACTGAATTACACAATCACACAGAGTCACAGAGTCACAGAGTCACGGAGTCACAGAGTCAGAGTCACAGATCCAGCGAGGCTGGGGGGGCCCTCAGCCCATCCAGCTGAGCCATCAGCCCAGCAGCAGCACAGCACAGCCACCCCAGCCACATCCCCAGTGCCACCCAGGCCCAGTTGCCCCTTTTGGTTGGCCTGGTTCAGGCTCACACAGACAAGGATGCATCTGTGTGTGAACGTCTCTGTGCTGAGGTTTATGCAGAAATATCACTGTGGGGGAATCATCAGTGGATAAGGGGCTCACAGTGCCTCATCCTGCTGCTGCCAGTCCCCCTCCCTCCCTCTTTTGTGAGTTGATTCTGTTCTCCCAGCCGTGTTTCCAGGCAGAAGCACCTGAAGTGAGCAGTGACCTATTTTCCTGCTCACCTGCAGATCCTGGCTCTGCAGGGTGTCAGAGCCTGCATTCTCACCCCAGAAGCCCGAGTGATCCCAGCTGGGATTGGTGCTGCCCTCTGCCCCTGGGCTGCCCCTCTGTGGTGGGGCTCATGCCAGGGGAGCCCAGGTGTGGGGGCACTGGGGGACCCCAGCCCAGACGTGCCCGGGGTGGGCTCATCCCCAGGTCTCTGGGCAGAGCAGGAGGCGGCAGGGCTGGCACGGGGCAGGAGTGCCAGGCAGGGGCAGGAGCACCACGGATTAGTTTCAATTGCCTGGGAAATGAGCCCTGGGCCTTCTTTGGGGTGGGTTTGTGAGCCCTGATAGCCCAGGGCCTGCTCTGCCACAGCCTGCCTGCTGCCAGCCCAGTGTCCATGAACTCCTGCACCCTTTGTGGGCACAGACCGAGGCCAACACGGTGCTGCTCATGCTGGGCAAGACTTCAGACTCGTCAGTATTCAGCCACTGAATTTCAGGGCTTGGAAGCTTTTCTGGCTTCCTCCCAGTCAATCCCTGCTGCACAGCAGCTGCACAGAACTCCTCTGTGTCCTCAGAATGGAGCAGCAAAGCCCTGGAAAAGCACTGGATGGGTTCAGCTCAGCCACCAGGTGTGAGTTAAACACCAGGATGGTTCACAAAACACTGGAGCCAAGCTAATCCCTGAAGTCAGGAAGGAGCAAAGATTCCCCTGCAGTGCAAGCCCCCACCCCAGCCCGTCCCTGTGGCAGAGCTGAGAGCAGGGAACGGCCTCAGGCTGGGCCAGGGCAGGCACTGGGAAAATTCCATCATGGCAAGGGCTGTCCAGCCCTGGCACCGCTGCCAGGGCAGTGCTGGAGTGCCCATCCCTGGGGGGAATTAAGGCCCTTGGGGCAGGGGGGAAGGGCTGGGTCAGGTTCACTGCCTGGGCCCCAGGCACCCCAGCACTGAGGGGGCTCCTGATGCCATTGAGGCAGAATGGTACAAAAGAACTCCAGTTCAGAGGGTGACAGAGTAAAACTCTGATTTATTTCAAATACATCTCTCTTTTTTTAGAGAGCATTGTCCAGACCAGTTCCATTGGTCCCAGAGTAAAAACATCTCACCAATTGGTGTGCAGTGAATGATGCTCAGTGGCAGAACTTACCTATAAACAATGGGAACAATGAGGACAGACTTATTTACATTCTTTCCCAACAGTTTCCCAGGCTCCTGCCTGGTTAGAAACCCTCTGTTTTCTCTCTGACTGAACTGAGAATATCCACAGGCTCCAGTGTGGCTCATCCCCGGGGATGCCCTGCCTGCACCATCCCTGGGAATGCCCTGCCTGCACCATCCCTGCACCACCCCTGGGGTGCCCTGCCTGCACCATCCCCTGCACCACCCCTGGGATGCCCTGCCTGCACCATCCCTGGGATACCCTGCCTGCACCATCCCCGGGAATGCCCTGCCTGCACCACCCCTGGGGTGCCCTGCCTGCACCATCCCCACGTCTCCTTTTCTCCCAGCAGCCAGGTGTACCCGTGTGAGCTGATCCTGGTGTGTGACACGCAGCTGAGACCAGCAGGACACTTTGGAGGATGGCCTTTCTGTGACAAGAGGTGAGGAGAGGTGCTGAGAGCTCCAGCAGAGCTCACCCGGGCTCCGAGGGTGGCAAACGAGGCCCTGCTCCAGCAGCTCTGGAACTTCCAGCGCACGAGTCCTGATCTCACCTACAATTGAATATTTATTCAGAGCCATGCCCAATAAAGCATTTATAGGCCTCTAAAAGAAGTTAAATCGTCTCAAGACAAGGTAAACCTTTGATGTTTAATAACCTGTATTATAATAAGTATCTGCTCTGAAAAATAAGGAAGGAAAATGGAAAGCTTTCGGGCAGAGCAATCATTCACCTGCTGCAAATTGGTTTACAAGACATTTTAATATATCACCAAATTATTGCAGCTCTGACCAGCTCACAGCAGCCTGGGAAGGCAGAGCTGGACCTGCCAGGCCTCTGCAGGAGAGGACTTTAAAATAGACACAGGGACAGCTTTCCTCAGGACAGGCAGCCTGGGATGTGTCTGTGAAGGACGAGAACACAAGCAGGCAGGGGACACAAACCAGCTGGGCTAGACTGGGCCAGGCACACTGACCAAAGCAAGGCATTTCCTCTGCTGTCCCCAGCCCAAAAAGTGCATTTTGCATTTTCCCAACATGGATGTTAGCTCTGTAAAATCTTCCTTTTGCAGCTGTTTGGGAAGCAAAGGCCAGGGGCTGTGCCTGGGGAGCTGGAGCAGGGTCCCTGCAGGGTGGGGGATGTCCCAGCCTGTCCCTGGAGCAGTTTGGACAATGTCCCGAGAGCAGGGGTGTTAGGACAATGTCCCACAGAACATCCTGGGACCTTGGGTGAGCCCCAAAAGCTGCAAAACCTCCTGCAAGTGGAGGGAGGCAGGGAGAAAAGCCCCAGGTGAGCAAGGAGTCCCAGGAGCTGAGGGTGAGTGGTCAAACACTGAGCAAATCATCTTAGAAACGAGCCAGGATGGGGAAAACTCAAAGCAGAGGGAGTGATCCTAATGGAGAGATTGAGGAAAATCAAGAGATTCTTTTCCTGTGTCCTAATGGGCAAAATAACCCACCAAACAAAACAATAAAACCAACAAAAAACAAACAAACAAAACCCAAAACCAAGTAAACAAACCCCAAACAAACAAACCAACCAAACAAAATATCCCCAAACCCAAAAAACCCAAGACAAACAAAGAAAACAAAGCAGTGTTTCCCAAACACAGTGCTGTCCACAGCAGGAATGTGGCAGTTCTGGGAGCAGGGAATGAAAGCAGAGAAGTGCTTGGAGCCTGGAAACAATCCCTTGGCAGAGCTGGTTTGTCGTGGGTTGTTCTCAGCCTGAGCTCTCCTCGGTGCTGCTTCACTCTGTGTTTTCCTGGGCTTGTAGAGGAGCTGGGCTCTGAAGGAGCCAGCGTTTCATCTGCTGAGCTGTGCCTGGCACTTACAGTCCAATTCTTACACAATCCAGTTGAAACGATGGATTGTTTAGAAATGTATCAGGAAGGATAATTAGCTTATTCTATCCATGTAAATAAAATGTCTCACTACACAGCTTCAGTGACAGTAGAGAAGGAAAACACTTGAAAATGCAAGGAAAAGATGACAAAAAACCCCAAACACAAATCAGGAGAAGATTTGCTTTGTGTCAATCATGTTTTCCTGTAACAAAGTGAACTGAAGTTGGTCGGATTTAGGAAAATCTCTCTTTCACGCTGTCCCACGGTTCCTCATTGTCTCAGAGCAATGTTCCTGGCTCCTGGGAGAACTTCCCGGGCTGCTGCCATCCAGCTGTGCCAGCTCGTGTCCTGGGGGAGGCACAGCTCCCTGACAGCCACACCCGAGCCCCTGGCTGGAGAAAGGATTTATCCAGCAGCCCCTCTGGCATGCAGGCATACAGGAATATAAATGTTTTCCATGCACAGGGGGAAATAAACCCCTGAAGTGCATGCTGCTGAGTAATAAGCATAATTTGGGGTTGGGATTTTGGAGGTTTGGATGGGATTTTGTGCAGTCAGTGGTGCTCACGCTGTGTGGCTGCTCCCAGGGCAAAGCTGTTTGTGTGTCAGACTCCCAAAATTCCCCTGACCAGAGGCAAGGCACATGTTAACAGACACACGTGATAATATTGGCTTTTCCCCAACTCTAAAATGGGTCCTGTGTGTGTGCTGCTGCAGCACCTTTGCCATGCAGACACAGTTTGTGTTTCTGCTGTCCATGGGGCTCAGGGCAGCAGCTGCTGTCCCTGTGCTGGGTTAAAATGCTGCTGGGATGGGATAACCCCAATGAGCACAGGATGGGCACAGCTGGACAGATGTGCCCCACAGCACTCACCCTCTGCAGGCAGTGTGGGCCAGGGCCCAAACACTGACGGGGATGATAAAAAAGGGCTGAAATCACAGCCCAAGCATCCACGGGCTCTAAAAAAGCAGATCCAGAGGGGGAATGCCCTGAGCAGCTCCTGGGCCATGGGAACTGCTCGGGGCAGAGTTTGCTGGGCAAAAGGGTCTGTGGGTGTGCAGCAGCTGATGGAATGAAAAGGTGTTTGAGGGGTGTCCCCGAAGGTACCAGGGTGCTCCTGGCTGAGGGCCAGGCTGCACCCAGCCCTGATAACCTTTGCTCTGTGGGCCTTGGCTCTGCTGGCCTTTAGGAACTTTTACATTTTCTCAGCAGAGTGAATGTGTTTTTAACAGTGTTCACCTCTCCAAAAGACTTTCTGCTGTCTGAGCTGAGCTGAGCAGAGCAGCAGCAGGACAGAGCTGCTGCTCTGTGCTCAGCTGCCCGTTTGTCCTGGTGCTGAAGGAAATAACTCTTGCTGCACACAAGAGGCTTCTTGTGCTGCTTTCTACAGGCAGCACTCACCTGAGTGTCTGCTGGTAGAAATGTTTGGTTTTTCTCATTCTCTTGATTTTGAAATAGCTCAGTCTGTAGGCAGCATCAGTGTGGGATATGGCTCAGAGGCAAAAATAGCTCTGGAGAGGCTTTGGAGGAGCCTTCGGGGAGACAGAGCCAGTTTGGCATTGATTACAGCTGTAAAATCCTAATAAACAATTTTCTTAATTGACTGGTCCTAGAGCCATGTAATTACTGAGCTCCCAGCCAGTGAAGTGCCCTGACTGCTTTAATCTCCCAGCTCCTGGCCCTGTGAATCGCCCTCCCTCGTGCAGCTCAGCCTCCTCTGTGGCCAAGCACGGCCTGAATTAAAGTGTCACCTGCCCAGACCAGCCAGCTGGGGCTGCTGTGCCCAGGAGCCCTGCTGCACACCCAACTTATGTAACCCTGGACTTTGAATGGCAAAAATACCCCTGAAAACGAGACAGATGAGCTGACATATGTAACTGAGTCATTGTGTTCCTGGAAGTCAGCACAGTGCAGTGAGAAGCTTCATGCTGAAATACAAAACAGCCCCACCGTACCCAGTGTGAGTTGTCTGGGAGGCAAACCAGCAGCACAATTCTTTGGGTGTTATTTTATTTTCTTCCCTGGCAGGGTGGGCAGGCCCTGGCACAGGTGCCCAGAGCAGCTGTGGCTGCCCCTGGATCCCTGGCAGTGCCCAAGGCCAGGCTGGACACTGGGGCTGGAGCTCCTGGGACAGTGGGAGGTGTCCCTGCCATGGCAGGGGTGGCACTGGGTGGGATTTAATGTTCCTCCACCCCAATTCTGAGATTCTACTTTTTTTTCACGGTGTTTCTGGAGCCTGTAAGCTTGGAGATCCTTCAGAGCTAAACACATTTTTCACCTCTGTGGGTGCTGGCAGTGCCCCAGGCCTCTCCTCTGGCTCTTTGTGGAGTTCATGTGCAGCCACAGAGCAGCTCGGGGTGGGCTCTGCAGCCTCAGGTGGGGTCCTGGCAATGGGAATAGGCTCAGACTCCCCATTTCGCAGAACAGAGGAGATCCAGGCTGCAGAGGAGATGGATTCCAAGCTCCGGAAGGAGCAGAGAATGAGTTGATGTTTTCTCTGAGCTCCCTGACTGGCCCTTCTGCAGAGCAGCCCTGCCCTGTCTCCGTTTGCTCAGTTCAGGAGTCACCCAGCCTGGCTGAGGGAGGTTTCTGTGAGCAGCCCCAGCCTCACCCTGCCCGGGTCCTGTGGGAACCCAGGGCTTCCCTCTGGCTGCCCTGGGACCCTGGCAGGGGTCAGGAACCCCCCTGGACAGAGCCCCCAGAGACACTGGCTGTGATCTCTGTCCATGGAAAAGAGTTTTCAATCTTTCAGGATGAATTACAAGCTCTCAGTGTTTGATATAAGTAATAATTAAGTGTGGCATGGGTGCAAAAGTAAAATTTTAGGATTTTAGATTAGGGGTTCAGAGGGCACAAAATGGAGGAAATTGGGTGTGCCTTGTCCTGTTTCTCCTTCTTCATGCCCTCCATGTTTCACTGTGGTGTTGGCATTTTTCTGTTGGTTCAGGCTGGGGACACACTGTCCAACGTAGGTGACAGATATTGGCACGTTATTGTAAATCCAGCACAGGTAGTTTGTGGTATTTAATGTTTGTACCATCCCACTGAGGGCAGAGCCCCACACGCTGCCCTGCAGGACAGAGCTGCGGCAGGGCAGCAGAACATGTTAGAGATAAACAGAATAAACACCCTTGAAACAGCACAGACCAATTATGGCTTCTGCTTTGGCAATGGGGCTGACAGAGACTTTTACAATCTCAGCATCATCAATACCACAGATTCCGACAGGGTCCGACACCCAGCTCCTCTTCACAGCTTGTGCCCGCAGAGCAGGGCAGAGGGAGAGGAGCTGGCGTTGTTTCCCTGTCACCAGGCAGGAAATGATGGCATTCCCTGGGGTTCAGCACAGGTTGTGTTGGGGCAGAATCCCGGGATGGTTTGGGTTGGAAGGGACCTTAAAGCCCAGCTCATGCCACCCTGCCACAATCCCCGGTGGCCTGGCACAGCACACAGAATTACCCAGGGAGGGTTGTTGCCTCTGCCAGCTCATTGGTAGGGTAAGGACACAGAAGGGGCGAGCCCCAGGTTTAATTTGCTTTCCCAGCAGCACAGGGCTGCTCCTGCCCGTGAGGAATTTCATTGGCACTGTCAGCCTAAGAGGCAGATCTTGGGAAGGAGCTCTTGTGCAGCCTGTGTCAGTGAGGAAAATGAGTAAACTTGGCACGGAGATCCCTCCTGGGACTGCAAACGTACCGAACTGATTTGCAAATAGTAGCACATCCATAACTTTGACAGACATCCCCAGCATTGATCTTCTTCAAAACAACAAATTAGGAGGTGAAGTGAAAACCGTGAGCTGGGATTCTCTGGCGCTGTGATACTTCCTGGGTTTTTCACCTTTTCCTGAGGAAAGAGTAAATTTGAAGTGGCATCTCCTATTTGCATTCCTGGGCTGGAGGTTTCCTGGGGAGGATGGCCAGAAGAGGCTCCCTGGGGACAATTCCCAGCCCCCTGGTGCTGTCCCGGGCCCTGAGGGAGCCCTGCAGGAGGGGTCTGGGACCCCCCAGCAGCTGGGGCCGGGGGGCTCTGCCTCCATGGGCTCAGGTTCTCGGTGCAGGTGGGAGAACTCAACCTCTGCTCTGTAATCACAGAATCATTCAGGCTGGGAAAGCCTTCCCAGATCATCAAAGTCACTTCTGTGATGCCAAACAACACCAGCTGATCAGGATCTCCTTGTTCCACCACAGCCCAATGCTCAGACAGAGTTTAATGGGCCGTGTCCTCCTCTGGGATATTCTGTGGTGCAGCCCTGAGATGATTTAATCAGAGCCTCTTCCTCTTTGCCTTTTTTCTGGTACGTACAGGGACAAAAAGAAGCTATAATTGAGTATCTCTCTGAAAGGAGTTGGGACAATTCAGACATGTTCTAGATCTACTCAACCCCAAAAATAAATCCTGGGGGAATGCAGATGGAGCCAGGAAGGAGTGAGGAGAGGCTGAGGGGTTTGCACAGCCTGCAGAACTGTGGGGGATCTTTCTGCCTCCTCCACTCCCCAGAGAGCCTGGGGAGGGGATGGATCGGGTGTGTCCCGGGGTGCACCCTGGGGAGGCAGTGGCAGAATGGGATTTTCATGTCATCCCTGTGAGTTTGGTGCTCAGCTGGAGACCTTTGAGTGTCCTGCGAAGGGAATTCTCCAGAGCTGCAGTGTGAATGTCGGAGTGGAGCTGTGGCACTGGCAGTGCCCTTTGTCAGTGTGTCCCCAGGGGTGCACGGTGGGGTGCCTGATGCAGGCTGGGGATGCCAGGGGGAGCAGTGCCCCCAGCCAGCCCCAGAGCTCCAGGAGTGCCCTGGGATGTGCCAGGACAAACCCTTGAGCTCCAGTCCTGCAACCAGAACGGGCCCAAGTTCTTGTGTGGTGCTGTTGGGGTTGATCTGTCACAGGTGGATCCTTGGAGAGACAGGTGAAGGTGGGAGAACATCCCGTGGTTCAGCTGAAGCTGACCAAATCCAGGCACCCCTGGGCCCTGGCAGCCCTGAGGGAGCAGGGGCAGAGCATCCCTGGATGGGAGGCAGGGTTTGGGGCCGTGGGGCGGGGGCAGCTCTGCTTGGGAAGGCAGCTCTGGTGGAGCTGGGTGCAGCAGGGAATGACCAGCATCCCTCTGGCTGCCCCAGTCCTGGGGGCAGTGACAGGAATCCTTTGGAGCTGCCCTGTAAGTGTGGGTTACCTCCCAGTGACTAAACCCAGTGTTTTTCTGAGCCCGGGGATGATGTACTGTGACTCACTCAGTGCTCTCAAAGCCCATTTTCCTTTGCCTCGCTACTTGGGAAGCTGTTATATCAATTGCCTGCTTTTCCTGAACAATTTATTACTATTACAGCTCTTCTGGAGTTTTGAACTGTCTGTAGTTAATGATGCCAGCTATTAAAAAGACACTTTATCCTGAATAACTGTGAGCATCTGGCTTTATCAGCAGTGATGCAACAATTTCTGTGGCTCCAAGTTAAGGGAAAAGCTTTATGTATTGTGAGGGAAACCAGAAGTGAAGAGTGTATTGAACCCCAAATGAGAAACGAGCAGTTTTCCTGTTTCAGGAAGCACTTCTGTCAGACAGGAGCGGCATTTTACAAAGTTTTCCTCCCGGTCTTCACATACTGAACAATATCAAAGCAGGCTTGTGTTTGGGTTGTTTTCTTAGCGCTTTTCACAAAACCTTTCCCATACTGAAATTTTCAGGGCTTTGCCTCACCTGGGTTGAGCCAGTGGAAGTTCTCCAAGAGCAGAGCTGTGCCAGGGGGGACACAGGCTGCCCAGCCACATCTTCAGAGCCCATTATCCTCTTCATGCCAGAGAAAATGTGGGAGATCACTCCACAGATGCTGAGACTTAGGGAGGTTTAGCCTCTCTTGCCCTGGGTCCGACCCTCTGATCTCCTGCACCGGGGGGGCCCAGCTCCAGCATGCCCAGGGGTGAGAACCCGTGTGGGATGAGATGCCAGCAGCACTTGGTGGGCACCCAGAGCTCATCATCCCATCTCTGCAGGGCTTTAAAGCCGTGTGGATGGGGACATGGGGCCATGGGTCAGTGCTGGCCTCAGCAGGGGGAAGAGCTGGGCTCGGTCTTGGAGGAATTTTCCAGTCTTAGAGATTCTCTGATCACTTGTTGAAGCTGAGCTGGGTGGTTTCCTATCTGGAGAGCACAGGCAGAGGCGAGAGATGGAAAACAAGCTTATTGGGGCTCTGTTTAAGTAGACCAACGCTGGAGACAGGCAGAGGTTCCTGAGGGAGGTGTGGGGAGATGAGGAGGGATTTTGTGATGTCAGAAGATGGAGAGGGCTGTTCCTTGCTTCTCATAGTAGCAGGCGGGTTGTGATCTGGCTGTGCATCTACAATTAGGGGGGAAGGAGCTTTCTCTTTCTCCCCTCTTTAATCCTTTATTACCTGAGGAGGCCAAAACTCTGAAGGAATTCCAGTTGGATCAGCATGGCAGAGCCATCAGCTGATGAACCATCGGTGAGCAGTGTAGTCCTGCATTGGGAGCCCCATGGATTGCAGCGGGGGCTGCAGCATTGGTGAGCCTCATGGATTGCAGCGGGGCCTGCAGCATTGGGAGCCCCATGGATTGCAGCGGGGCCTGCAGCATTGGTGAGCCCCATGGGTTGCAGTGGGGCCTGCAGCATTGCAGAGCCCCATGGATTGCAGCGGGGCCTGCAGCATTGGTGAGCCCCATGGATCTGCAGCAGGGCCTGCAGCATTGGTGAGCCCCATGGATCTGCAGCGGGGCCTGCAGCATTGGTGAGCCCCATGGATTGCAGCGGGGCCTGCAGCATTGGTGAGCCCCGTGGATTGCAGCGGGGCCTGCAGCATTGGTGAGCCCCATGGATTACATCAGGGCCTGCAGCATTGGTGAGCCCCATGGATTGCAGCGGGGCCTGCAGCATTGGTGAGCCCCGTGGATTGCAGCGGGGCCTGCAGCATTGGTGAGCCCCATGGATCTGCAGTGGGGCCTGCACCATTGGTGAGCCCCATGGATTGCAGCAGGGCCTGCACCATTGCTGAGCCCCATGGATTGCAGCGGGGCCTGCAGCGTCCCTGCCAGGCGGGCCCCAGCTGCAGCCCCTGGCACACCTGCTCTGCCGATGAGAGTGCTCCAAGCAGACAGATGTGATTCCTGCCCCGGGGGCTGGGGAGAACTAATGAGCAGACTTGTTGGAGTGCTGCTTTGCTCCATTATTTCCTTTTTCTGAGTGTGTCAATTTAGGCTGCTTCCACTGAATTACATCAGTTATTAGAAATGTTCTACAGTGATCTTTAAATATCATCTGTGTCATAAATATTTTATGACATTTTCAGTGGCAAATGATGACTTTAATCTGACTCCGGAGAAATCCGGCTGGGAGAGCACTCTAGGGCAGGGGCCCTTCAGAGAGCACGAGTGTTGTGTTCCTGGGAGCTGATGGCAAAAGCTCTTTGTGCTGCCAGCCTGGGGGAGAGGGGCAGCCCTGCTGGCCACTGAGTGTCCCCAGCTCGGGCCAGCTCCGGCCTCGCTGTCCCCATGGGTCACACCTGGTGCTGAACACATGGGTCACACCTGGTTCTGCAGGTGCTCAGGTCACACCTGGTGCTGTCCCCATGGGTCACACCTGGTGCTGAACCTACATGTCACACCTGGTGCTGTCCCCATGGATAACACCTGGTGCTGTCCCCATGGGTCACACCTGGTGCTGTCCCCATGGATCGCACCTGGTGCTGAACCCATGGGTCACACTTGGTGCTGAACCCATGGGTCACACTTGGTGCTGAACCCATGGATCACACCTGGTGCTGTCCCCATGGGTCACACCTGGTGCTGCAGGTGCTCAGGTCACACCTGGTGCTGTCCCCGTGGATAGCACCTGGTGCTGTCCCCATGGATCACACCCGGTGCTGAACCCATGGGTCACACCTGGTGCTGTCCCCATGGATCGCACCTGGTGCTGTCCCCGGGCTCAGGGCTCAGGGCTGAGCTGCCCCTCCTCAGTCCAGCCCAGCAGGCCCTGGAGCTGAGCAGGGCTGGAGCTGCAGGGACAGAAGCTGCTGGAGCCAGGACCTGCTGGCGCTCCTGAGCTGTGCCACCATCACAGACTCCAGATGGCCTGGGCTGGACCCCAAAGCTCCCGCAGTGCCAGCCCTGCCGTGGGCACGGCCACCTTCCCCAGCCCAGCCTGCTCTGCAGAGGGGAGCTGGGTGCTGAGGCACCAGGGGAGCCCTGCTGCAGTGCTGAGCGTGCCTCGGCCTCCCTGGCTGGGGTGTGGGACCCTGGCAGGGCTGGGGCTGCGAGTCCTGCCCAGCGTCCAGCAGCTCTGAGCAGGGCCCTGGGCACAGTTCAGAGGGACACGGGCACTGGGGCTGTGCCTTGGGCTGGGAGCTGAAGGACAACCGGCACCCTGCAGCCTGGAGATCAGGGTGGTCACCCCTCCGTCAGTGCATGGCTCACCTGGTACTTTTGAGCTAAAGTGCTCTCATTTTGGGCTCTATATGTATTTCACTTCTTGTTTTTACTTCAGATTAAATTCTAGAAGTTCTACAGAAAAACCTAGAGGAAAAAAATTACCTGTGAATTGAGTTCCTCCTGTATAATGACGTGCTTGCCACAGAACGATAAATGTTAAAGCACAAAAATTACTACCTGTGTTTTGGAACAAATCTCTAAAGATTATTAACGTACAGAGACAAGTTTTACCTGTGATTATTCCTTCCAAATAGATGGCTGTTCCTCTTGGGAAGGAAAGTTCTGCATTATAAGATTTCTGTGTGATGGTGATTGCTGGCTAGGAGGGAGAGATGCTGCCATTTACTCAGAGAATTCCAGGAATAGCAGAGGTTATGGTGACCAGGATGTCACTTTTCACGGATGCTGCACAAAAAACATACCTTTTTGTGGAACAAGTTATTTGAAGTTAAAGAGCACTTCAGAATGAAAAGGACGAGTGACAAAAAGGCTGAATCTCTTAAATTGAGGCAAAGTGAAAAGGGCCGAGCAGGCTGTGCGAGGAGTGGCCGAGAGCAGCTCAGCAGAAGTTCTTGAAACCTCTCCAAGGGGCAGGGAAAGCGCTGGCTAAAGTCCAGGAGAGCCTTGCTGGGGAAGGGTGCCCTGAGCAGCCCTGCCCTGCCCCTGCACCTCCTGCACAGTCTGCACAGGGCCAGGAGAGCTCCAGGCACAGCGCCAGAGGCTGGGCAGGGCTGGGCCGCTCTCCTCGGAGGGGCTGGGGTGAGCAAACAGCTCCAGGAACGGTGTGGGAGAGGTGAACAGCTCCAGGGATGGTGTGGGAGAGGAGAACAGCTCCAGGGGTGGTGTGGGAGAGGTGAACAGCTACAGGAACAGTGTGGGAGAGGTGAACAGCTCCAGGGATGGTGTGGGAGAGGTGAACAGCTCCAGGAACGGTGTGGATGAGATGAACAGGTCCAGGAACAGTTTGGGAGAGGTGAACAGCTCCAGGGATGGTGTTGAGTGAGATGAGCAGCTCCAGGAACGGTGTTAGGTGGGATGAACAGCCCCAGGGATGGTGTGAGTGAGGTGAATAGCCCCAGGGATGGTGTTGGGTGGGATGAACAGCTCCAGGGGTGGTGTGAGTGACATGAACAGCTCCAGGAACGCTGTTGGTGTGGGTGTATCTGTTCTGAGGCCCAAAGCTGATCAAGGCTGGCTGCGTGCCCAGGCCAGCAGGGCAGGGGCTGTGGTGATCCCAGGCTGGCAGTGGGAGCAGATTGGGGTATGCTGCGTTCAGGGCTGCCTGTGAACAGGAAAACTTCTGAAAATGGCAGAACCCACATTCTGCTTAGGGAGTGACAGAGCAAGGTGCAGCAGGCCCAGCAGCAGCATGTTATTCCTCACTGAAAAGGAGGAGAACCTTCTGAGGAGGGGCAGATGTGGCCATTCACAGAATCCCTGGATGGTTTGGGTTGGAAGGGTCCCCAAACTTCATCTTATTCCCACCTTGTGCCATGGACAGGTACCCTTTCCCTTGAGGGGCTCTGTGCTGCAGCACCAGCAGCTTCTGGGAGAGGAGCTGGGCTGAGCTGCTGTGGCTCCTGGAGGGGCAGGAGCTGGAACAGGGACATTCCCCATGTCCCTGGCAGGGCAGGAGCTGGGGCAGGGACATTCCCTGGTGGAAACCAGGCGCTGTTTGCTGTGGCAGAGCTAATTAAGCTCCTGGGAGAATTTATGCGGAGCTAATAAGAAGCAGAACTAAACGTTGTCTTAATTTACCCTCAAGCTGACAAAAATGTTGTTCATTCACGTTGCACTAATTAAGCCAACAGCCATTAACCCTTTCTTCAGAGACAGAGACCCTTGACACGAGGAGGAACCATCCTGCACTTCCCAGAGAGCAGCTCCGTCTTCCAGGAGTCCTGGGGGCCCTTCCTCCATCCTGCAGTGGGCTGAGGTGATTCAGGGCTGCTGATGGCTTCAGAGAGGAGCTGGTTTTCCCTCTGCCCTTCCCAACTGCCCTTGCTGGGCTGGAATCTACTGCTCAGAATCCCTGCATGTCAGGGAGCAACGCCCCTGCCTCCAGCGGGGTGAGGTCTGAGCTTCTGGAAACCTGGGTGAGGTCTGAGCCTCCCCTGCCTCCAGGGGTGAGGTCTGAGCTTCTGGAAACCTGGGTGAGGTTTGAGCCTCCCCTGCCTCCAGGGGTGAGGTCTGAGCTTCTGGAAACCTGGGTGAGGTTTGAGCCTCCCCTGCCTCCAGCTGGGTGAAGTTTGAGCTTCTGGAAAGCCCATCCTGGGTTTGGGCCTCTGTTCCCATCACAGGTGGGATCTGGGTCAGCACAGGAGAGCCAAGGGCTCTGTGAGGTTTTGTGGAAGACTGGGGACAAGGGATGGAGGGACAGGACCCAGGGAATGGCTCCCACTGCCAGAGGGCAGGGATGGATGGGAGATTGGGAATTGGGAATTCCTGGCTGGGCTGGAATTGCCAGAGCAGCTGTGGCTGCCCCTGGATCCCTGGCAGTGCCCAAGGCCAGGTTGGACACTGGGGTTTGGACACCCTGGGACAGTGGGAGGTGTCCCTGCCATGGCATGAAGCCACTCCAGGACACTTTTCACCCAAATTAAAAGAGCCACATGAATCAAGAGGGAACTTGCAGCCAGGCCCTGGTGGGGCTCCTCTTGGAGTGCCTCAGTGGTCCCCCACCAAAGCAGTCAGAAATACCGAAATCCAGCCCCAGGGTCAGCACTGCTCCCCGAGCTCCTGCCAGAGCACAGGGACACGCTCTGGAGCTGGGTGGGCAGGGCAGGTGGGCTCTGCCTGGGGCTGCAGACCAGCCTCGCCTGTGCTCTTTAGAGAACACAGCACTAAATATCACTCTGTGCCCTTTTCAGCCTCCTGGCCACTCTGAATTCCTGCAATGCTCCTCAGGAGCACAGGGAGAAGCTGTGCTCTCCTCACATTTCATCGGGCACCTGGAGCAGCTGCTGCAGCAGCTCTTCAGATAAAAGGATGCTGTAAAGGCAGTAGCAGAAGATCAGGCCTCTAGTTCTCACAGGCTCTCTGGGAAGCAGCAGGACTGATATTTCCCCCATTTCCCCCATTTCCCATGTACCATGGTCACTGATCAGCCATTCAGGCCTGGGTTTGGTTTTGGGTTTTTTTTGAGAGTTTTAAAGTTCTTCTAAAAGTGTTCTGTTTCTGATGTTTGCATATTTTTATTGAATTTTCTTACACTCTTTGTGTAAATAATGATTATTTTGCATTTTTCCTTGTGGGAGGAGAGAATTGATGGGCTGTTGGTTTGACCATTGTTGTTGGAGGGGTGGCAATTTCACCCTCCAATCCACTGCCACTTTTCAAATTCTAAATATAGTGGAGCTAGAAAATAAAATTTCTCTTTTCATTATTTTCTTCCCTCTTTTGCATCTGGCGTCCGTGTGTGAGCTCACAGGTACCCCCTGCTCCCCCTAACCCTGCCCAGGGCCAGGCTGAGCTCACAGGTACCCCCTGCTCCCCCTAACCCCTAATTATTGCCCCCAATCACCCTTCCCTGGTCCCTCTGCTCCATGCCAAGGTTTGCCTGGCCCAGGCATTGATTTCCAGCTCCCCAGAGCCTGAGAGGGTGACTCGGACTCGTGGCCTCTCTGCTGGGGAACGCTGCTTCTCCATCTGACAGGCCAGAAATGAGGCAATTTTGTGCCAAATAGCAGCCTCTGACAAACTCACTGCATGAAAGTCTTCTTCCCTTCGCGTGACATTTCACCACCTCTTTTTCTTCAATATTTCTGACATTTTTCCCATTACTGCGATGAAGTTCTGAGGAAAGAAGGAACTCATCATTCTCTCTTCCCGTGGAAAGGATGAAAAGGGAATGCAATGAAAATTAGAGGTGAAGACAGCTAAGCTGTAGCAGTCAAGTGGAAGACGTTGGGCTGGAGATTAGTGCCTATGCAGATGTGATAATAATTGTCATCAATGCTGATGGTATCCGATCAACTCTGCAATGGAATTATCTGGAAAAGCAGCACCCTAGAAACAGGACTGGCTGTGTTTCCTGAAGCAGCAGCAGTTCTGTGCCATAGCTTCTGGTATTTTCCAGCAGGGAGCTGCCCCTGGGCTGTGCCAGCAGCTGGAAATGCAGATATTGAGGCATTCCCAGTACATCTAGTCTGTGCTTGTTATTTGTCTGTTAAAAATCAATGTGCAGGACAGGACTGGTGAAAAAATCCAGTTTTGCTCCATTCCCATTCTGTCAGCCATGAACAGCTTTGCAGAGTTTTCATGTCCTTCCAGGTCACTTTGCCATGTCACCAGGGTGGCACAGAGCAGATCCTGGCTCCTGGCTGCTCCACAGGCTTCGGGAGCTGTTGCCTCTCCAGAGCGGAGATCACTCTCCTCAGAGAGAGGGAATGTCTTTTCTCCTTTACCACATTTGGACAGTTTGCCTTGTGAATGGGACTTAAAACCTCAGCCTGTTGGCTCTTTGATACCAGATCTGGGATGCTGGCAGCTGCTCGTTTCAGCCTGGTTTGGCTCCAGCAGCAGGTCACACGAGAGGGCAGTGCCAGCGTCACACTCGGGCCTGCAGGAAGGATTCCTCCTCTGAAGTTCCTTTTGTCTGCAGAGCATTTGCAGGGGCAAGGGGCCAAGAACTCCTGGAAACTGAGGGGGGAAAGTGGGTCAGTCCTGCTGAGACAATAGCAAAAAAACCTCAGGAATTGTGATGCAGAGACAAGTGAACTATTGCCCGTGGTTTCCATGCCACGGGACATTTGGACAAAGGCCCAGCAGCAATTATTCAATAAATGTGTAGAATCAATGATTGTGCTCCATCCCTGGCAGTGTCCAAGGTCAGGCTGGGCTTGGAGCACTCAGGGATAGTGGAAGGTTCTCATGGCAGGGGGTGGCCCTGGGATGATCTTGAACGTCCCTCCCAAACCAAACCATTTTGTGAGTCCATGATGTGATAAAATAACCAGATTAATTGAAGCTTTCTCCTGGATTTGCAAAGATGTGCCCAGATTCTGAGGATCTGTGCCACAAGACAGCCCTGCTGAGCACCAGTTCTGTACAGAATAACCAGATATCCTGAGCTGGAGGGACCCCCAGGGATCACCCCAGCCCCTGTCCCTGCCCAGCAATCCCACCCTGGGCATCCCAAAAGCTCCTGGAGCTCTGGCAGTCTCAGGGCTGTGCCCATGCCCTGGGGAGCCTGGGCAGTGCCAGCACCTCTGGGGAAGAGCCTTTCCTGATTCCAGCCTGACCCTCCCTGGCAGGTGTGGCTCTCTAAAAAGCTGTATAAAATGTCTTTTCTGGAGTTATCCTGCTGCATTCCCACTGCCAGCGAAGGAGGAGGAGGAGCTCGTCCTTCATCTCAAATGGCTCAGGGGAGGATGGGGGTGCAGGGAGAGCCAAGGAGCAGGGCAGAGGGCAGAGTAGGGACTGTGCCAGTGTCAGACACGTCCCCTCCTGTCCCACACACCTGTCCCCGAGCACAGGATGGGCAGGACACTGAGAACTTCTCCCTCAGGGAGCATCTGCCTCGTCCCCCTCCCACAGAGTGAAGATTCCGAGGACTGCCAGCCCAATCTGACCGTGTTCTAATTAAACTCCACTTACAGCGAGCAGCTCTGTGGGTTTTTGTTGTGCTCAGCTGGGGGAAGAGAAGGATGCTCGTGTGCTTAAGCATCCTCCTAAATGTTCATTTAGTTAAATCCTGCACATCGCGTTTGACTTTGGGCAAAATAATAGAGATGCAATTAGTTATGTGGATTAGCACAAAGCCTCGGGTGCTGGGGATGTGCAGAACACAAAGCCAGCACTGGCACTCCCAGCAGGTCGCACTTTAATGAGGATTTGCATCTCTAATTTCACTCCTAACTTTTTTTAAAATGCTTTTCCATAGGTAAGATCTTAGGGAAGAAATGAACTGATTTTGGAGATGGCCACAGTTGCTCAGATCCTGCTTTAGCCCTGGGTCCCTGGCAGTGCCAAGGCCAGGCTGGATGGGTCTGGAGCCCCCTGGGACGGTGCCAGGGGTGGGGTGGGATGGTGCTGGAATGCGTGGAACAGAAACCTCTCTGAACCCTCAGAGAGAGAAAGGAATGCTGAGATTGAATTAGAGCCTCTAGAGAAGCTGAAATATATTAAGCCACACAGATATGGAATAGAAGTGTAAGTTTTAGTTTTGAGTAAGTAGAAATATATTTTAGCACACTGTTATCAGTAAAAGGCCCTAAAGCCTAGTTTAAAGTTCAGCAGTGTTACCTTTCACAAACTTAACTTACTCCAGACATAATGGAACATAGCAGAACATTGCTTACATTTCCAGATTGAACACATAGAACCATTTACATAAGCAGATAAAATTATATATGTAGATTTTGTGTAAGAGTTGACACTGCTTTCACACATTAGAATCAAACCAGGATAGGTTTAGGAGGAATGCTTCAGAATGGTGTTTTCAGCTGATTGGGTGATTTATGGATAAAAACCCCTGTACTGGGGTACAAGAAAAGAGAAGGGAAGAAGAAAAAAGGGTGTGGGAGCTGCTGCTGCTGCTGCTGTTTCTGCTCGGGACTCTGCCAGAAATCTTTTAGCACGGGCTTTGATACTCTGAACTCTGCCTTGGAGACTGATGCATTCATGCAATGAACAACTTGACAGCAGCCATCAGCTGCTTGTGTCTCTTTGAAGACCCAAGGCCCACGGTAACCTCGACAGGATGGGCTGCAAGGACCCTTCCAACCCAACCCACATTTCGGGAGTCTGTGACATCCTTTGATCATCACATAATTATTTTAACTTGTCACCTTTCACTGTCATGGAATTAATTTTAAGATGGAATGTAGTGGGTTTGGTCTCTTTTCTATTTCAGACTCAACTGTCTGATACTTTGCCTTCTGTTAATGTTTTTTTTTTTTTTGCATTTGGGAAAAGCAAAACAAGCTGAAAAGCAGAAGCAAAAAACAGAATACAAAGCTGTAAAGCCATTTGAGACAGCCCGTGTTCTCACCAGTCATCTACATTGTTATGTTGATTTTAAATATCCAGACAGGGAATATATCCCTAAAATATTTATTTTTCTGATGGAAAAACTATGTATTTTAATAGAATAGATAAATCCCGTCTCATTTTATCCCTACTTTCATTGAAATACTATCTCAACATTTTCCCATTTGTAAAGTAATGCTGTATGGGCAGGGGTGGGGGGTGTTGTTAATTTTACCTACATGTTTCAAAGCTTCTAACAGGAATATAAAAATTACCCAGGTGATGTAATTAATCCCCTTTCTGCAGTGAAATATTGAAAGCACATTTGCAGAATGCTGCTCATTTTTCAGAATTCTCGTACTAAAAGCCTTGCTGTGTGTGGACACCCGTGTAAATGTTCACACACTCTCACTCGGGGTCCCCTGAACTTCCCTGGGCTGGCAGGAGTGCTGGGAGCTGATGGCTCCTGGGGCAGATTCCCACTCCTGTTACCTCACTCATCCAAATTTTGCCCAAATGAGGACAATTTCAGTGTGGCCCGGGGGAAGTCACGGGTGGCTGCCCTCCAGACTCCCAGGGACTGTCCCAGCCCACCCTTTGGGCTGCCCACGGCTCCATCACCGTGTCCAGGACACGAATGTGCTCTGGAATGTCGGGACATTTCCCTCTGGCTTTGTCCTGAGCCTTTCTTTTCTAAGCATTTTGCTCTCCAGGAAACACAGCAGAACTAATTTCAATGATCACTTGGGTTGAATCGATTACAGAGACTTTGTCTGTTCCCAGAATGTTGATTAACAAGTAAAACGAGGAAGTGACATTCCATATAAACCTCTCTGCACTCCTATGGACCCTGATCATCACTGATTTCTGCACAGGGCTCAGCAGGCGCTGCTGGAGGGGAGGATGAGGCCCATGGGGAAGGCAAAAACAAGCTGGAAAGCAGAAGCAGAAAACAGAATACCAAGTGGTAAAACCAGCTGAGACAGCCCGTGTTCTCACCAGTCATCTACATTGTTATATTGATTTTAAATATCCAGACAGGGAATATATCCCTAAAATATGTGATCTGTCCACAGGCAGGACAAGTGCCCTGGCTTGTCCTGCCCATGGACAGATCACCCAAGGTCCCACACCTCAGGGAGGTGCTGAGTAAAACCCAGAGGAACGTTTGATCTCTGCTCTGGGCCAGGAACAGCACCAGGGAGCAGCTGAGCTGGGCCAGGGAGGCTCAGGCTGGAATCAGGGAAAGGTTCTTCCCCAGAGGTGCTGGCACTGCCCAGGCTCCCCAGGGATGGGCACAGCCCCGAGGCTGCCAGAGCTCCAGGAGGGATTGGGCAGCGCTGCCAGGGATGGACAGGGTGGGATTTTGGGGGTCTGGGCAGGGATGGGGTTGGGATGATCCCTGAGGGTCCCTCCAGCTCAGGACATTCCAATTCCACAATCCTGTGAGGCAGCAGAATTCCATCCCTGCTTCCAAGGGCTCCCATCCTGCAGTGCTGCAGCAGCTCCCCGGTGCTTTCCACTCAGTGACATTTCAAGTGGCACGGAAAACAGAACAACCAAAACCTGAGATTTCCTGTAATATCCATCCAGAACAATTTATCACCGGGGACTGAAAAATGTAAAACACTTTTTGGTCAATATTGGATTGATTTAAATATTTTGAATAAGTTTAATGGTGTTTAAATTATATCTGGAACACTCTTAACTGTTCTAATAGGACAGGAAATTTTGGAAAAACTTGATACAAGAATAATTTATGTGGCTGCTTTCAGCATTGCTGTGCAGTAAATCAGTGAGAATGGATTGAAGTGATTTTTACACCTCCTGTCTCTGAGGACTGTTACAATGAAAACTCCTTTTGAAGGTCAGCAG
This sequence comes from Taeniopygia guttata, assembly GCF_048771995.1. Lineage (NCBI taxonomy): Eukaryota > Metazoa > Chordata > Aves > Passeriformes > Estrildidae > Taeniopygia > Taeniopygia guttata. Next base: position 64,441,389 of record NC_133030.1, on the reverse strand, counting down.
GTGATTTCAGTTCAGCCTCCCTCAGCACGTTATGGATTTAAAGCTCTTAAATGGCAAAAAGCAAATTTATTTTTTCTACCAGGAGAGTATTTTAAATCACTTTAAATACCAGGAGAGATTTATTCCAGTTTGTGGGATCCCATAATTAGCGCTGTAGAATAGAGAAACCTGGGGTTTGCCTGGGAAAGCATGGAGAGGGATGTGCCTGAAATCCCAGCTCTTGCTGAAGTTCCAGTTTGGCTCGGATCTGGAGCTGGGAGAGCAATTGCTCCCACGCAATGGGGATGAGGTTTGCTCTCCCCTCTCTGCCTCCGTGTTTGCACCTCTCTGTGATGGGAGATGCAGGGGAGAGGTGTCCGAGGTGGATCTCCCCGGGCAGTGCCAGCCCTGCTCCCCAGCTGTCCCTGGGGAGAGCAGGGACACCGGGAGGGCAGCCTGGCTCCTCTGCCCACCCCGTGGGGGATGTTCCCTGCCTTTCCCGAGCCTGTGACCTTGGCACTTCCCTGTTCCCTGCCCTGAGGCGCTTCCTGAGCAGAAGTTGGGCACTATTTGTTACCCAGTTCTCTTTGGGGTTTCTCTTCTCTCCCTTCCACCAGGACAGTTGTGTCACATTCCTCTGTGTCAGCCTGGCCCCACAAGGAGCTGCATGCCCAGGACTCCGGGTCTGGGTGCTGGGCTGACCCCAGCAGTGTAAAAGCCCTCGTTCCCAGCCCTGCAGCCAAAGGAGGAGTCTGAATGTGCAGGATCAGCTTCTCAAGGCTGTTTATTTCCCTTATCTAGAACATTCTCTCTCTGCCCTGCTGAGCTCTGGCCAGCAGCTCGGCCATGGCATTCTGTCTGCCCTCAGGGCGGTGTTTGCATTTTATACCAAAAACTACCTGTGCCATGTTTACAATAACGTGCCAATATCTGTCATTTATGTTGGACAGTGTGTCTGTGCCTTAAACCAACAGAAAAGTGTCACCATCACAGCAAGGCATGGAGGGCAAGGAGAAGGAGAAGGTCAGGACACGCCCAAATTCCTCCATTTTGTCCCCTGAACCCCTTATTTTAAAAACCCCAAAATTCTACTTTTCCACCCTGTGTTAACTCAACTACCACACTACTCAAACCCTTGTGGCTGTAATTCCTCGCACAGAGTTGGCAGCTTTTCCCACAGGCTAAAATCAAAGCCACAGGAGTTTTTGACTTTGTGCCAAGGTCTGTGAGCCCCTGCCAGGGTCTGGAGCCAGCCAGGGCAGCCAGAGGGATGTGCTGGACTCCAACACCCGGGGACACCAGCAGCTGCAGGGACTCTGTTCCACACAGCATTCCCCAGGATCTGTGTGAGGAATGTTTTCCTCAGGATCTGTGTGAGGAATGTTTTCCTCAGGATCTGCAGGAGGAACGTGCTCTGCAGCTGATCTGTGCTGACAGGGAGCAGGGCACCAGGCACCACATGCACACCACGCAAGGTGGCTCCTGGCACAAGGAAATTTCACAGGGCGATTTCACATCTTTCCTCCTCCTATTTTCTGATCTGCTCTCATTAAGAAAATGAAAAAAAAGGAGGCGAAAGAATTAATGAAGGAGTAAAAAAGAAAAATACTAAGAAAGCAAGTTCAGTTTGTGTTGAAGCGAGCCGCGTGTCCTCGCTCTGCAGGAGGAGCGGGGCCGGTCCATCCTTAGCAGCGCTCCCGGAGCAGCGGGAGGTTCGGCTCATCCCCGCCCCGGAGCATGAGGAGCTGTGGGGCTCCTCTCTGCCTGCACCCCTCCGACCTTCCCTTCAGCACTGCACCTCGCTGCCCCCAAAAACCCCTGCAGAGGCTCGGGACTTGGCCCAGCAGGGAAAGGCACGAGGGTGAACTGAAAATTCCTGGTCCGGATTAGGAGCGCAGCTTTGCCGCCGAGGCTGATCCTACAGAGCACACCGATGGAAAAACAGAACACACCGATGGAAAAACAAACAGAACACACCAATGGAGAAACAGAACACACCGATGGAAACCGGGAACGTGCGTGCCCATCGGCATCGCGGCTCCAGGTGGGTCTGTCCAGGATGGCATGCTGGATCTCAGCACAGCTGGTCAGGTGTGATACAGGGCAATGTTTGATATCTGGGATCAAACATCCTGTCAGACACCCCGTAGAGCCGAGAGAACAGCTCCGTCCTGCGGGACACGGGGCGGGAGATGCTCCCGGCAGAGCTGCGTGGTTGAGTCACCGCTCCAGCCCCACTCCACGCCCAGAATAGCAGCTCTGGCTGCTCTGGGGGTTGTTGTTTCCCTTCTCCCTTTCCCCACAAACATTTTGGAGGAGTGGGCAGAAGGAAAAGCTTCTCCGTGAGGCAGAGGCACGGTGAGCGAAGGGATGGAGAAGCGATACTGTAAAAACGTGGGGGCGGTGGCAGACCAAACCCAGCACGGGGATTTGGGGCTCGCTGGAGAGCTCCTGCCGTGATCCGGGTCCCACTGCCACCCCCCGGCCCTGGCAGCTGGCCGGGAGCCGGGAGGAGCCCTCGGCCCGGCCAGGACCCTGTCCCACGCTGCTGAGCCCGGAGCAGAGCTGCACCCAGCGCCTGCCAGGGCAAGGCCAGCCTGGAAAGGACAGGATGAAATCCTTCCCCAGCTGGAGCTGCTCCCTCCAGCCCCCCCACAACAAACAAACAAACTGAAACCAGCAGACTTTCATTTTACCCTTCTGAAGGCGTTTCCTCAGGTGCTTTAGCGCAGTGGAGGAATGGGAAGTGGCGCCACAGGGAGTGCGAATGAAGCCAGTCCTGGGACACTGGTGCTGCCGTGGGTCCCTGGCCATGCCGTGGGTCCCTGGCTGTGCTGTGGGTTCCCAGCCCTGCCGTGGGTCCCTGGCTGTGCCGTGGGTTCCCAGCCCTGCCGTGGGTCCCTGGCTGTGCTGTGGGTTCCCAGCCCTGCCGTGGGTCCCTGGTCCTGCTGTGGGTCCCTGGCTGTGCCGTGGGTTCCCAGCCCTGCCGTGGGTCCCCGGCGCTGCCATGGGTCCCTGGCCATGCCGTGGGTCCCTGGCCATGCCGTGGGTCCCTGGCTGTGCCGTGGGTCCCGGCACTGCCGTGGGTCCCTGGCTGTGCTGTGGGTTCCCAGCCCTGCCGTGGGTTCCCAGCCCTGCCGTGGGTTCCTGGCCATGCCATGGGTTCCTGGCTGTGCCATGGGTTCCCAGCCTTGCCGTGGGTCCCTGGCTCTGCCGTGGGTTCCCAGCCCTGCCGTGGATCCCCAGCGCTGCCGTGGGTCCCTGGCCATGCTGTGGGTCCTGGCCATGCCATGGGTCCCTGGCTGTGCCGTGGGTTCCCAGCCCTGCCGTGGGTCCCTGGCTGTGCCGTGGGTCCCTGGCCCTGCCGTGGGTCCCTGGCTGTGCCGTGGGTTCCCAGCCCTGCCGTGGCTGTGACCCCGCAGCTGCAGCTCTGCTGCCAATGCTGCCGACCCAGCCCGTGGCTCCCATCCCCAACTCTGGAACTACCAAGAAACATTCTTCGTATTCCCACCCATTCATAGGGGATTTTCGGTTGGTTTTCCTGAAGCAAATCTCCCATTTCTGTTCCCATGCGCTTCTGCTGCATGATTGTTTCATGGTTTGCATTTCATGCTCCCCTTGAGGGCCTGTGGAGCTTCCCAAGGGCCATGACAAGGGGCACCTTCCAGATAAAATAATTATAATCAAATAAAGAGAAATAGTTATTATGTAAACAGCCGATACAAAAGCAGAACCTTCCCATAGAAAGGCTAAATGACAGGCTTAATGATGAATGAGACAGACTAATTAGAGGTTTCATAACTCATTAGCATCAAAAATGCAGGAATGTTTTAAAGCCAGACAAGGTGGTCAGTGCAGCAGCTCCAGCAGAGCTCAGGCAGCAGAGGCTGAGGGAATCCAGGTTTTGGGCTGCTCCTGGGGCTAAATCCTGCTCCCAAATCCATGAACACTAATGAGGGGTGTGAGGGGTGCTTTAACTGCCCCTGTGAACGAGATAGGTAAAAACCTTCCAAAATTCCTGTCCTTGGGGTCTTCCTGGAGCAAATTACAGAGTGTTTCATACAATCCATGGGAAGAACAAAAAAGCCAAACACCTTCTTTTGCTATATTTTGATAAATAAAATGAAATACTAAACTCATCAGGCTGGGATGAGTCCAATTATGCGTGTTGGTTCCCTGGGGCTGAAAGAGTAGGACTGTGTAACTCTGGTGTTTTATCACCTGTCTGCCTACCTACCTTCCTTCCCACCCACCTTCCTGTCTATTCATCTATTCCTTTATCTACTTATTCATTTATTTGTCTATTCACTTCTCCATCTATCCATTTATTGATTAATTTATTCATCTATTAATTTATCTATTAATTTATTTATCTATTAATTTATCCATCCATCCATCCATCCATCCATCCATCCATCCATCCATCCATCCATCCAGTTATCTATTCATGCATCTACCTATAATCTATCTATCATCATCATCTCGGGAGCAGCCTGGGCACAGGCTGGGCACAGCCTTGGGAGCAGCATTTGGAATTCTGCAGAGCCTTCAGCGAGCCCATGGAAATCTCCTGCATAATGAGAAGATAAACTCGGAGATTTGCCTGGCTGAGAGAAATCCTGCTGGTGTGGAGTTGTCATGTCTGGGAGAGAAAAGTCAGAATGGGCCCTTTTGCAGCCGTGGCAGTGACACAAACTGAGCAGGGACAGGGACCCAAACTGGGCGGGGACCGTCTCCCTGGCTGCTGTCCCTCAGGGTCCTTAGGGCCTTGTGCCGATGTTGCTGCCTTGGAGTGGCTCGGTTACAGATGGCTGTGCACAGCCAGATGTTATTGATGACACAGCCAGATGTCACTGATGGCACAGCCAGATGTCATTGATGGCACAGCCAGATGTTACTGATGGCACAGCCAGATGTTATCGATGGCACAGCCAGATGTTACTGATGGCACAGCCAGATGTTACTGATGGCACAGCCAGATGTTCTTGATGGCACAGCCAGATGTCATTGATGGCACAGCCAGATGTTACTGATGGCACAGCCAGATGTTATCGATGGCACAGCCAGATGTTACTGATGGCATAGCCAGATGTTACTGATGGCACAGCCAGATGTCACTGATGGCACAGCCAGATGTTACTGATGGCACAGCCAGATGTCATTGATGGCACAGCCAGATGTCACTGATGGTACAGCCAGATGTTACTGATGGCACAGCCAGATGTTACTGATGGCACAGCCAGATGTCACTGATGGCACAGCCAGATGTTATCGATGGCACAGCCAGATGTTATCGATGGCACAGCCAGATGTATTGATGGCACAGCCAGATGTCACTGATGGCACAGCCAGATGTTATCGATGGCACAGCCAGATGTTTTTGATGGCACAGTCAGATTTCCTGGCAGTCCTGGCAGACACAGAGGGGCCCAGCCACGGCGAGCTCGCAGTAGGACAGAGCTGTCCTGGCACAGCCCTGGCTACACTCAGGGGCTCTGTCCCTGAGAACCTGCCACGTGAATTTTAACCTACAGATTTTCCATAAAACAAACACAGAAGGCAGAAATGTAGTGCAGTCGCTGCTAACATATATCCCAGTTTTGGATTTCTTGAAAAAAGATGCTGCTTTATAATCATTCTGATTCTCGGATTCTGATTTTTTCCAAATTCTTTCTTCCAGAGCATCACCTCTGTTTCCCACCCACAGGGGACATGAGATATTTGGTGACAATAATTGGCTTCAATAACTGAAACATTCTTTAAATCCTTAAACCAATAAATGTTTCTTCTGGGCTGTGGTGTCACTACATTACAGGTCTCCACTCCTCTAAAGGGTTAAGAGTCAAAAACTACAGCTAGTAATGGTGACGATTGGCCAAAATGGGGGGGAAAACCCCACAAACCCCCATGCACATTTCTGGCTTTATGTCTTCTTTTCTTTTTTCTTTTTCTTAAATAAAACAACCTGCCCCCTCAAACACAAGAGAGGCAAACCTTGGAGCCCGCGGCCCTCTGAGAGCAGAGAGGTTTTGTGAGAACTGAATGAGCTGCTGAGTAACCATCGGGAGGAGAGAGATTGACACTCTCTGTAGCATATATAGAAATAGAGATAGCAGAGAGATAAAACAGCCTTAAAAACACGGGGGAAACAACAAAAGCGAAGGAGCTGGATGGAATTTGCTCCCGACAGCTGCTCGGTGCCGCCGCTCGCTGCTGCTGCTGCTGGGAGCTGCTCGGGCACAGGGTTTGTGTGCACAGCCCAAACACCGCCAAAGCCCCAAAAACAGCAGAAAACTCCTCATTATCACCGGGCTCCTCACCTGCACGGACAGACAGACACCCGGGGGACAGACAGACACATCAGGGACAGACAGAAACCCTGGGAGACAGACAGACACCCCGGGGCATGGAGAGACAGACACCCCGGGCACAGAAAGACACCCAGGGCACAGACAGACATCCTGGGGGACAGACAGACATCCCAGGGGACAGACAGACACCCTGGGGACAGACAGACACATCAGGGACAGACAGACACCCTGGGCACAGACAGACACCCAGGGCACAGACAGACACCCCGGGGACAGACAGACACCCAGAGCACAGCTTTGCCCCATGCCCACCTTGTCCCCAGCCCAGAGCTCCAGGTGCCACCTCCAGGGGATACCTGCAGTGATGGGCACCCCAAACCTTCCTGGGGAGTGCCAAGGCCTCAGCTCCCTTTCCATGGGGAAATTCCTGCTGAAGTATTGATACAGTATTGGCATTGGAGATCCAGTGATCAGTCACTCCACAGTCAACCTTCACTTCCTTTGCCGTGTGGATTGGCAGCAAAGAGCTGCGCCTGATTTAGCAAAGATCAATTTGTCCCTGGTGGAGTTATTTCACTGTTCTGCACCATTTTTTGGTAGTAAATTTCATCTACTTTTGACTGTTGACCAAGGGAGAATTGGTACCTATCCACATCATTTAAACACCATGAACCCCATGATGGAACAAACATAGAGAAGCCCATTAATTCAAATATACATAATCAAAAAGTCATGCGAGCTAAATTAGATATACAGTTAGAGCAAGAGATGCCATCTGTTCAAACTTTCTAAGGGCTAAAGTAACTGAGATGAAGCCAATTTTGGTAACAATAATAAAATTATGCTGTGGAATTACAGGCTCTGTGTCTCACAATTTATTCCCTTTCCCTCAAATTATTCTCCTAAATCATATGAACACAATCACCGTCATCCGTACATTGTTCTGCTTTTCTCTCGACTATTAAATCCTCCAACCTTTGTCAGTGAAAAGCAGAACAGAAGCTGTAGAGCGGTTGAAAGGCTGTAGGAAAATGTGGCATTAATTTCCAGAGAGCAGTAATTTCAAATATTTTACACGCTCCCTTCAGCTGGCCACCGCTTGTTCAACACAAGCAAAGCAGCGTTAAATTGCAGCACTGCTCCCGGGGTGCAATCCCTGCAGTGCTGCCCCCGGGGTGCAATCCCTGCAGCGCTGCCCCTGGGCTGCAATCCCTGCAGCACTGCAGGCTCTGCAGCTGGGGCACACAGAGCAGCAGCCAGAGCACCGCGGGCCCATCACACCCAGCACCGGGAGAGTCCCCAGCACAAAACTCGTCCCTTGGTAGAGCAATTTATTGCTTCAGATGTGAAAAATGTCAGCTGGGTGAGGCAGAGGGGGAGGAGAGTGGCAGCTGCTGTGACACCCAGCCCCTGTGTGACCCAGTGTCCAGGATTTTAATGCAATGTGTGTTCTGTCACCTTCTGTCAGAGCTGGGGCAGCTCTCTGCTCCTCTTTGGGCAGTTTCTTTATCTCTCCCACAGCCAATCCTCCCTCCAGGAGATCTCTGCTGTCCATGGCCACTGAGTGTCCCTGCATGGCTGAGAAAATTCCATCATCCATGGGGAGATGCTCTGCCCAGGGGAGGAGCCAAACATTCCTACCTGGATCCAATCTGACCTGGGAACAGCACAGCAGCCTTTGCCCCCTGCATTCCCAGAGGAGCAGCTTTCTTCCCACTGCATTCCCAGAGGAGCAGCTTTCTTCCCACTGCATTCCCAGAGGAGCAGCTTTCTTCCCACTGCATTCCCAGAGGAGCAGCTTTCTCCCCACTGCATTCCCAGAGGAGCAGCTTTCTTCCCCACTGCATTCCCAGAGGAGCAGCTTTCTTCCCCACTGCATTCCCAGAGGAGCAGCTTTCTTCCCACTGCATTCCCAGAGGAGCCAGGCCCATCTCCCCCAGCCCTGGAGCTCCAGAGGAAAACTCCCCCCTTGTGCAGGATCCTGCTCCAGCAGAAGCACAGCTGGCACTGCAGGAGGGCTGAGCCCCCCTGGGATGGGACTGCTGCCACCTCCCTGACCCACAGGGGACAGGGCTGCTCTGACTCTGCCAGTGTTTGTTACTGCATTTGTATTTTTAATTTCCCTGGTAAAGAACTGCTATTACAATTCCCATATCTTTGCCTGAGGGCCCCTTAACTTCAAAATTGCAATAATTCAGAGGGAGGAGGTTTCCATTTTCCATTTCAGAGGAGGCTCCTGCCCTCCTCAGCAGACACCTGGCTGTTCAAACCCAGACACCCAGATCCTGTGTGACCCAGCCCCTGTGACACCCAGTCCCTGTCACCTTTGTGTAACTGCAGTTCTCTCCCAGAGAAAAAAACTGGCCCCGCACCATCTTTTTAAATGTTTCAATCATTTTTATCTTTCTTCCTCCCTCCACTACAATGTTCAACCCTGACAGAAATGGGATTTTTTAAAAAATAAATATGTTTCCATTTAAAGCCTCTGGTCTCAGTATTCCTGCAGGAAACAATACATCTGAAAAATGGCTTTACCACCGAACACTTGATCCTTGCCACACGCATTTCCAGGACATGGAGCAATACAGGTGATGTGTCACCTTCCTTAGGAGTGCATTCCCTGGGCAGGGAGGAGGTGAGGGGGCTGTGCTGCAGGAAGGGTTTGGAGCTGCCCTGGGCTGGGAGCAGAGCAGCTGCCTGCCCGGAATGCCAATGGCTCCAGCCACGCGCTGCAGCTTCGCCTGCATCCCCAGAACACCAACCTCCCCTGCCCTCAGCTTGTGTCTCCTTCTGAGGAGCAGCTCCTGACACTGCAGAGCGTTTGTTATCCCCAGCATTTTTATCTGTTGTGCATTGTCTCTCTCATTTTTCAGGAATCCTTCTCCCTGAGGTTCTTGTGTATTTTTCTGTGCAGGGGCTGGGAGCTGGGGCAGGTGTCAGCCCATGTCAGCCATAAAACCTGCGGCTGAGAGGAATTCATTTTTCCCTCCTGGAGGGCCACGAGCGGGTGCCACAGCAGCTGTGGGTATGTGAGCCAGCATTAAAGCACTCCCAGATCAACCCAGAGAGGAAATCTGGCATTTTTCATAGATATTTATGATTCTGCAGAATTAGCAAATCATATTTAAGTATATGAGTCTTTTTAGCCTGAAAACAAAAATAAAGCAGGAACAGTAACGTGTAAATCTAGAACACTGAAAATGAGTCAAGGGAGTTTACAAACCCTGTTTAAAGATGAATTTCTAATGAGATATGACAAGAAATTAATCCCTTGTGACTTGGGTAATCAACACAACAGCTCCAATTTATAACGAAGGGGGAGTGTAACTTTACTACAGGTTTTTGAGGGAAGTTGTAGGAAAAACTGTCAATAAAACCATTCGGGGCAAACTGCTGAGGACAAGACAGGTGTTTGTAACAGCCCCAAATAAAGAAGGTGTTGGACACCCCAAAAAAGAGATTTAAGCTCCAGGCTACGGAGCCTTCCCAGGTCCCCAGGAGGTGGTGGTGTTCCAAATCCCTAAAAAGTGTGCCGGGTTCCTCCCTCCTCTGGGTTGGCTCTGTCCTGGAATCCGCCTCCCCTATCACCACCTCCCAGTCCAAACTGCATTTCTCCTCCTCGAGCTGTCACCCCGTGGTCACTTCTGAGCATGGCCCAGCTGCCCTGGAGCCTGTCCCCTCTTGCTGGTGACAGTGCCTGACCTACAGACATATCACAAAGAGTTCCTGGTTAAAGTAGCTGCTAAATGTCCTCAGATAAAATGTGAATAAAGATGGCTTTTCTTTTTTTTTTTTTTTTTTCCTTCCCCAAGAATTTAGTGAGTGTAATAACCAGCTTACAAATGCATGGAGATGTAAATAAAGCAGGGTGCAGTGCCAGGAGCCTGGGTGCTGGGGCCGCTGTAATTGTAAAAGTTGACACCGTGGTGAAAATAAATTACATTTATGCGCTGTCTGTGAGTCAGACCCTGGGCACGGAGTAACAGCTGAGAGGAAAAGCTTTCACAATTCTATTAACTGTAATGGATTTGGAGGTTCAAACACACCATTTATCATCCCAGGCCCACCCAAAATGAAAAGCAATATGTAGAGCTAATTAAATACCAGCAGCAGCAATTAACTGCTCCACAGAGGTTCTGATTCCCAAGATAAAGGAGCGGATGCCATTCCCAGTGGAACCCGGGCACATCTGGCAGTGTCCAGCCCTGGGCCTGTGGGAATGGATTTGTAGAGAATTCTCAAAGCTGATGGAGGGTGCACACGGTGTGTGTCTGTGTGGGAAGTGGGAGAGGAGGAACGGGACTTCAGCGTGTCCTGGGCTGAGACAGGGCCGTGGGGAGAGGAGAGCTGTGGGGCTGCTGCAGCGAGCCTGGGGAGGCACGAGTGCTGCCAGGGCTGCAGCAGGGCTGTCAGTGCTGCACCGGGGCTGTCAGCGCTGCACCGGGGCTGTCAGTGCTGCACTGGGGCTGTCAGTGCTGCACCGGGGCTGTCAGTGCTGCACAAGGGCTGTCAGTGCTGCACCGGGGCTGTCAGCGCTGCACTGGGGCTGTCAGTGCTGCACTGGGGCTCTCCTCAGTGCTGCACCAGGGCTGTCAGTGCTGCACCGGGGCTGTCAGTGCTGCACTGGGGCTGTCAGTGCTGCACTGGGGCTGTCAGTGCTGCACTGGGGCTGTCAGTGCTGCACCAGGACTGTCAGTGCTGCACCGGGGCTGTCAGTGCTGCACCGGGGCTCTCCTCAGTGCTGCACTGGGGCTGTCAGTGCTGCACCGGGGCTGTCAGTGCTGCACTGGGGCTGTCAGCACTGCACCAGGGCTCTCTTCAGTGCTGTCAGTGCTGCACCGGGGCTCTCCTCAGTGCTGCACCGGGGCTGTCAGTGCTGCACCGGGGCTGTCAGTGCTGCACCGGGGCTGTCAGTGCTGCACTGGGGCTGTCAGCACTGCACCAGGGCTCTCTTCAGTGCTGTCAGTGCTGCACTGGGGCTCTCCTCAGCACTGCACAGGCTCAGCAGCAGCAGTGCAGAGTTAAAGCTGGCGCCTGGATTCTCCTGAGACTGTGCTGGATGGATTAAAGACATTTTTCAGAGGCTCTTCTAAAGCTGCGAGGCAGGAGAGGAGCAGCAGCTCGGCTCTGACAGCAGTGCTGCTGTTTGCCAGCTGCAGGGAGAGGATGCATTATGCATGATGCATTTGGGGAGCACAGGAGCGGCTGCAGCAGAGCAGGGCTGGGCTCCGGCCCTGCCCAGAGCACCCAGGGACAGCAATTCCTGCTCGGGGGGCTCAGGGAGAGGGGGCAGCTCGGGCAGCTGGAGCAGAGGGGTCCCCAGCTCAGCCTGGTGTGGTTCCCCCGAGGGGAGCCCTGGGTCGAGTCCCACCTTTCATTGACACCCTGTGCCCGTTAAACAATGCCCACAATGTCTGGGGTTTGGAACGTTTCCAAGGATGTTCCCACAGCCTCCACCCTGGTGACAGAGACATTTCATAGACCCAGAGAGCCCCAGAATGTCCCAAACTGGGAGGGACCCCCAGGGATCATCCCAACCCCATCCCTGCCCAGCTCCCCACCATCCCCACCCTGTCCATCCCTGGCAGCGCCGCCCAAACCCTCCTGCAGCTCTGGCAGCCTCGGGGCCGTGCCCGTGCCCTGTCCCAGGGCAGGGATGGGAGCTGCCCTGGGCAGGAGCTGCAGTCCTGCTGAGCTCTGCCCTCAGTTCCCTCTTCAGTCTCTGCCACACCGGAGCAGCTTTTCCAGCCACCTGGGAAGCCCTGCGTGCTGATGGGTACAAATAACCAGCTTTTACAGGCATCATTCTCATCTTGGCTCCTCCAATTGAAAAAACCTTGGCTTTTATTTTATCTCTCTCTACTCTGAAGTGCTGGATTTGAATGGTGAATGCTTAAACGGGCTTGAGAGTGATGTTGGAAAGGAGATGAAGCAAATAGCCTTAAGTGCTCTCTTTAAAAGGAGATAACAATTATCAATGTCTGAAGGAAAATAACATATAAAAGTGATGCAAACTCCTTCCAGTGGTTACAATATAAAAAAATCAGAACAGCATAAAAATGAAGCTCTCACATTTAGCCAATTAACTCAATTAAATATATTGTTATGGGAAGAGGCTGCAGAGAGGCTGATGTCTGCCAGGAGTGAGTTTATTGTGGTTGAAAAGCACCAGAGAAAGGCTGGAAGGATGTCCCTGCCATGGCAGGGGTGGCCCTGGGTGGGATTTGGGCTCCCTTCCCAGTCAGACCAGTCAGGGATTCCATGGTTCTCTCCCTGCTCTGCACAGCCTGGCACAGGTGGGACATCCGCTGCCTCTTCCTCCTGGGCTGTGTCTCTCTCCTGTTGGAGGAAGGAACTAATTAAAAATTCCAAGTTTTTCAGTGAGCAGGGATGGATTCACAAACTGTAAATTTGCACTGAATTCACACTGAATTTTTGCAAAAGAAGAAAAAAATTAGGACGGCAGGAAAAAGTGCAGCCCCGTTCTGCACTGCTCTCCCCTTCCTGGCCTGTCACAAACCCTGCTGACTGACTTTTTAACTTCATCCTTCTGCTGAAACTGCTAGATTAAAATGTTTCCACAGGAAACCACCCTTAATGTGAGCTTCAGACTCCTGGCAAAAACCCATTTTGCTCGGAGCAGCGAGCAGGCTGCCAGAGCTCCATTGCCAGCCCTCACACACCCTGAGCTGGGCTGTGCCCCAGGTGCTCCAGCATCAATTAGGGAATGTCACAGCTCCTGTCAGGACAGCCCCGGGCTCCTCTCCTCCTGCTCCACATCCCTGCTAAGCTGGGAGGTGTTCAGGGCAGCTGGACTCGCTGCCATCCCACGATATTTAATTTACTGGCATAAGGCTTTGTCTGTTGTGCCACACCAGCACTGACATCCCAACAATCAGTCGCTAATCAGGATGATTGGAGCCCAGCAGCGGCCCAGCTGTTCCACGCTGTGCTGGGTGCAAGTGAGGCAGAATGGAGTCCTAAGTGCCAAAATCACACGTGCATCATTCTGCCATTGCCCCCTGGGTGGGAGGAGCCAGGCAGGAGCAGCAGGGGAGGAAGGCAGGGAACTGCTGAGCAGGCAGCAGGGAGAGGCCCAGAGAGGCTGCTCGGAGTGGGGAGAGGAGCTGGGGGTCTGGCTGTGTCAGGGAAGATGTGGGCTGGTGTCTGCAAACAAAACAATTCCTGGGAGAGGGGATGTGGGGAACAGCTTTGAGATGGGGCTGGATGTCTGTCCCCTCTTCCATCCATGGGTTTGTCACAGAGCCTGGGCAGTTCAGCTCCTGAAACACCAAAGAGGAGTTTCTGGGCTTTGGGATTAATTCCAGCCCAGGTTTGTCACAGAGCCAGGGCAGTTTGGCCAAATGGGGTCACACGAGGAGGAGTTTCTGACCTTTGGGGGAAATGCCAGGTTCAAGGGGGGATATGGGGCAGGTGGGTGGGGAAGGCTGCACCTTCCTGGTACTTCAGCGATGGGAAAGGAATGGGGAACATGCAGGAGTTTGGGATAAAAGGAGGCTACACCTCCAGAACCCTGAGAGAGGAACCCCACGGGCTGTGCCCCAGGGGCTCTGTCCCTTTCTGGAATGAAGCTGCAGCACTCCTGCAGCTCCTGCAGCTCCTGCATGGACACTGGCTGTGCCCAGAGGCGCCTTCTGCACAGCTGGACAGAGCCCCGTGTCCCCCTGTGCCTCCCGGTGCCCCAGAGGAGCAGGAGCACACCTCAGTGGGATCCCCCAGCCCTGGGGAGGGACGGGGCTGGCCCTGAGGGGGACACCAGAGGGACTGAGGTGGCTCCAGCCCTGGAGTGAGCCTGGCAGCAGAGCAGCAAAGCAGCACAGAATGACCAAATCCCAGAATCACAGAATGCTTTTGGTCGGAAAGGACCTAAAACCCCACCCAGTGCCCCCCTGCCATGGCAGGGACACCTCCCACTGTCCCAGGGTGTCCAACCTGGCCTTGGGCACTGCCAGGGATCCAGGGGCAGCCACAGCCACAGCCCAGCCAGGAATTCCCAATTCCCAGTCTCCCTCTGGCAGTGGGAGCCATTCCCTGGGTCCTGTCCCTCCATCCCTTGTCCTCTCTCCAGGCTCCCTTGTTCCCCAGCAGAATCTCTGCTCCCTGAGCAGGGGGATTAAGCCTGACAAAGAAAAAAAATCCCTTTGAGATCTGCCACAAGTTCCAGGCTGTTGTTTTCCTGGCTTGATTTCTTTTGTTTTGTTTTGTTTATTTTCCGTTTGGGGATCTTTGGAGCCCACTTAAAGGGTGGCAGCAGAATGCAGATATAAGAAATGACATCCTGTCTTTAGGAAGAGATTACTGCTTCCTTAATGGACCCTCAGAGCAACGGAGTAAATAGAGGGAGATAAATCCACAAGGTTATACAATATCTTTAGAAATATTTTTATTTCTCATATTTATAATGTTTTCTCACAACGCAATTCTACAAAGCCATTAAATACAAACCTGGAGTTCATAACTTGTGTAAACTTCCGAGAGAATGTTTTCCTTCCAGCTTGGTAATAAATGTCCATGTGAAATGCATTTAAATAACATTTTCAATCCAACGAGTAATGCCAGGAATGACATTTTAAGAAGTTACAGTACGAGCCTCAGTGCAGGAGTCAGATGCAGAATGAAAAAGAGAGATAACTCTGCAGAGGCGCCTCAGCTCCCAAACACCGGCTCAGGTGTCTTGTGACAGGTCCTGGAATGGTTTTTGGGGTCTGCCTGTGTGGAAGGGAGCACCCAGGACTTGGGGATGCCCGTGGCCAGAAAAGAGCTGCAAAAGCCAAAATTTTGGGTCCCCAAAAAGCGCTCCCAGAGTGACCTCCTGGCTCAGCATGGAAACTGTGAGGGGCTGGTCTCTGTCTCCTGAAAATAACACCAGGAGCCAAAGAACAGAGGGAAAGGGGGAAGGGGAAAGGGGAAAGGGGGAAGGGGTGGTCAGAGGGGACAGGGAGCAGCAGAGCCTGGCAGAGGGCACAGGGAGCAGCACCAGCCCAGCTGGCAGTGCCCAGGGCCCGTGAGCCCCGTGGGCAGCCCTGCGTGGGCGAGCGCTGCCCGCCCCAGCCCGGCCTTCCTCCCGTGCCTGCGAGGATGTGCAGCCCCTCCAGCCCTGCTGGGAACGGGATCTCTGGGGGCTGCTGCTGGGCTCCCCACCCCTCTGGGTCCTGCCCCGTCCGTGCCCCCCGTGTGCTCTCATGGCCAGGACAGGGCTGCTGGCACTGCCAGGGTGCCACGGGATGGGATTTGAGGGTTTGGGTCCCTCCAACCCAAGGCATCCCATGACCTGTGACTTCCCCAGCACGCCCTGGACGCCCTGGGCTGTTCACTCTGCTGGTTGCACCTTGCTGGGGGCTGATGTCCCCCCGTGAGCCCTCCTGGCTGTGCCTGTGGCTGTGCCTCCCTCTGCCCACGGGCAATTGGCACAGCATGGCTCTTGGCACAGACCTGAGCCACAGCAGCCCCTCTGAACAGAGCCCCTCCATCCAGACAGGCCAGCAGGAGATTCCAGCCCACACCAAGTTCCACTTGATTCCGCTTGCCAGGACTGCAGCACTTCAGCAAGCGGCTCCACGTAACGGAGCCAGAGGAGTCAGAAGCAGGGAGATGCAGTAAATCGTGGAATACATCTCCTTGCCAATGCAAAATCTGCTCCCCTGTGTTCATTCCAAAGGAGCTTTTTAAACAGTCAGATTAAATGACTTTTTAGCCCCGCAGTCCCTGGAGAGATGCTCAGAGCTCTCACGTGAATCACAGCTGCATTTTACCAGGTGAATAATAAAATGTTCATGCAGAACTCCTGAGTTCTTCCCGCTACCTTGGCAAGCCTTTTCTGGGTTTAAGCAATTTCCCAGCAGCTTTGAGACCAAAGTGATTCCTAAAGCTGCACTCAGCGAGCCGGAGGCGCTGAAGGTGGGGCTGGGGTTATTTCATTACCGTGGGCGTGGAATCGTGGCTCATCTCTCCCTTTGGCTCAGCAATGCGGTTTCCCTCTGGTTTGCTGCTGGAACAGGGCACCGGTGTGGTGTCAAAGCGGGCTGGGAGGAGCTGTGCTCCCGCCGGGAGGGTGCAGAGCAGCCAGGCTTTGATTTCTCACACCTTAGCCCGCTTTCCCTCAGACTGCCCAGAGCTGGAAGCTCAGTTTTCTTCTGGAACACTTGTCACTCACGATGAATAGAAAATAGAATATTGAATAGAAAATATAATATTGAATAGAAAATAGAATATTGAATAAAACTTCATTCCCCTTCACCCACTTGTTTGCAATCTGAAGGTTTTTAGCATAAGACTCAGGTAACCTGCAGCACTTCAAGCAGGGAGTGCCTGGTACCACAAGATGCTCTTCATTAATATTCCCACATTAATTTGTGAATCAGAAGATTTTTAACTCGGATAAGTGTCTGCACATCAAGGTTATTTGTCTCTCAACAGGCACGGTGTCTGGGTAGAGAATCAGCCAACAAGGGCTTTTTTCCTTTTCCTTTCCTTCAGAAGAGGCACACGGCAGGATGACTAGACCATAACATAAATTAGTAGTAATTGCAACATTTTCTTTTCTAATTGCCTAAAAATCAGGTTAATGTGTTAAAAAAAAAAAAAAACCACAAAAAAACCCCAAAAAAACCCTGCAACATGTCAAGTAACTCTCAGTGAAAGATGCTGTGTAAGCTGTGAGGAAATCTGTGAGAGCTGGCACAGGCATTTAGAGCCAGTTCTAACAAACAGGCACAGCTCTAACAGGCACACACATACAGACCCAGCTCTAACAGACCCAGCTCTATCAGACCCAGCTCTAGCAGGCCCAGCTCTGGCAGGCACACACATTCAGACCCAGCTCTAACAGACCCAGCTCTAGCAGACCCAGCTCTATCAGACCCAGCTCTATCAGACCCAGCTCTGTCAGACCCAGCTCTATCAGACCCAGCTCTAGCAGGCACACACACACAGACCCAGCTCTAGCAGCCCTGCAGCAGGGTGGGGAGCCCCAGCTGTCCCCTCTCCCAGCGGCTCGTGTCCCCTGGGTGGCTCAGGAAGGCCCGAGCGCGTTCCCTTCATCCTGCGGCACTGAGGAAAACAGAGAGCTGGTCCCCTTCAGCACAGACTTTGGCAGTCTTTGAGGTCACTTATTTCACTGCTCTGTCCCAGGCAATAATCCCATTTCATGCTTGGATGGTTTCCAGTGGAGAGCCTCTGCACAGAGCCGGGCTCAGGGAGCTCGGGACATTGGAATCCTGAAATCCAGGAGAGGGCAGCTCCCACTGTGCCCACCCTGCTCTCTGCTGCCAGCCCCACCTCAGCTCAGCTGGCACCTTTCTGCCACATGCAGCTGCACTTGCAGCACGTTTTCTTCAAAAAGAAACAAGAAATATTATCCGTGTGGGAGCAGTTTCCAGTCCTGGCTCTGCTCCCCTCTCCTGGGCTCCTGTGCTGCCCCGAGGCACTCCTGGAGAGCAGCCCCTGGGCAGGTCTCTGACCCCGGGGAGGCTGTGCACGCTGCCCCAAAGCTCTGGGCTCTGCTCTGAGCCAGCCCTGCTGTTCACACCCTCCTTACTCCTCCCTGGCAGGGTGGGCAGCCCTGGCACCGGTGCCCAGAGCAGCTGGGGCTGCCCCTGGATCCCTGGCAGTGCCCAAGGCCAGGCTGGACACTGGGGCTGGAGCAGCTGGGACAGTGGAGGTGTCCCTGCCATGGCAGGGTGGCACTGGATGGGCTCTAAGGACTCCCCCAACACAGGGCATTCCAGGATGGAATGGTTCTGTGGCTCTAAATCTCCTCTGCAGTGTGTTCCCAGCCGGGCAGGGAGCAGCAGAGCCAGCTGGGTGCTCTGTGCTGGCTTTGGCTCTGTCCCTGCTGCCTGCTGGGGACAGCTCAGGTGCTGAAGGGCAGAGCCTGGGCAGTGCCAGGTGCAGGAACAGCCTCAGGCATGTGGGATGGTGCTCGGCTGTGCCCACCTTTGCCAGAGAGCACAGCCTGCCACTCTCTGATGTAAGCAAGCAGCAGCTGCCTCTGTCGCCGTGCTTTTGCTGTTCATCGTTGTTCAGGGTGCTGCAGGAGCAGGGTGGCTGCCACCAGCCTGTCACAGCGGGCTCAGCGTGTCCCCCTGGCTGTCCCCTGCCTCATATCATCCTCCTGCTGCTCTGCACATGCACCAGACCCCGAGCTCCAGCTCTCCTCAGACTTGCTTTTCTCAGCTCTGACAGTTCTTCATCTGTTTTTTGTGGGGTTTTTCACTCCAACTTCATAAGCTACTAAATTGGCACATTCTGCTATTGTGATTTAATTCTCCATGTCAGGGCTGTCACCTTTATAAATATTTCTCAGGAGTTTTACGGATCACTGCACCAGCACACTGCGAGGGAGAAGAAGGGGAGTAAATTGTGTCTCGGGATAAGTTGTTGGACATTTCTGTGTCTCTGGCCTCGTGCTGGCCTGGCTCGGGGACAGCAGGAAATGCTGTCTGTGTCAGCACAGTGCAAACACAGCCCCTGTGGGTTATTCAGCATCAGCTGGAGGCAGTGACACAGGAGGCTCCCGCTGGGAAAAGGGCAGAGAAATACTGGGGAGGAAAGGAATCCCGGCATCATTCAGGGTGCAGAAAACCTCTGAACTCATCGGGTCCAGCCATGAGATTGTGGGTCTGAGCAGCCCGAGGGAGGCAGGAAAGCCATCCCAAAGGGCAGAGCTCAGGGAAAGCTGTCACAGAACCAGGAGATGTCTGCAGCAGGGGAGTGCTGGGAACCAGAGGCGGAGGAGGAAGCCAGGGAAGGAGGTCAGGAAAACCAACTCCAGGGATGGAGCCAGAGGCAGCTGAGCAGTGCAGGGCTGGGCAAGGAGGGCACTGGGAAAGAGCAGCCCCGGCTCTCGGGGCTGCAGGGTGGCACTGGGGAGGAAAAGCTGTGGGGCAGCCAGAGGGAGCCTGGGGGGAGCTTGGCTGAGCAGGATGTGCCAGAGATACATCCCAGGAGCCACAGGCTGCAGCTGAGGACAGCCTGAGCTGTTCATTGCCAGCTTTCACCCCTCTCTGGACCCTCAGCAGGCTCAGCTGCATCCTGGAAAACAAATAAACAACAGAGGCAGAGCAGAAGAGCTCTGGAGGAGGCTGAATCCAACACCAGGCATCCACACAGCCTCTGCCCTGCCTGGCAGCTCCCACGGCCCTGCTGGGCTGCTCTTTCCAGCAGCATCTCTGAGAGGGAAAACCTTCCTGGAAATGGCAAATAAAATTTCATTATCATGACAGATAATGCATTAAAGTGTAACAACATTTTTTTTTATTGGATTCGTAGTTGGTGAAATGAGGGTCATCCATCCCAATCTGCTGTGATGGGCCCTGGCCCTGCGCCTGGCTGGGAGATGATGGAAGCTGATGGAGCCTTGGATGAGCCAGGCAGGGTTGGGTTCCATGGAGCTCCACCAGTGGGTGTGCAGGGACTGCAGGAGAGCAGAAATGCACGGCAGGGAGGGACAGGGACAGGAGAGAGGGGTCCTGGGGGAAGGACAGGAGAGAGGGATCTGGGACAGGGACAGGAGAGAGGGATCTGGGCCAGGGACAGGAGAGAGGGACCTGGGACAGGGACAGGAGAGAGGGACATGGGTCAGACAGGAGAGAGGGGTCCTGGGACAGGGACAGGAGAGAGGGACCTGGGTCAGGGACAGGAGAGAGGGACATGGGTCAGACAGGAGAGAGGGACCTGGGACAGGGACAGGAGAGAGGGACCTGGGTCAGGGACAGGAGAGAGGGATCTGGGACAGGGACAGGAGAGAGGGACCTGGGCCAGGGACAGGAGAGAGGGATCTGGGACAGGGACAGGAGAGAGGGACCTGGGACAGACTCAGGCAGAGATGGATCCTGGCTCCCCACCTCGGCCAGGATCTGCAGGCACAGGACACCCCTTGGAGAGGGCAGTGAAGGGAAAATCCTGGATTCCTGGATCCCTGAGGGTGTAGTTACCCACTTCAAAGAAGCCTTTAGGGTAAGAAGAGGAATTTCTTTTTTCTGGGTGCAGGGGAAAAGCTTCCAGGGCAGATCCTTTGTTGCCCTCAGCTCCCCAGCACCTCTTCTCTCTGCACGGTGCCCTTGGAGCAGCCTGGGAGACAGGAAAGGGTTCCTGCCCTCGGAACGGGGTGGAACAGGCTGGGTCTTAGGTCCTTCCTTCTCAAACCATGTTGTGATTCCCCGAGTTTGTAATTCTGGGATTTGTGGCTCTTGATTCTGGGTTTTGTGATTCCCTGATTCTGGGATTTGTAGTTTCCTGATTCTGGGATTTATGGTTCCCTGATTCTGGGATTTGTGGCTCTCTGATTCTGGGATTTGTGGTTCCCTGGTTCTGGGATTTATGGTTTCCTGATTTTGGGATTTGTGGCTCTCTGATTCTGGGATTTGTGGTTCCCTGGTTCTGGGATTTGTGATTCCCTAGTTCTGAGATTTATGATTCCCTGATTCTGTGATTTGTGGTTCCCTGATTCTGGGATTTGTGGTTCCCTGTTTCTGGGATTTGTGGTTCCCTGTTTCTGGGATTTGTGGTTCCCTGATTCTGGGATTTGTGGTTCCCTGTTTCTGGGATTTGTGGCGCCCTGATTTTGGGATCTGAGTCCCTGATTCCCTGATTTACGATTCCCTGCTCTATGAGTTATAATTCCCTGGTTTCGTGGCTCAGGAGGGTAAATGCCTGCAGAGCCCCACAACCCTGCTGGGTTCAGCACATTCTAAACCCTTTTTGGGCAGAGGAAGGGCCTGGAGAGAGGCAGATTCCCAGCCTGGAATGGGATGTGTGCTGGCATCCCCCATCTGTGTCTCCTCCTTCACCACTGCTCCTGACTCCAAACAAGAGCAAAGGACATTGATCCAAACTCCAGATTACTAAAAACCTGCAGGACCCTGGTGTTCAAACCAGCAATTGGTGTTTCTTTCTATCTTAGGTGTTATTTACTGCTCGTGGAAGGAGCTGCCAGCTGGTTAATTCTGTGGATATTCCTAATTATGGCTGGGGATAATACCAAGGACAATTGAAATAAAATTACTGTAATTTTAAATCAAAAACTTCTCCATGTTTGAAATGATTAAAAGGCCGTGTGTAAATATCACCATGTTTTGATTCATTTTCCCATGAAATTTCAGTGGAATTATTTTCTCTAGCAGAAGATGTTAATAACAACGCCGGGAAATTGAACATCAAGGTTTAACTCGGAGGCAATAAATCAGCACAGCAAAAAGGTGAAGGGTTGTACATTATGAAAACATTTCCCAAGATAATTACAAGTTGGAGGCATGTGTTGATTGAGTGGGAAATATTATCGGATAGACAAGGCTGGATTCACAATGGAGATAATCAGGTGAAGAGCTGCTCAGGGATTTTAGGGAAAAGTCAGTTGAAACCCCACAGTAATTACAGGGAGTGTCTGCAGAGTGTGCAAACACCCAGAGTGCCCAAAAACCTGCCCTGGCCAGGTTTGTGCCCGTGCCAGGGACACTCCTGTGTGCCCGTGCCAGGGTGATTCCTGTCTGTCTGTGCCAGGGACACTCCTGTCCCTCATCTCCACCCTGCTCCAGGTGAGATCCACGGCTCTGGGACTGCAGCTGGACAGGGATGGACAGGGATGGGCAGGGATGGGCAGGGTTGGACAGGGAATGGCACAGATGGGCAGGGATGGAGAGCGATGGGCAGGAATGGGCAGGGATGGACAGGGATGAGCAAGGAAGGACAGGGATGGGCAGGGTTGGACAGGGAATGGCACAGATGGGCAGGGATGAACAGGGATGGACAGGGAATGGCACAGATGGACAGGGATGCACAGACCTCCCCCAGACCTGGGGCCACCAGCACAGGCACCTGCAGTGGCATCACTGAGCCAAGGACAAGCCTTGGGGGACGCAGCTCAGCCTGGAAGTTTTGGGGCCTTTATTCCAGCAGGAGGGGTTGGTGGGATGGCAGCACTGAAGCTCCTGTTTGGGTTGGGAGGGACCTTAAATCCCACCCAGGGCCACCCCTGCCATGGCAGGGACACCTCCCACTGTCCCAGGGTGTCCAACTGCCCTTGGGCACTGCCAGGGATCCAGGGACAGCCACTCTGGCAATTCCAGCCCAGCCAGGAATTCCCAATTCCCAATCTCCCACCCATCCCTGCCCTTGCTCAGTTCAAGGCCATTCCCTCTTGTGTTTGGTGCTGTTAAACCTTGTAGCAGCTGCTGATGACATTTGTTCTGGAATGAATAGGAACAAAAGTGGGTCATTTTTGGATCATTTTCCTAACTTCAGGAGGGAATAAAGCCCTCATGGAAGACACGTCCCAGGAAAAGAAGTTTAGCCACATTTACAAGACTCTATTCTGGCAATCCATTCCAATCATCTCATTAAGTCTGAATAAATATGAGAATCTAATATTAATTTCATTTTCATATATCCAAATTAGAAGGCAGCAGTGAAGAAAACAACATAATCTGATTAAACAAATTAGAATCACGCTGCTAAAATTGCCCTTCACTATTTATTTATTTTCAACTGCAGCAGCTCAAAAAAAAAAAAAAATCTGCAAAACAAACTCCTCCAAATGTTAGGGAACATCTCCCTGCCCGTGCTGCTCTGTTGGAAGCTCCCAGCTGGGAGGGCTCAAAGAGAGATCCCAGCTCTGGTTCCAGCCTGCAGCCAGCATTGCCCTGTAATCCTGCTCCAGGTGCAGCTGGGGGCAGGGAAACCTGGGCTAAAGTGATCTCAGCTCTGCTGGCCATGCCCTGTCCCCATGCCCTGGCCGGGACATCAGGAGGGGACATTCCCTAAGGGGACAATCGCAGCGTCCCCTCACATCCCTGGCAGTGCCCAAGGCCAGGCTGGGCACTGTGCCTGGAGCACCTGGGACACCCACCCTGGGTGGGATTTAAATCCCCTCCCAACCCAAACCAATTCAGAATTCTGTTAATTATCAAAACATTCTAAAAATTTTCAAATTTTTACAGTATCTTATTTGTACAGCATCTTATTATTGATGTTGCTGTACTTTATTATAACATTATTAAATTATGTTAAATAGTGTTTATTATATTGAAATAATTGCATCATGCAGTAAATCCATTTAAAACTATCCACCTGTCAGTCATTTAAAATGAAAAATCACCGAGCAACAAACTTCAGTAGAGAATTCAATATTAGACCAATTTGCTTCAGTGTTTCACCAAAGAGAAGGGAAAAGCAGAATTATTTCTGCCCGGAGGGCAGGGACAAGTCAGGCATTTAAAACAAGGCAGAGCTCGGTGAACCCAGCCTGGCCAGCAGCCCCTGCTCCCAGTTTGCCCCTGGAGGGACAGGGAAGGGCAGGGGGGGCTGGAGCAGGGCAGGGAAGGGAATGGAGCTGGGAAGGGGCTGGAGAGTCCCTGAGGGAGCTGGGAAGGGGCTGGAGAGTTCCTGAGGGAATTCCAGCAGGAATTTCCCCATGGAAAGGGAGCTCAGGGATTGGCACTGCCCAGGGAGGTTTGCAGTGCCCATCCCTGCAGGTGTCCCCTGGAGGTGGCACTGAGTGCTCTGGGCTGGGGACAAGGTGGGGATGGGGCACAGCAGAAATTCCATGGGCTGGGAGGGAATTTCCAGCCTGAGGGATTTTGGGGTTTCGTGGTTCTGGGATAAATCGTTGACTCCTGGGAGCACACCGGTGTCGGTGATGTTGTGTCCCCTCAGACTGAGGAGCTGCAGCACAAACAAGTCCTGCCCAGCACAACCCCATGGGAAGGGATGACCATGCCCAGGGAAGGGATGATCTTGCCTTCCTCATGATCTGCTCATTTTAGGGTCTCGTTGATTCAATCGGACCCCCACAGTAAATATTTATAAAAGATCACATAAAAAATTATAAGTTATTTAAATTTAATTTGCATTTATACTTCCAAATCAGGTTATTATATAGCAGAAATGTACTGAAATTAAATTCATAATGCACATTACAGCAATTGGAGGAAATTGTACCTTGAAGGAATTTGTATTTAAAATTCTGTCTGTGTGCTTCTTCACTTTCCTGCTGCCTGTAAATAAATTTACAAAGCATTTCCAGTGACAGCCATAGTGTTCTGGCTGCAAATTGATGTAGTTTGAAACAAAGAACAATTACCACTTAAGCAGATCCTGTGTTACACTAAATCTTGGAGCATTTGAATTCCCTGGCAAAACAAAGGGAAGTGATTTTTCTTTCCTCCTTAATCCGTGACAACTCCTGTCAGGTGGAAAATGCCTGGGCACTAACCCTGTGCCGTTTTTCTTCCCGAAGAGCCACAGCACAAATGTGACAGCCCCAAATCCTGACCTGGGGCAGCAGCTGCAGCTTAGCCAGTCCCAGAGCCCTGCCCAGCAAAGAGATCCAGCAAAGGTGCTCCCTGAGAGGTTTTCAGGCTCAGCCACAGTCCTGGGAAATATTAAATCACAGAACAGTTTGGGGGGGAAGGGACCTTAAATGCCCCCTCCCACTGTCCCAGGCTGCTCCTGGGATGGCTTCTATTGCAATATTTGATTTCAGACGTGCAATGTTCATCCCTTAATTAGCATTTTCCCTTCTGCCATTTCCAGTGGATTCCCTACATGGTGTTTATCACCTTTTTTCCTGCTGGTTTTTGTTTCCCTTTGGACAAAAGCAGACCTTGGGCAGGCGCATGGCAGGGACATGGGCAGGGACATGGCAGGGACATGGCAGGGACACGGCAGGGACATGGCAGGGACACGGCAGGGACACGGCAGGGACATGGCAGGGACACGGCAGGGCATGGCAGGGACATGGAAGGGACACGGCAGGGACACGGCAGGGACATGGCAGGGACACTGCAGGGACATGGCAGGGACAGGACAGGGACATGGCAGGGACACTGCAGGACATGGCAGGGACACTGCAGGGACACTGCAGGGACACGGCAGGGACATGGCAGGGACATGGCAGGGACAGGGCAGGGACATGGCAGGGACATGGCAGGGACAGGACAGGGACATGGCAGGGACACTGCAGGACATGGCAGGGACACTGCAGGGACACTGCAGGGACATGGCAGGGACACGGCAGGGACATGGCAGGGACAGGGCAGGGACATGGCAGGGACATGGCAGGGACAGGACAGGGACATGGCAGGGACACTGCAGGGACATGGCAGGGACACGGCAGGGACATGGCAGGGACAGGGCAGGGACATGGCAGGGACATGGCAGGGACAGGGCAGGGACATGGCAGGGACAGGGCCTTTGCAGCCCCAGCCATGCCCGGGCTGCTCCTGCAGCAGCAAACTCTGCTCGGAGTGACTGCAGGGAAAGATTCTCTCCAGTTCCCACCTGGGACTCCAATGCCTCCTGTTGCTCTGTCCCCATGTCCCCATTCCCAAAGGGGTGGCACTGCTTTTTCCAAGGTGGCTGAACAGGCCTGAGCTGATGCATTTCCTGTCCCAGGTCATCGATTTTTGGATTCAGGAGCAAATCCAAAGAAGCAGGTTATGGGATTATATTCGTTCTGAACAGAAGAAATTCATACATTTCCTCAATCCCCCCAGTTCCTTGGAGCAATCGTTTTCCTTGCCACCGTGAAAATCTCGGTTGTGTCCTTCTGATGCCTCTTTAATAGTTTGTTTAGACTTCGTTTCAGAATCACAGGGAAGCTCAACACAAATCCCACGCTGCAAATTTGTTGTTGCTGCTGTTGAAGATGACAAAGTGAGAGAAGCGAGAGGGACACCGGTGAATGATCCTGTCTCAATTTCCCTGGATTTTGGAGCACAGACTCCAGGCAGAGGGGCTTTCCCTGGAGCTGCAGCACTGCTCCCTGCAGCTCGCCCAGCCTCAGTGCAGCTCAGCCCCTGCAGTGGATGGGATGTGCTCGGCGTGCACCGACCCGGCCAGAGCAGCTCTGCCTTCCTGCCCTCCAGCAGAGTGATTATTTCAGATTTCTCACCGCAGAAAATAAAGACTGAACATCAAATAATGTTTCAACCTCTGTGGCCACGCTCTGCAGGGTATTGGCAGTCAGCTATCGAACTGACCACCCTGGGGTCAATAGAATACAGACCAATTCAGCTCCCACGTGGAATGCAGCCAGCTGTGGAAGTGGCTAATGGCCTGTGCCCTTATTTAAGGGGTGAGGTGACAGGGGAAGATGAACTTTCTGACTGGGGGCCAGGGCATCTCTCCACGATTTGTATCGCCAAGAGCATCTCCAATCCCCCTTTACCCTGCTGCTAAAGGCTGAGCCCTTGGGGCCCTGGGGAATTGTGGATTTCCCTGGCGGGCAGGAGCAGAACCTAAACGAGACCACCACACCAGAACTGTTCCCCTCTGCCCCACCTACACCTCACCTTGCCCGGAGCTTGGCATGGACCTCAGGGAACGGGACAGACAGAGGGACACGGAGAGTTCCCAGCGAGCCAGGCAGCTCACAGGCTGCACAGGAAGCTGAATTTGCCAGCGGGGAATCCGGCGTGTTTTCATTGCTGAAAATAAAATTCCAGTTGCTGTTGTGGTCCCACACAGAAAAAGCCTTGCAAACCTCTGCCTCTTTTGGAGACTTGTCACAGCTCAGGAGAATAATTCGCTTTATCGCCCATGGAATCTCCAAAATGCTGTCACTGATTGCAGCTGAGTGAGGAACGTACACAAAGGTGTTGATTGAACAAAAAAAGTGTGATTGGTTGAAAAGGTTTAATAAGTTAATAAATAAATAAATAAATCCTGTCCTGGATGTTTTTTATAAACCATTAAAGTTTCACATATAATAGGTACAAGACTTGTGTATGTTTGCTGGCTGCACTAAAGGAATATTTAATATTCCTCCATTTGGAGAGGTGGGGAAGGAGTGGAATCAAAATCCAAAAATCCTGTGTTTTGTAGCTAGTTTTAGAGTCATTTTCAGAAGGATGAGTAAAAAGTGACAGCCTCATTAAGGACAGGAGGGTATTTTTTTCTCTTTGATAGTTTTGTCCTATGCTTAGCGGGTACTTAAAGCAATGAGAAAATGAACGACCTACAAGCCACATCAATATTGTTCCTCTGTAGCTCCCATAAACTCAGCCATAACAGCTTTCCAGCTGTTTTCTGTCTGGAGAGGCCTCTGGCTGGGGAGCAGTGCCAGGCTGTGACAGAGCCCGGCACTCTGACAGGACACATCCCCCTTTTCCTGGGCACCACAACTCCCCCTCATCCCCAAAATTTCTCAGGTTTCCCCCAACTTTACCTTTCCATTTTCCTAGTTTACAACAAGCCACTTCAAAGAAACTGGCTCACGTGAATTAATCTCAAATTTATTTTTCTTCAACTATTCATTCTTTTCCTCCCAGTTTCTTGCCATCCTGTGATCCGTGTGTGGAACAGGCTGTGGAAAACTCTCCAGCTTTCATTTGCAAACATGTTAAGCTTAAAAGGAAGAAAAACGAGCCATAAATGCTGGAATAAATTCCATCAAGAAATGGTCGAGGAAAATGCTCTGCCACTGAGTAGTGCGGTGTGAATCATTAATCCAGCTCTTTGAAGAAGTGCCTCTGTAGGGGAGCGGCCCCACCACACCTGGGGTCGCACACGGAGCCACCAGCAGGACTCAGGTTTGTCCTCACCTCCCGAGCTGCATCCCTCCTGCTCGGGAGCCCAGCCCAGGCTGCAGGAGCAGGGCAGGGATGGGGCAGGGAAAACCAGAGCTCTGATCCCTCCCGTGGGGCTCAGGGGGAGAAAAGGAGAAAAGGGGGACCTTGTGGTTCTGCACAGCTCCTGCCAGGAGGGGACAGCCCGGGGGGATTCCTGAGGGAGCTGGGAAGGGTCTGGAGAGTTCCTGAGGGAGCTGGGAAGGACTTTTACACTTTTGGGGTCAGCCCAGCACCCAGACCCCACAAGAGCCTCCCTGTGCAGCAGCAGCCGCCCAGCCCCGGGTGTGGGAGCAGGCTCAGGCTTGGAGCAAAGCCCGGCTCAGAGCCCCGCTGGGCTGGGATCTGCCAGGCTGGGCACGCGTGGGGCAGCTTCAGCACGGAGCACAAAGTCTGCTCCAACATCTTCATGCCTGAAGCCAAATTCACTTCTTGAATGAAAAATATATGATTCATTTTCCTTGACCTCATTCGGAGGATTTTAGATAGATTTTTTTTCCCCGCCTGGTTGAACAGCCTCATTTTTGGTTTACTTTGCATTCTTTGTCTTTTTTTTTCTTTATTTCTCTTTCAGTACCATGAAAGTCTGAAAGAGAACCGAGGCAGGAGGAAAAATATTAAATATTAGGCAGCAGTGAAATTACATCTCTCTATTAAACAAAATTAATCATTTCTGTATCTAACCTAAACTACCCATGCAAAGTTCTCATTTTCTCTGGAAATCTCTTTCCATGAATAATAACACTGCACAGCCACTGTAGCTCTTGATGCTTGAAGAAACAGAAAAATCAGGCATTATTGATCCTCAGGATAAATAAATAAATCCTCTCTTGGGGCTGCAGTGGGGTTTCCACAGATGATTTCTTGTTTTCAGGGATTGTTGCCATGGGCTGTGGGTCAGTGCCAGGGGAAGCTGGAGCTCCTGGGTGGTGGGATCCCCATGGGAGGGATCCCACGTGCCAGGGGCAGCACAGCCACCAGCCCTGACCTCTGGCACAAGGATGAGGAGCCCAAGAGTCACTGGTGTTGGAAAAGGCTCCAGGAGCACAGACACAGAATCCCAGCATGGATCAGGCTGGAAGGGACCACAGAGGGTCACTGGTGCCACTCCCTGCCCAGGGCACAGGATTGTGTCCATGGGGCTCTGGGATATCCCAGGGAGGAGACTCCAGCCCCTCTCTGGGCTCTGCTCAGGGCTGGGCACTGCCCAGGGCAGGAGTTCTGCCTCCTGTGCAGGGAATTCCTGGGATCAGCCCCTGCCCGAGGCTCTGGGGCCATCGCTGGGCCTGGAGCAGAGCCTGGGGCTGCTCTGACCTCCTGCACACAGGGACAGACAGACAGGGGGACACGGGGACAGCCAGGGCTGAGGCCCCTCTCACTGGGGCTCCTCTCCAGGCTGAGCAGCCCCAGCTCCCTCAGCCTCTCCTGGGCATGGAGATGCTCCAGCCCTTCCTCATCCTCACACCCCTCCTCTGGACCAGCTCCAGGAGCTCCAGGTCCCTCCTGTCCTGCTGACCCCAGGGATGGACACACAGCACTGCTGACCCCAGGGATGGACACACAGCCTGTGACCCCAGGGATGGACACAGCCTGTGACCCCAGGGATGGACACACAGCCTGTGACCCCAGGGATGGACACACAGCCTGTGACCCCAGGGATGGACACACAGCCTGTGACCCCAGGGATGGACACTGCCTGTGACCCCAGGGATGGACACTGCCTGTGACCCCAGGGATGGACACACAGCACTGCTGACCCCAGAGATGGACACACAGCCTGTGACCCCAGGGATGGACACACAGCCTGTGACCCCAGGGATGGACACACAGCCTGTGACCCCAGGGATGGACACTGCCTGTGACCCCAGGGATGGACACACAGCCTGTGACCCCAGGGATGGACACACAGCCTGTGACCCCAGGGATGGACACACAGCACTGCTGACCCCAGGGATGGACACACAGCCTGTGACCCCAGGGATGGACACAGCCTGTGACCCCAGGGATGGACACACAGCCTGTGACCCCAGGGATGGACACACACCCCCAGCAGGTCCATCCTGGCCCTGGCTGGCACACACCCACAGCTGTGCCCCTGTCCCTCCCTGGCCAGGCTGGGGCTGCAGCAGCAGCTGGCAGCACGGGCTCGCTCCAGGATGCTCCTGCAGCAGGAAAATGCATTTATTCCCAGAAGGCAGCTCCTAGAAATGAAATTACTAATGCAAACTAATGGCCATGGAGCTAATAGAATCTTCCTAATTTTGTCCTAAACTGTTTGCTGAAGATTGCGTGATCTCCATTCCAAACCCCTCTGCTCTGTAGCTCGGCCCTCCTCACACGGGTCCCAGCTGCAAAGGAGCCTTTATCTAACCTGGAGATGGAGAACTCTCCCTGCAGACTGAGCTCTGACGTGCTCTCCAAGTTTATAAAATAAATTAGCTCAGCCTTGTCTGTGTTCTACAGATATTGAGCTGATATTTTTAATTGCCGCCACGTAAACATGTTTTCTTTACAAATTAAAATTATGGGTAGGTTGTTATTTCCAAGACAGTTTTCAATGCTTAGATAATACTGAAATAAATCCATTTGATATGATTTTTTTTCCATATTAGACTTGAATATGTCTTCCTTATCAACAAGCTGTAAATCTCTGGTGTCCATTTCAACCTTTGTATTGAGCACAGGGTGTTTGTTCATAGTCTGGACTTTCTGGTGAGGAGAAAAATAATATATGTTTTAAAATCACCCAAAGAACATCTTAACCCAATTATACTCCAGCCTGCCACAGAGAAACTTGAGGCTTCAGGTTGTTTCAGAGGAAGGGCACAGCCACAAGTAAATAAAGTGTATGAAAACATGCAGAGGAAACCCTGAAAAAACCCCAGACATTAGCAAAACCAACAACGCTGCCTCACCTGCTCTAAGGTGGCACGCAGCAGGGCCAGATCACCCCCTAAATTACACAGCACATGGAAAAAATCTGGCAGACAGGAGACAAAGAAAAGGAATCCAGAAGGAAGTCTAGAAACTGTACCTGATTTTAGGATGTGGAGTGTTATTTTTAGAGTGTTTTTAGAATCTGGTTTTGATAAGCTATTAGGTTGTTCTGAGAAATTATGGGCAAGTTTTAAAGCATTTGGCACTGCTTGTTTTCACCCTCCCAGCAGGGGATTTTGAGAAGTGGCTGAGGGGCGTTTGAGGCTCAGAGCTGTGGGATCACAGAACCATGAAGTTGTAAAAGCCCCTCTAAGCCCCACACCAGGATGGTCACAGCAGAGCTCCTGTGGGCTGCTCGGGGTCCTTGGGCTGGGAAGGGACCCCTGGAGGCCACCCAGACCCCAGGCAGGGTCACCTGGAGCAGGGGACACAGGAACACGTCCCTTGGGATGTCCCCAGAGAGGGAACTCCCTGTCCCTGGGCGGCTGTGCCAGGCTCTGCCACCCTCAGGGCAGGGAGATTTCCTCCTGCTGAGCTGAGCTGGTGTTTTAGCTTATGGCCACGAAGTGCCGGGGGTGTCTGCATTTGTCCATTTTAAATCCAGAATAACTGGAATTGTTGCATTTCCTGCTGTGCTGCAGGGCAGCCCCAGTGCCCAAAGCAGTTTTGTGTGTCTCTGAAGGGGATCCCTGTTTGGAAAAGGTTGGAAAAATCCTCTGAGGTCACCAAGTCCCAGCTCTGCCCACCCTGTCCCCAGCCCAGAGCCCTGGGGCCACCTCCAGGGATCCCTTGGGCACCTCCAGGGATGAGCACTCCAGACCTCCCTGGCACCTCCACCACATCCAGGGGACAGGTTTCTGTGGCACCTTTCCTTCTTTTTTGCTAGGATTGGGATAAAATGCTGGAGATAGTATTTCTTGTTCAGACTCAGGTATTTATTAGTTCTTATCTATGTCACAGTCTCACAAGCCCTGAGTTCTGCAGCACTTCAACAAACTAAAAATGGAGCACCATCTCTCTAAAAGGTCTTTTAAGGATAAACTGTCAATTAAGAAATGACACCTCAATTATTTTCACTTTTAACCCAATAACCAACCACCCATGCCCGCAATGTGGACTTTTTTATCCAATTACACAAAAGCACCCAGAGATAGCTGTGGTGCATATAAAGGGACATCAGAAGGGACACACTGGTGAAGAACAGGGAAACTGATTTGCAGATCAGATAGCTAAAGAAGCAGCCTCAGACTCAAAAAATCCAGTAAAAGCTTTTAGAATGGAAGTAGGACCAAGTGGAAAAAGAAAAATAGAAGAGCCAAGGTTCAGTGAAAAAGAATTAAAAACAATAAAAGAACTAGAATTACATCAAGGGGAACAAGGAGAATAGTTAACTCCTGATAAGCTTAAGTTCCTAAAATAAAGCCCTAGCTAGTGTGACTGAGTGCTAGTGGAGTTACATGAATTGAACCACTGGGGAATCCAGGGTTTGTGCGACCACATTTTACAGGAAAATTTATGTATTGGAGTATATAATCTGGCAAAGGCAGTCACAAGAGGGTGTGCGATCTGCCTGAAAACTGACCAAATGATGAGAAATCAGCACCTGGAGGAGGAAAAGTGGCTTTGAGACCTTTCCAAAATGCACAAATAGATTTCACTGAAATGCCCTCTGTGCAGAAGTACAAACATTTACTAGTGATTGTAGATCACCTCACTCACTGCTGGAGGCTTTCCCGACCAAAAAGGAAACCGTGCACCACCGGGCAGAGCTGGCCTGCAGTGTGACTGTCCCCCTTCAGGGGAAACAGCATCAGTCAATCCATCCATCCATCCATCCATCCATCCATCCATCCATCCATCCATCCATCATCCATCCATCCATCCATCCATCCATCCATCCATCCATCCATCCATCCATCCATCCATCCATCATCCATCCATCATCCATCCATCAGTCAATCAATCAATCAATCAATCAATCAATCCATCATCCCCTCTGCCACCGGCTGCCTGAGCTGCTCCTGCTGCAGGGGACAGCAGCTCTGCCACCTCGGGCTGTCCCTGCCTGGGTAGGGTGGGGAATGAGAGGGGCTGGGGAGCCCCTCCCTGTCAGATTGAGCCTTTTTCTGACCCAGACATGGGGCAACTGAGGGGTGTTTAAAACCTTTTCCTTTCTTTTCAGTCTCATGGGAAGGGTGGGACGATACAGATATTGTAATTCACACCATCACAATCAGAAGTTAAATCCAACACCTCCCAACCAAACCATTCTGGGGTTCTGAGCAGCTGCTCCCAGGAAATGTTCCCACCTTTGGTTTATCCCCTCTCCACGAGCTCCAGGCAGTTCCTGCCTGTGACAGTGAGCGATGGCGTGGCTGGCTCTCCCAGGGAAAAGCCAAATCTCATGGACACACGTTGGGAGAAGTTTTATACATTTATAGTTGTGTTTTACCCCTTGTGCTGTTATTGGGGACATTTGGGAGGGTGGGATTGTCACCGTGGCAGCAGCTGAGCCCAGCCGGGATTTGAGGCAGTGATCTCCACCCCTGGAGTGAAGGAGGAGTCCATGGACAGAACTGTGGGGGAGCTAAAGGGTTAAAGGTGAAATCTCCATGGTGTTGGGTGAGCACAGGGTGGGACAATCCTCTGCTCCTGGTGCTGGGATATTTTCTCTATTCAGTGTGCTGCTGTGCTTTGGATAAGGTTTTAATAAACCTTTTAAATTCTTGGAAGCAAGGCTCATTCCTCGCCTGCCCCTCTCAGGCAGGGCAGGAGATCCTCCAGGGGTGATTTACAGGCTCTGGGCTGGCCTCACCCCACTGTGGCTCCCCAGCCCAGCGGGGCTGAGCTCCTGCTGGGGAGATGAGCCTGAGGAGCCCCAAGTGTCCCCGGGCACCAGCGCTGATGCACCCCCAGCCCGTCCCTGCGGAGAGATCCGCTCTGGCTGTGCCCACCTGCCCCTGCTGCCCCCTCTGCAGTGCCAGCCCAGCCCTCCTGAGGGGCTGGAGCCCAAATTCCCCCTGAGCCCAGAGCCCAAATTCCCCCGAGCCCAGAGCCCAAATTCCCCCCTAGCCTGGAGCCCAAATTCCCCCCCAGCCTGGAGCCCAAATACCCCCCCAGTCCGGAGCCCAAATTCTCCCAAGCCCAGAGCCCAAATTCCCCCAGCCCAGAGCCCAAATTCCCCCCTAGCCTGGAGCCCAAATTCCCCCCTAGCCTGGAGCCCAAATTCCCCCAAGCCCGGACCCCAAATTCCCCCCCAGCCTGGAACCCAAATTCCCCCAAGCCCAGAGCCCAAATTCCCCCAAACCTGGAGCCCAAATTCCCCCAAACCAGAGCCCAAATTCCCCCCAGCCCATCAGCGGGGCTGGGTGCAGCCAAGGGAAGGGCAGCGGTGCCAGAACAGTGGGGTGGGCACGGCTGGTGCCACCAGAGGGATGGCACTGTCTGTGCCACTGCTCAGCTCCTGCTCACAGCACAGCTCAGCACACACGTCCTGAGGGGCAGAGACAAACCCAGCCCACTTCCCTTCCAGCTCTGCAGGCCCTGGGTGCAGCTGAGCAAGCAGGGCTCCATGAGCTGGGGCCGAGGTGAAGGGAGAAGGGGCAGCAGCTTCTGCAGCTGCTCCTGCACATCAGCTGCTTCTGTGCCACTCTGCTGGGCAGGAAATGATGCCTGTCTGGGGGAAGGGCCAGCTGGAACAGCTGGGCTGGCAGCAGCTCCCAGCCACCGCAGCTCCATACTGAAATTAAGAAATTAGGTGGGGAATTAAGAAATTAATCCTGATTTTTCAGGATGCACATCAGTGCTTTCATTAGAGGAATTCTGTGCCTGGAGTCATGCTGCTCCAAGGCCAGAGCTGGGGCAGGGAGGGTTCCACAGGAATGGTTCCTGAGAGCAACACCTGCCCCTGCACAGCCCTTGCTTTGTACTCTGCTGGGCATTGCCCAGGTAGTGCCTGGATGTTGAATAAGTGCACACAATACAACCAGGGCAGCTTTGCTCGTGGTGGGAAGTGGAGGGACAGCTCCCTTCTCTGCTCTGGGACAGGGACAGCACCAGGGAGCAGCTGGGGCTGGGCCAGGCAGCTCAGGCTGGAATCAGGAAAGGTTCTTCCCCAGAGGTGCTGGCACTGCCCAGGCTGCCCAGGGCATGGGCACGGCCCCGAGGCTGCCAGAGCTCCAGGAGCCTTTGGGCAGCGCTGCCAGGGATGGACAGGGTGGGATTTTGGGGGGCTGGGCAGGGCAGGGGTGGCACTGGGGGATCCCCGGGGGTCCCTCCAGCTCAGGACATTCCATGGATCTGCTTGAGGGAATCCCAGGCAGGAGCAGCTGCTGGGCTCAGGGGAGAAGCTCTGAAGGGCGCGGCACAGGAGGGAGCCTGGCAGGGACAGGGTGTGTCACAGGGGTCACAGGGGTCACACGGGGTCATATGGGGTCACACGGGGTCACACTGTGTCCCCCTGTGTCACTGCTCTGGGGGATCCCTGTGACCCTGCTGTGCCTGGAGCCCCTCAGCTGCAGGTGCAGAACTCCTGGAATGGCTCCTGAGCCTGGAATGGCTCCTGAGCCTGGAATCTCTGGAAGGGCTCCTGAGCCTGGAACCCCTGGAATGGCTCCTGAGCCTGGAATCTCTGGAAGGGCTCCTGAGCATGGAACCCCTGGAATGGCTCCTGAGCCTGGAATCTCTGGAAGGGCTCCTGAGCATGGAACCCCTGGAATGGCTCCTGAGCCTGGAATCCCTGGAAGGGCTCCTGAGTCTGGAACCCCTGGAATGGCTCCTGAGTCTGGAATCCCTGGAATGGCTCCTGAGCCTGGAATCCCTGGAATGGCTCCTGAGCATGGAACCCCTGGAATGGCTCCTGAGCCTGGAACCCCTGGAAGGGCTCCTGAGCCTGGAATCCCTCACCTCAGGCCTTTGGTGGCTGCCTCCTGACAAGCTGCCATCAAAGAATTCCGTAATTGGAGGCTGTAATTCATGAATCTTAATGTTTACTTGATTTAATTGGGCATTAGTGTTAATTAAAACAAGTCAGTGGCTTCAATCCCAGTTCAAGAGCTTGGCATGAAGGAGAAAGGGATTCCTGCCTGTGCTCAGATAAATCTCTGTTATGGTAAACAGTGGCAATGGGATGAATAAATCAGGTTTTATTTTGCTCACCCTCACTTTTCTGTCAGTGCCAGGGAAGTTATCAAACAGATCAGGAATGTGCCGGGCCTGCCTCCACTGAAAAATATTGCAATGAAATAGGAAACATGTTCTCCATCCTCCTGCTGCCTCTGGAGGAAAGAGAAAATTATTCCTCTTCCAAAAACCACTCAATTTTTAAAGTATTGAGGATAAATTCTGTAACCTCTGGATTGATCCAGCTCTAAGTGAATCCATATTTCCATTTCTACTGATAGAAAAGAAAGAAAAGCAGCCAGAGGGTTGTCATCCAAGCAGAAATTCCCTTGGAAATTACAGATTTACCTAAGAACTGCAGGATTTTCTTCCACACCCTTGCACAGAGGAATTCATTTAAAGGTGAGCTAGCCATAAAAGTGACCCAGAGCTGCTGCCAGTGGGATGCACTCACAGAGCTGCTGACAGACCTGCAGTTAATTAAACTCCACCTAGATTTATATTTTTTGCTAATTAACTAAACCTATTGATTTAAACTCCCCACAAATGCACCTTCTGTAAATAATTCTGTTCCTAATTAAATAATTCCTGTATTATGTCAGGGTGTAAAGAATAAATTACTTGTAACTACTTCTGTTTCAGCCCTTAATCAATATCTGAGCTGAGCTGTTTTATGTCTCATGTAAATTTTTCACGCAAGTGCTCAGCTCCCAGAGAGGCTCTGTCCTGGGCTGCCATTGGGCTGAAAAATGACACTTTTTGTTCTGTTGTGTGACTCCAGAGCTTGGCACTCAGTGCCAGGAACCAGAGGCAGAGGGGGAACCTCCTGGCCAAGGTGTGCTCAGGGAGCCCCAGTCAGCCCAGCCCCTCTGAGAGAGCCCAGGGGGCTGTGGGCTCAGGAAACAAAGCTCAGGATCAGCTCTGAGCTGGGCAGGCTGGGCCCTGCTGCTGCCCTGCTCAGGACCCTGCTCAGGAGCCTGCTGGAGCTCCTGCTACTCACAGCATCCCCTGGGGCTGCTCAGAGCCCTCCTCACCCTGACCTTCCTCACCCAGACCTTCCTCACCCCGACCTTCCTCACCCTGACCTTCCTCACCCCGACCCTCCTCACCCTGACCCTCCTCACCCTGACCTTCCTTACCCTGACCTTCCTCACCCTGACCTTCCTCACCCTGACCTTCCTCACCCTGACCTTCCTCACCCTGAGCCCTCATCACCCTGACCTTCCTTACCCTGACCCTCCTCACCCTGAGCCCTCCTCACCCTGACCTTCCTCACCCTGAGCCCTCCTCACCCTGACCTTCCTCACCCTGACCCTCCTCACCCTGACCTTCCTCACCCTGACCTTCCTCACCCCGACCCTCGTCACCCTGAGCCCTCCTCACCCTGACCTTCCTCACCCTGACACTCCTCACCCTGACCCTTCCTCACCCTGACCCTTCCTCACCCCGACCCTCCTCACCCTGACCTTCCTCACCCTGACCTTCCTCACCCTGACCTTCCTCACCCTGACCTTCCCCACCCTGACTCTCAGGGGCCTCCCTCACCCAGGGGGGTTCCAGAACTGTTGCCCTGATTTTTAAAAGTGTTAAGTTTTCTTTTATAGTTCAGAGACAGGATCAGAGGGGATCTGTCACTGATGCTTGGGCAGGACTGAGCGTGTCCCTGGGTCTGTGCTTGGGGCTGCTCTGGGTGGATGATCCTCCTCCTTCCCTCTGCTCCAGGCTGCTCCTGATCACCCTCCTCCTTCCCTCTGCTTTTGTGTTTTCCAGATTCTGCACTGCACTGATGCTGGAACCCTGGTCACTGGGAGTTTCAGACTTTCTGTGCTGCCAGGCTCTGACTCCCAAGAGAACACTGCACTGACCTGAGGCCGTGGAGAAACTTCCAAAATGGAATGACAGAGCTGGGACTGTGGGTGTGGAGTTTGTGTGTAATATCATGCGGTGGAATACTCAGATATTAAGGGTTTAGAATACAGTAATATCCATAAAGCAAGATGGAGGTTTTGGGGCAGAGGCTGGTCTTTCTTCTTCTCCTTCTTCTCCATGGGTTTGGGTGGTTTTGTGTAATTGGATAAAAAAGTCCCCACTGCAGGCATGGGTGGTTGGTTATTGGGTTAAAAGTGAAAATTCAGGTGTCATTTCTTAATTGGACAGTTTATCCTTAAAAGGCCTTGTAGAGAGAGATGGGCTCCATTTTTAGTTTGTTGGAGTGAAGTGCTGCAGAACTCAGGGTTTGTGAGGCTGTGGCAGAGACAAGAACTAATAAATACCTGAGTTTGAACAAGAAACACCTTCTCACTCATTTAATCCTGACCCTGGCAGAGAAATGAAGCAAAAGAATCCACAGCAGTGGTGCTTCAATGTATCCAACAGAAATTTGACAAAACTGTCAAAGCAGTGTTCATAGTTCAAACAGGAGGCACTGGTGAATAACTCTGAGCACCACACAAGTGCCAGCAGCTCTGCTCACAGCTCAGCACACAGAACAATCCTTCTCCAGCCCAGAACCAGCTCAGGCACACAGAACAATCCTTCTCCAGCCCAGAACCAGCTCAGGCACACAGAACAATCCTTTTCCAGCCCAGAACCAGCTCAGCACACAGAACAATCCTTTTCCAGCCCAGAACCAGTTCAGGCACACAGAACAATCCTTTTCCAGCTCAGGCACACAGAACAATCCTTTTCCAGCTCAGAACCAGCTCAGCACACAGAACAATCCTTTTCCAGCCCAGAACCAGCTCAGGCACACAGAACAATCCTTCTCCAGCCCAGAACCAGCTCAGCACACAGAACAATCCTTTTCCAGCCCAGAACCAGCTCAGGCACACAGAACAATCCTTCTCCAGCCCAGAACCAGCTCAGGCACACAGAACAATCCTTCTCCAGCCCAGAACCAGCTCAGGCACACAGAACAATCCTTCTCCAGCCCAGAACCAGCTCAGCACACAGAACAATCCTTTTCCAGCCCAGAACCAACTCAGCACACAGAACAATCCTTTTCCAGCTCAGCACACAGAACAATCCTTCTCCAGCCCAGAACCAGCTCAGCACACAGAACAATCCTCCCACCTGGGAGGGTGGGACTGCAGCACCTGGAGCTGGAACTGGGCAATGAACCCCAGTGTGGAAAGGGACCAAAACTCATAAAAGTGTGAGAACTCCTGGCCCAGGGTCCATCTTGAGTGCAGCCTTGGCCAGGCTCTTGTGCTGCCCAAGGTGTGTCCTATGAGGGCTTTTAATAAATCCCTGCTTTATCCTTTAGCTCTGGCCAGCCTCTGCAGCACCATCACCCACCCTGTCCCTCAGCCCCTCCCCAGCACCCAGCTCTGGTGCTCCCAGGACCAGAGGACGATCCCCAGGCTGCCCCACCCCGCTCCACACCAGCTGCCCGTGCTGCTTTGGGAAGTGACAAACCCTTTATGCCATTCTCCCCTAAGCTGAGATTAACTGCTTAGCACAGCTTTGGGAAATGGCCTTGGAAATCCTCCTAAAGCCCAGCAGCTCTCTCAGTGCTGAGGGCTCCTTGTGAGGATTGACTGATGGACTTTGTTTATGCTAGTGAAGCAAAGCTAGCTTATTCCACGGTTAATCTGTATTTACAAGTTACTATGTTTGCATAAAATTGTTTACTTTGACTCCTTTGTCTTGGTCCTTTTCAGAAATAGAATTTTTTGATGATTTTTCTATGCTAGTAATGTTTTTATTATCTCTTTTGCCAGTAAAGTCTTTGTCACATCTTTTCTCGTTGGAGTGGTTAGTGTTGGAGGGGCAGAGTGACCAGAGATGACCTTTTCACTTCTGCTTTTGTTGGAGTTCATCTCTCCCTCGGCTTTCACTGTACCAGTGTGAAAACCACGTTCAGTCTCCTGAGAAAATGTAGAAGTTCATAAAGGCCAGCAGCAGACAAGGCCCACAGAGCAAAGGGATGTTTGCAGTTACAGGATCAGTGCCTTAGTGAGCAGTGTACGTGCCTTAATAATTTGTTGTAAACTCCTTCCAATTGATTATTGACGTTAATTGCTCTGTACCAGTAAAATACTATAAGCTATCGTCTGATAGTACATTTCTCCCTTTCTCAGGATTTTTCATAGAGGAGCACAGAGAGAAATGAAAGAGAAAACAATTTCTATTTCTGCTCCTTGTTTTCCCATGTGGAATGTGTTTGGAGAATTGTTTCCCTGGGGTGTTGCTTGGTTGGGTTCTGGTGAGGATTGTTTGAGCCTGGTGGCCAATCCAACCCACCTGGGGCTGGGCTCTCAGGGAGGGACAAGAGTTGTGAGTTAGATTTGGTAGTTAGGAAAGTAGGTTTGTAGTTTTAGTATCTCCTTTAAATAGTATATTAATGTATTTTAACATAGTTCTACTAAGGAAATCATTCCACCTTCTGAATGAAGTCAGACATCAGCATTTTTTCCCATTGGGTTCACCTGCATTTACAATAATATTGCTTTGTCCAATGAATATAATGAGCAGTTTTCATGTACTAATGACTTAAAATCACACTTTGTTAGGGGTACAAAATGTAAGAACAACTTGTAATACAGAGATGCCATTGTTGTCACTGCACAGGTGTGTGTGTGTGTGTGTCCAGCTCTGCAGCAACAGGGCACAGCCTGGCCTGGCACAGCCTGGCCTGGCACAGCCCCTCTGCAGCTGGGACACTCCCCCAGGGCAGGGGACAGGCAGGAGCTGAGCTGCTGGAGAGATCCAGAGGAATCCAGGGAGCTGCTCCAGGCTGGGAGAGCTGGGAATGTTCCCCTGGAGAGGAGAAGCTCCAGGGAGAGCTCAGAGCCCCTTGCAGGGCCTGGAGGGGCTCCAGGAGAGCTGCAGAGGGACTGGGGACAAGGGATGGAGGGACAGGACCCAGGGAATGGCTCCCACTGCCAGAGGGCAGGGATGGGTGGGAGATTGGGAATTGGGAATTCCTGGCTGGGCTGGAATTGCCAGAGCAGCTGTGGCTGCCCCTGGATCCCTGGCAGTGCCCAAGGCCAGGTTGGACACCCTGGGACAGTGGGAGGTGTCCCTGCTCTGGGGAAAAAGTGAAGTTTTCAGATGACACCACAACAAAAATCAAGAACAAATAAGGTCTGGAAAAAAACAGCTTGAAAAGAAAAGGAAAAATATGGAAGGCAGAACCCCCTGTTCAGCCTGAATATTTTAACCCAGAGGAGCTCAAGAGCTGACTCTCTCATGGTGTGAGTGGATTGATCCATTTTTCCCCTTAGAAAAAAAAGGTTTTTTAATGTGTCTGGCAAGGAAATTCTGAGCTCTGCTTGGTGGAATTTCAAAGAAGAAATTCTACACACTAGAAAGCAATCTCACAAGGAATCATCTTGGTAAGGGAAATGTAATTACATGTACAGACATTCTCGTGCCTGAACTCCCGAAATTATGAGTAGCTGCTTCTCCAAAAATCATTCTCTCAAGAATGGATGAAAAGGGACAAAATGTGCATCTTGTCTTTCACAGTGACCCTGCTGAGAGACTGAGACTGTTGTGCCAATGGTCTCAACTCTTCATATCCAAATCAACCCAAATTTTCTCCTGGCATGTTCCAGAGCAGAATTATTACCATGGAGACATCACATAAAAATAGTAATCCTGATCCTAATTAACAGGCATTAAGTCTTTCCATCACAAGGCATTCAGAATGTGACACATCCATGGTTAGACCCAGTTGAAAATGATTAGGAATTGTTATTTTTGAGGGTGAAGGCTCTGTTGAGAGGCAGTGACTGAGTCCCAGAGCAGTGAGGGGCCTGGGCCAGAGGCAGCAGCGAGTCCCAGCAGAGCTGCTGGCTTTGGGCAGCTGCACTCGGAATTTCTGACAGGTTTCTCTGCACACACCCGTGCTCAGCCCAGCACCTGAATCCTCTCACCAGCAGCAGCTCTGCACAGCCCTGGCTGCTCCAGGGTCCCCTGGGAGGGGACAGGGGACAGAGCCCGGGGGGCTCCTGTCACCCCCTGGGATTTACCAGTCTGTCAGAGAATCACGGAATCCTGGAATGGCTTGGGTGGAAGGGACCCTAAATCCCACCCAGTGCCACCCCTGCCATGGCAGGGACACCTCCCACTGTCCC
Source organism: Taeniopygia guttata (assembly GCF_048771995.1). Taxonomy (NCBI): domain Eukaryota; kingdom Metazoa; phylum Chordata; class Aves; order Passeriformes; family Estrildidae; genus Taeniopygia; species Taeniopygia guttata. Next base: position 64,399,374 of record NC_133030.1, on the reverse strand, counting down.
AGCTGCTCCAGCCCCAATGTCCAGCCTGGCCTTGGGCACTGCCAGGGATCCAGGGGCAGCCACAGCTGCTCTGGCAATTCCAGCCCAGCCAGGAATTCCCAAACTCCCATCCATCCCTGCCCTGTGCCATCAGGAAGTCATAAGGAAGACTGACTCCTCCAAGCCCAGTTTAATCCTACAAGAATCCAGGTGCCCAAAAAAAAAGGTTCAATTGTCCTTGGACTTAGCTGACATTTTTTAATCGCTTGCAGATGGAATCTCCTGGATGGATATTTTTGCCCAGCACCATCAGTTTTATTGGTGATTAAAGACCCAAAATATTATTTATTTTCCCCAAGTCCATGTCAGCACCTTCCAGCAGCCAAGGCTGGGGCACTGGGGCTGCACTGGGGCTGCAGAGCTCCCGTGGCTGGGAGAAATTCAGACTCCACGGACTCAGAAAACTGCTAAAGCACAAGGAGATTCCTGCTGCTCTTTGACATCCCAGAAAAGCTTTCGAGTCACCTGGCATCCAGGTGCACGTGAGGGAAATCAGGTCACTGGTGATGATGTTCATTTGGCTTCAGCAAGCAGCAGAATTTCCCGGATTCGTGGGTGTGTTTCTGCAGGGAACACAAATGCCTGGATGTTTTTGTGCTGGAGATGACCAGAAGTTTTCTCATACCCACCTGCAGCTTTGTGCTTTGCTACGTTTTTGCTTAGGTAGGGATTTTTTAAATGTATTCAAGACTCCTGAGCAAGAAGGCTCTGGAAGATGCCATCACCACGTCTGGGACTGCTGAGATGGAGCTCTGGGCTACAAAGGTGAATTCCTTTTGCATAAAATGTAGCAGATAAATTCCCCGTGGGATTATTCCTTCATTTGCATTTTTCCAGAGCAGCACAAAGGGCTCTGACCTCGTGGAGGGCTGTTCTGCCTTGGGTCCCTGCAGGGACATCCCAGGGGTGGAACCAGGTGGGCTTCAGGGTCCCTCCAGCCCTGGGCACTCTGTGCTCCCCACGGAGCCACGGGGACATCCTGCAGGGCAGTTTGGGGTTCTCAGAGAGACCAGGGACAGCTCTGGGGGGGAGGAGGAGGTGACTGGACAGGGCAGGGGGACAGGGCAGGGGGACAGGGCAGGGGGACAGGGCAGGGTGACATTGCAGGAGTGAGCTGGGCAGGCACTGCTCTGGGGAGCCAGGTGAGCTTGGGCCTGAGGACAGCCTGGGTTTTCCCACTGGAGTATATTTGAAAATGCTTCTTACCTTCCCTTTGCCTAGATCCAGGCAGTCCTGGGCATCTCATCAGTGCTGGGGGATCTCAGAGGGCCCTTCCAGCCCCAGCCAGTCCGTGGCTCTGTGAGCTGGGCACCCTGAGCTGCAGGAGCAACGCTGAGTGGAGAGGCAGGGACGAGACTCCAGCCCCTCTCTGGGCTCTGTTCCAGCTCAGTCCCTGCCCAGGGCAGGAGTTCTGCCTCCTGTGCCCGGGAATTCCTGGGCCAGGATCAGCCCCTGCCCATTCCATTTCAGCCCCTCGTCCCAGCTGTGTGCCCATGTCCCTTTCCCTGTTCCCCTTTGTCCCCTTGTCCCCTCCCTGTCCCTGTGCTGTGTCCAGCTCCATCGAAGGACACAGGAGCAGCCCCGAGCTCTCCTTGGAAGGTCTGGCAGGGTCTGGTAAACCACCGTTGCAGGAAGATGAAGGCACAACGAGAAGAAATGCTCCTTTGGGGTGTAGTGCTGCCAGCAGGGTGGCAGGAGCTGGTTCTGCTGGCTCCAGCCCCTGCTGTCCCCTCGGTGTGTTCCGAGTGCCCCCATGGCAGCAGTGCCACCGCCCAGCACAGCAGCAAAGGCCACCTCTGCTCCAGCGTTAAAGCTCCAAGAATTACACAGCTTACAACTTGTTTCCTTTCATTTACTCTTCCCAGAGCAAACTTTTGGAGCAGAACTACCAGAAGCCATTCCTTGTTCACCCTCTGCTCTCTGGGGTGCTCCCCAGCTCCTCCTGGGCAGAGCAGCTGGGTCAGCACTTGTGGGAGCCCAGCACATCCCTCTGGCTGTCCTGGCTGCTCCAGACCCTGGCAGGGGCTCACAGACCTTGGCACAAAGTCAAAAACTCCTGTGGCTTTGATTTTAGCCTGTGGAAAAAGCTGCCAGCTCTGTGTGAGGAATTACAGCCACAAAGGGTTTGAGTAGTGTGGGAGTTGAGTTAACACAGGGTGGAAAAGTAGAATTTTGGCGGTTCTTAGGATGTAATTCAGGGGTACAAGATGGAGTAATCTGGGCATGTCCTGACCTTCTCCTTCTCCTTGCCCTCCATGCCTTGCTGTGATGGTGACACTTTTCTGTTGGTTTAAGGTAGAGATTCACAGTCCAACATAGGTGGTGGACACCTATGCAAACATACAACAATCTGTAAACATGCAACACGTAAATTTGAGTATATAATGTGGGAGCTGCCCAAGACCTGAGGCAGACTGCCATGGCTCCTGTACTAGAGCTCAGCAGGGCAGAGAGAGAATGTTCTAGATAGGGGAAATAAACAACCTTGAACACTCGACGCTTTCCAGGCTCCTCCTGTGGCTGCTGGGCTGAGGGAACAAGGATTTCCCACTGCTGGGGTCTCAGCAGCTGAGCCTGGCAGGGAATGGCTCTGTTCAGCGCTCCCCACCCCGCTGGAACGGATCCATCTCCTTGCAGGGTCCTGCAGGGGAGCCAGCCCTGTCCCCTCCCCGGGGACACGAGCCCCCCGGGATCAGCTGCACTCACCAGAACAGACTGAGGCCAGCCAGAGCTCTGGCTGACTCTGCTTCTGCAGAACACATCCATGTTTGCTCACTTTTGTCTATGAAATGCCTCCACAGAGCTCCATGCTTATGACATTTCATCCAAGCACATTCTCTCAGCCAATACTTTTTAGTGCTCTTTTTTGTCTCCCAGCCTCTCGGTGATTTTTTAGAAGTTTGTACAATACAAACTTTTAGGAGTTAATTTAAGCTTTTTGCTGGCTCACACTGAGCCCTTGCCAATATGAAGTAGGTCAATTTCAATTTGGTTGAATTTTCTTAATTCTCCTAATTGTGTTTGTTCAGACCAGCAGAGGGTCTCAATTAGAACTGCCCTGACCACGTTCAGCAATATAAAACTGACTGAGCATTTGCAGTCCAAGGAGGAACAGAACCCTCCTCAAACCCTCTTCTGCCATCTGCAGCGACAGAACGACCCAAAGTTTATCCTCACTGCAGGGCAATAAATTTTCCAGTGCAAATGGGGGTGAGGTTTCCTGAGCAGCTCAAAGTGAGACCCAGAAAATCAGTTTGCAGCTGGGGAACAATTCCAGCAGGAATGGGACTGGGACATCGGGCAGTGGCACAAACAGTGGTGGCACAATTCCCTCTCTTGTGTATTCCTTCCCCAAAGGGAACTGGCCCTGGGCACTCGGCACAGAGGGGCTGGGAGGGTGGTGGCCGTAAGCTGTGTGTGTGCAGCTCCTTGGGAACAGCCCTTGGGAACACATCCCTCCGGCGTTTGGAGCCCTCAGGGTCCTGCATAAAGTGATTTCTGCTTATTCCTTCGACTTTTGTGTCAGTAGGATGGACACCGAGCTGGGATACTCTGAGTGAAGGGAGGAAGTTTTAAAACCTCAGGCAAACTTTTTATTTTTCTTTTTTGTTTGTTTTTTGTTTTGTTTTTGTTTCTGTTGCAAAATGCCGGGATAATGTTTGCCTACATCAGGCTTAAATGGAAACAGTCATGAACATCCATAAATCATAAACTCACAGGATGGTTTGGGTGGGAAGGGACCTTAAATCCCACCCAGTGCCACCCCTGCCACGGCAGGGACACCCCCCAAAGCCCGTGGGTCACCGGGAGGCTCCCGCAGTGCCCAGTGTGAGCTGGGGAAATGCAGCTGGGGAATTGGGGAATTTCTGTCCGGAAGAATCACTGGGAGCTGCTGGAGCAGGGAGAACAGAGGTGTGGGAAGGAGGAGGAACCCAGAGGCAGATCCCGTCCGAGGGACCTGCAGCAATTCATTGCTGTCTGGCTCTGCTCCAGGACCCCTCCCATGGGTGAAGAACTGAACTCCTTTGCTTTTAATTAAATAAAACATCAACTGTGAAGTTTCATAGGAATGGAAGATTTGCTAAAGTAGGTTGAAATCAGCAAAGAGATTAGTAAAAAAAAAAAAAGAGAGAAATAATATAATTCCCAAACATTGGATTTGAGCATTATCAGAATGAAATGTTCCAGACTTTGATTTCTGAAAGTGCTTCATCTCAATATTCAATAAATCCCTTTTTATGTAGAAGTGACACTTTTCATATTAAAATTAACACACATTTACAAACAGAGAGAGCTTTAATGGTTAGATAGAACCAATCTGAGTGAAAAATAAGAGTGATTGCAATTCCAGAATTTTTTTTTTTATCAGGTCCCTTTAGAAAAGTGTTTTAATTTAATGTACATTTCTGCCCTCTTATTTTTATCATCTTTGGCTGCATCTGGAAAGCCTGTTTTTCCTTTTTATAGAATTTTGGATGTGTCTGGAAAGCCCATGGTTCCTTGTTATGGAAATTGAGCCCCAGAAGCTCGGAGCAGAGCCTTGGGAAGGGCTCCCAGGCAGAGCAGCAGAGACTCCTGCAGAGCACGGGGGGCACTGGAAACCCTGCTCGTCCCTGCTGCACCCCGTGTCTGCTCCTAAAGCCACTGGCACCAGGGGTCTGGGGTTTTCCTCCCTGTGCTTTAACTTCCACTGCCATTTTCAATTGTCCTGCTCATCCCACCTTTGCCTGGAGGCAGAGCATCAGCTGAGAAAAATGAGGCAGGTTTAAAAGTCACCCAAAACCCGCTGGGGTCTGAGCTCTGTCCTCAGCACGGGAAGGGGCCAGAGAGGCAGGAGGAGCCCATGCCAGCAGGATGCTGCACGACCTGGCAGGAACCAGAGAAAAGGTGACCTGCCCTGGCTGATTCCATCTTTTAAAAGAATTCATTCCTTCCTTCCCCATTTCTCATAGAAGTCAGCATTTGAGACATGCCTGAGATTGCATTTCCCCCCGACATTACCCTCCCTTTTCATTTCTCCCTGGCTTCAGGGTGTTCAAAGTGGGATTTGTTCCTTAAGCCTTCCCCAGTTCTACGGGAAGTTGTGGTGAATCCCTTTGTTCCCTCCGAGCTCTTTGGCCAGCAGTGGGATTTTCGGTTCTGCTCCGCTCCCCTCATGTGGGGCAGCTTTTGTCTTTGCTGGGGCACCCACCACCTCTGGGCACCCACCACCCCTGGCACCCACCACCCCTGGCACCCACCATCCCTGGCACCCACCACCCCTGGCACCCACCACCCCTGGGCACCCACCACCCCTGCACCCACCACCCCTGGGCACCCACCACCCCAGGCACCCACCATCCATGGCACCCACCACCTCTGGCACCCACCACCCCTGACACCCACCACCCCAGGCACCCACCACCCCTGGCACCCACCACCTCTGGGCACCCACCACCCCTGACACCCACCACCCCTGACACCCACCACCCCTGACACCCACCATCCCTGACACCCACCATCCCTGGCACCCACCACCCCTGGGCAGGGCAGGGCAGGGCAGGGCAGGGCAGGGCAGGGCAGGGCAGGGCAGGGCAGGGCAGGGCAGGGCAGGGCAGGGAAGGGAAGGGAAGGGAAGGGAAGGGAAGGGAAGGGAAGGGAAGGGAAGGGAAGGGAAGGGAAGGGAAGGGAAGGGAAGGGAAGGGAAGGGAAGGGAAGGGAAGGGAAGGGAAGGGAAGGGAAGGGCAGGGCAGGGCAGGGCAGGGCAGGGCAGGGCAGGGCAGGGCAGGGCAGGGCAGGGCAGGGCAGGGCAGGGCAGGAAAGGAAAGGAAAGGAAAGGAAAGGAAAGGAAAGGAAAGGAAAGGAAAGGAAAGGAAAGGAAAGGAAAGGAAAGGAAAGGAAAGGAAAGGAAAGGAAAGGAAAGGAAAGGAAAGGAAAGGAAAGGAAAGGAAAGGAAAGGAAAGGAAAGGAAAGGAAAGGAAAGGAAAGGAAAGGAAAGGAAAGGAAAGGAAAGGAAAGGAAAGGAAAGGAAAGGAAAGGAAAGGAAAGGAAAGGAAAGGAAAGGAAAGGAAAGGAAAGGAAAGGAAAGGAAAGGAAAGGAAAGGAAAGGAAAGGAAAGGAAAGGAAAGGAAAGGAAAGGAAAGGAAAGGAAAGGAAAGGAAAGGAAAGGAAAGGAAAGGAAAGGAAAGGAAAGGAAAGGAAAGGAAAGGAAAGGAAAGGAAAGGAAAGGAAAGGAAAGGAAAGGAAAGGAAAGGAAAGGGATGTTAATGTGCTGAGGAGACGTTGTAGCACCTCTGCTGCATTTCCTCGCCCTGCAATGCTGGAAGAGCCCCTGGTGAGGAGCAGATGGGCTCAGGCCATCAGGAAAGCACTGCCAGGGAGGAGCACACGGAATTCCAGCCCCTGGGCCGTGCCAGCTGCCACTGCCAGCCCTGCCTGGGCTCAGTGCCCTCAGCGCCCTGGGATCAGGGACGTGGGGGATGTGAGGGAAATGAGGGGCCAAGGCCAGGAGCAGCCCTTGGCAGTTTTGATGGGTGTTCTGTGGAGCAGGTGCTGTCCTGGCCTCAGGTGAGCCCTCTCCTCAGCAGGCACTCAGCTTTTTGGGAAAGGAGCTGCAATCCCCTCACCGGGGCTGCACAAGGTCCCAGCCACTCCCTGTGCCTCTTGGCTGTCCTCAGCAAACTGCAGAGGGAACCAAGGGCTGCCTTGCTCAAAGAACAGTGATAAAATGGAGATAAAAACTGGAAAATTAATGGGAAAAATGAAATGAAGATGAAAAATTTGGCAAAGCCTTTGTGTGCAATTTCCTTTGGGGGAAGTCACCTCTGAGAGCAGCGCTGGCCCTGACAAGAGCTGCTTTCATCACCTGGGAAGTTGAACATTTGCATTTTGAAGTCTCTCCTTTGCTGTTCCTGCATTCAGATGCAGGTTCCTGTTTCTTGTTTTTGTTTTTGTTTTTGTTTTTTTTAATTGTTTGGAGGTTTTTTCCCCACGTTTGTCCTACAAGAAAAAAAATCAAATTAACAACCTCCATACAGGGGTGGAGCTCACTAGTGTTGTCCTTGAGGAGGGAGGTTTTGATAGGCAAAGAATTCCAGATTTTTTTCCCTCCATCAATGTGATACATTCCAAACCCAGTAGTTTATGTGCTCTTATGAAAAAAAGAAACTCACAGCTGCCCTTAAAGGCAGCTCATGGTTAAATCCCCACTGGTTCTGCCTGTTTCACATCACAGTCACCATCCCTGTGGTAAATGCAGCCTCAGCCTGAATCCTCGGGGGAACGGCCATCCCCTGCCATCCCCTGCCATCCCCTGGTGTCCCTGCTGTCCCCTGCCATCCCCTGCCATCCCCTGGTGTCCCCTGCCATCCCCTGCCATCCCTGCTGTCCCTGCCATCCCTGCTGTCCCTGCCATCCCCTGCCATGCCCCTGGTGTCCCTGCCATCCCCTGCCATCCCCTGCTGTCCCTGCCATTCCCTGCCACCCCTGCTGTCCCTGCCATCCCCTGGTGTCCCCTGCCATCCCCTGCCATCCCCTGCTGTCCCTGCCATTCCCTGGTGTCCCCTGCCATCCCCTGGTGTCCCTTGCCATCCCTGCCATCCCCTGCCATCCCCTGCTGTCCCTGCCATTCCCTGCCATCCTCTGCCATCCCCTGGTGTCCCTTGCCATCCCTGCTGTCCCTGCCATGCCCTGCCATCCCCTGCCATCCCCTGGTGTCCCCTGCCATCCCCTGCCATCCCCTGCTGTCCCTGCTGTCCCTGCTGTCCCTGCCATCCTTCTGAGCTGAGCTGTCCCCGTGTCCCCAGTGAGGTGCCCCTGAGGTCCCCCTGTCCCTGCTGTCCCCATCCCATCTCTGTCCCATTCCCCAGCCCCAGGCTCTCCCCAGTTTGTCCCTGCAGGGCCCCAGGAGCACTCAGGGCAGCTGGGGACCCCTGGCCGTGCCCCCCTTGGGGCAGGGGGGAGGATGGAGGGGCTTTGGGGCTGTCCCACCCGCAGCACCCACAGCTCCCTGATCCTCCATCCCTGCAATCCTGGTGCTGCTGCGCTCTCGCTGCAGGCAAAGCCACATTTCGTGTGCAGGAGACAAAATACAGAGTGTGTGAGAGCTGCCATTCCTGCCAGTTGTTTGGGAACGTCCCCCATGGCAAGGTGACGTTTTGCCCAAGGTTTTTCCTTTCTTACTGCAACGTGTTTGAAGTCAAAGACACCGCTCCACCTCCCTTTTACCCTCCCTGCTGCCTTGTTTTAATTCCAACGAGCTGGCATAATTTATTCTCCCTGCCAAATGAAGGGCTGCTGGTTCTTGCTGTCATAATCAATGCAGGCGGCAAGAGATTTGACAAATTGCATGTCAGAGGACCCAGATCAATAAATATATAAGTGTGTGAAAAATTAAACTCCAGAAGGAGGTTCAGCTGCGTTAGGTCTATATCAAAGGCCACAGCAATACCTGCAGGCATCGAGGGAGCAACTTCTGTAGCACATTAACTGAAACATTTTCATTGCACAGAGCAGCTTCCCCAAATAAAAGGTTTTCCTGGTAATGTGCTGGTTGTGTTAATTTTTAAACAGAATTCTGTTTCCCTGAAATAAAGATGTCTTGTTACCTTTACTTCAAGTGTATAATTTCTCAGACATCTGTCATATTAATTTGATGCTATTTAGGCTTAGATTTGATTATAATGTTTTGACAGATGTCAAATGTCGCATGTCAAAGTACTGTAACATTGATCCCACAGGAAACAGGAGCTTTTCATATCTGCATAGCTGAGGATTAAATATAAAACATCTCAGAACAAGGATGGAATCTCTCTGTGAGAGTTGGAACAGTCTGTCAGGAGGCAATGCCAGACCCCAGCCCCCCGTGCTTGGCAGCAGAGCCTGCCTGGGCTGTGTTAGTGGGAAAATCAGGATTGCCTGGGGAAAATCAGGATTACCTGGGGAAAATCAGAATTTCCTGGAGATGGGGAGCAGAGCCTGCCTGGGCTGTGTTAGTGGGAAAATCAGGATTACCTGGGGATGGGCAGCAGAGCCTGCCCGGGGCTGCCTGGGATCCCAGAGCTCCTGGGCTGCAGGGAGGGATCCCTCAGTGGGTTTTCCCCAGAACAGGCTGAGGCAGCAGCAGCAGCACCTTTGTTTGGGTGGGAAGGGACCTTAAATCCCACCCAGGGCCACCCCTGCCATGGCAGGGACACCTCCCACTGTCCCAGGCTGCTCCAGCCCCAGTGTCCAGCCTGGCCTTGGGCACTGCCAGGGATCCAGGGGCAGCCACAGCTGCTCTGGGAATTCTGTGCCAGCCCCTGCCCACCCTCCCAGGGAACAATTTCTTACTAAAATCCAAATCTCTTTCAGTGTGAAGCCCTTAGCCCTTGTCCTGTCCCTCTCTGCCCATATGAGAAGTCTCCCCTCTTTTCCATCAGCCCCTTTAGGCCCTGGAAGGGGCTCTCAGGTCCGCCCAGAGCCTTCTCCTCCCCAGGCCAAACAGCCCCAAGTTCAACCCAACCCTTTTCTTACACACACTGAGCCCAAGAACTTGGATTTTTTTAATTTGACATTTCTGTTGCTTTCCTAAATGAGCCCTTGGGAAAGTACTTGGACAGTGTCCTTTTAATGGCACTTTCCTTTTGGCAGTCTGATCTCTATAAAAGGGCTCCCAGGGGTTTCAGGAGATGGAGAAGATCAGGCTGGCTTGGTGTAACTCTGGCTCTGAGTGGATGCAGTTGCGGTTTTTGGCTCAGGAGATGAGAATGTGATGCTTGGAGAGTGCAATGGAGTTAATTTATCACAGCATCTGCCCTCTGGAGACACAGGCCACAGCCTCCAGCCTGCATTTATGTTCTGCACTTTTAGAATGCCCAGAGTGCCTTGGATTTCTGGCACTGAAATCCCTGGCACGACCTTTCCTGGGAGATTGTCCCAGAGCTGGGGCTTGTGTCACTGTCAGGAAGGGGCTCAGTGCTGCCGTCACACCCCACGGGCGTGGGGATGACCCAAAACAGATCCCAGCTCCCCACCCTCGGAAAGGGGAACATCAGCCCCCGTGGAGGTGGCAGCAGCAGGAAGGGGCTCAGGGCTGGGGGTGCAGACATCGCTGCCCTGGGGCTGGAGGGGCTGGGGGGGGACACGGCCCAGGTGTGATCACAGTGAGTGATGGCATGGCTGGCCCGCACAGGGAAAGCCAAATCTCACAGACACACACTGGGAGAAGTTTTATACATTTATAGTTGTGTTTTACCCCTTGTGCTGTTATTGGGGACATTTGGGAGGGTGGGATTGTCACCGTGGCAGCAGCTGAGCCCAGCCGGGATTTGAGGCAGTGATCTCCACCCCTGGAGTGAAGGAGGAGTCCAGGGACAGAACTGTGGGGGAGCTAAAGGGTTAAAGGTGAAACCTCCATGGTGTGGGTGAGCACAGGGTGGGACAATCCTCTGCTCCTGGTGCTGGGATATTTTCTCTATTCAGTGTGCTGCTGTGCTTTGGATAAGGTTTTAATAAACCTTTTAAATCCTTGGAAGCGAGGCTCATTCCTCTCACACAGACAGACAGAGTGCTTCTGCACTTGGGCAAACATCTGGCAGAGCAGCTGTTGCTGCCTTGGGGCAGGAGAAGGCTCGGGTGTCAGCTGTGCCTCAGTTTCCCGGCAGCCCTGCCCTGTGCCCCACAGCGAGCTGTGTGCCCTGGCAGGGTCTGGAGCAGCTGCCAGGGCTGTAAGTGTGGGAACACGTCCCTGCACACCAGGAGCCCAGGAGCTGCTCTGCCCAGGGCCTGGAGCAAGCCTGCTGGGAGAAAGGATCCTCACTGCCAAAAACATGTAAAAGCTTTATTAAAGGTTTATTAATTTTTAATTTAATATATCAGTATATTTTCTGAATAGAGAAAATACTACAGAGCAGAGGATTGTCCCACCCTGTGCTCACCCACACCATGGAGGTTTCACCTTTAACCCTTTAGCTCCCCCACAGTTCTGTCCCTGGACTCCTCCTTCACTCCAGGGGTGGAGATCACTGCCTCAAATCCCGGCTGGGCTCAGCTGCTGCCACGGTGACAATCCCACCCTCCCAAATGTCCCCAATAACAGCACAAGGGGTAAGACACAACTATAAATGTATAAAACTTCTCCCAGCGTGTGTCCATGAGATTTGGCTTTTCCCTGTGTGGGCCAGCCATGCCATCACTCACTGTCACACGTTTTTGGGGGGTTTGCCCTGCAGGGCCCCTGCAGCCCCCCAGACTGAGGGGAACTTGCTGGATGCTGCTGCCACAGGGGCTGTGGATGCTGCTGGATGTGGGACAGGGACAGGGAATGGCTCCCACTGCCAGAGGGCAGGGATGGGTGGGAGATTGGGAATTGGGAATTCCTGGCTAGGCTGGAATTGCCAGAGCAGCTGTGGCTGCCCCTGGATCCCTGGCAGTGCCCAAGGCCAGGTTGGACACTCTGGGACAGTGGGAGGTGTCCCTGCCATGGCAGGGGTGGCACGGATGGGGTTTGAGGTCCCTTTAACCCAACCCATTCCATGATTCCATGAGTTCCCCTCAATCCTGCAGCCCTGCCGCTCTCCGAAAGAGAACACCACAGCACGACTGCCAAACTCTTGGATTCACAGATTTTTGCCTGAAATTGCTCCAGTTCTTGCTAATAATTGTCGTTAATCTTGGAAAACAGCTTGATACAGACCAACTGTGGTGGGCGTGGTGCTGTTTAGTCAAAGCTTGGCCTGGAGCCCTGCAGTGTTTTCCGATCTTGCCAGTTCTGTGCCTCGGTGGTTCCACGGGCTGGAAAATGCCCGTGAGGAGTGAGGAGCAGCGTCCTTGCAGTAACCTCAGGGGGCTCAGAGGTGAGGCTGGGAGCAGGAGTTACTTGGAGTTTGGAGCTCCTTCCTGCCAGGGCTGCAGGGCAGGATGCGCAGCCCTGCCCGCAGCGCGCTGGGGATGGGAGCCCAGCCTGGCCCTGCTCACTTTGGGATCTCCTGGCTCCCACTGCTGAGGGAAAGCCTCCCCAGCAGTCAGGGCAGGGCGAGGCAGAGAATTTACCCCATATTTCCCCTCTGCAGGAGGAGGAACGAGTCTCAGTGTCCCAGAGAGAACTGTGTGCACAGAAATGAGAAATTTTACAAGGATTTCCCGTGCTGAGGGAGAGCAGCATTCCACATTCAGAGCACCTCGAGGTGTCCTGGACTCACCCAAGCCCAGCCCTCGAGCTCCCTTGCTGCACTTTATCCAGCACTTCAGGGAACTGTGATTATTTAACTTCAGGGATAACCCGAAGTGCAGCAAACACCCCGGGTGCCAGGACTGCTGCTGTCCAAATAACCACGTGGATCCCGGGCTCACCTTCATTTCCTCAGCTTCCTTTATCTCCCTCCCAAGGTATCACCGTGGGTTCAAGCTGAGTGCAAGGATAACCACATGATAAATGAATATATTCATGTAAACCCAGAAATAATCTCATCTCTTACAGAGCCAATATTTCCATGGCTAGAACGGAAATAAAATATATATATTTGCTATCCAAACCCAACAGCACAAATCCCAACACGCCCAAAACAATTCTAATTCAATTATGCAAAAAAGGCTCCTAACCTTAATAACAAATCATTATCTGAAAGAAAATCTGAATTGGCTTTTGCAGTGTCAAAATACGAATTTCTTTTCATGGCAAGCAGAATGCAACAAGGGGACATACAGAATGTGTCTGGTAAATTAAAAATCTGTTATTAGAACTTGCAGACAGGAGCTGGAAGAAGCCATGTAGTTAAAAAATCTGTTTTCCTAGATGAATAAACACCAGTTTACCCTCTCCCTCTGTCTTTCACGGTGCCCTTCTTCCCTCCTCCTCCCTCTCAGCTCCTTTCCCACTCAGCTTCTCACTACATAATTAACTTTTGGAGTTTAATTTTTCTCCTGGTTCTGGAAGAATGAGCTGTTCAGGACACAATTCACATTTTCTGTGCAGTACAGGGACTATTTGGGAGAAAACCAAGCAGGATTTGTGTGTGAATCAGAGGCTCTATGGATGAAATTGCTGCTGCCTCGTCTTCCAAATCCCTCTTGGCTGTGGCCTCACACTTCAGCCAGAGCCATTGTAACCTGTAGTGGATTGATGGACAGCCTGGGGCTGTTGTCACTCTCCAGGGTGACCTGCCCAGGGCCACCAGGCTGAGACTGAGCCAGGACCTGTCCGGGACAAGGAAGAGGGCACTGAGGGGAGAACCCTGCCAGAGGGTCCTGGAAGGGACCTTAAATCCCATCCACCCATCCCATCCCATCCCATCCCATCCCATCCCATCCCATCCCACCCACCTTGAGACACCTCCCACTGTCCCAGGGTGTCCAACCTGGCCTTGGGCACTGCCAGGGATCCAGGGGCAGCCACAGCTGCTCTGGCAATTCCAGCCCAGCCAGGAATTCCCAATTCCCAATCTCCCACCCATCCCTGCCCTCTGGCAGTGGGAGCCATTCCCTGGGTCCTGTCCCTCCATCCCTTGTCCCCAGCCCCTCTCCAGCTCTCCTAGAGCCCCTTCAGGCCCTGCCAGGGGCTCTGAGCTCTCCCTGGAGCTTCTCCTCTCCAGGGGAACATTCCCAGCTCTCCAGCCTGGCTCCAGAGGGGCTCCAGACCTGGAGCAGCTCCCTGGATTCCCCTGGGTTCCCAAATCCCGGGGCAGAGCCCACCTGGGAGCGGGGGGACTGGACGGGCTGGGATTGCAGCTTTAGGAGCGGGGATTTGTGCCCAGCCCGGGTTTCACTGGCACAGACCGAGCCAGCAGGGCTGGGAAGGGTCTCTGAAGGGTGGCAGCACCCAGGGGTGCCCCGGGCCAGCCCCTCCCTGGGGAGCTCAGTGGGCACGGCTGGCAGGGCTCAGGTCGGGGCTGCACGGGGGAAGGGGTGCACTGGGGACAGAGGGACCCAAACCTCCTCTGGCAGGAGACAGAGCCTGGGAAATGTCACCTTCAAGGAGAGGCTGGGAATGAGCGTGCCAGGAGCTCCCAAGGACACGGGTAATGGCCCTCAGCAGCACCAAAGGCTGCCAAGGAGCATTAAACTCTCCATTTTCTGGGCTCGTCACGGGCAGGGCAGCTCCAGCAGAGGCGAGCCCGGGCTGGAAGCAGTCAGGGGAAGGAGCTGGCGCTGGGATGCAGTCAGGGGAAGGAGCTGGCGCTGGGATGCAGCAGGAATTGTCTCCCTTAGGACGGAATCATGGAGAGGCTCCTCCATGGGCAGTGCTCCGTGGGGAACCGCAGCCACAGCCGTGTGTGAGTGCAGAAGGAAAAGGACAATTCCCGTCCCCAGGAAGGAACCCACCGCTGTTCCCACACGGGGGTCTCTGATCCGTGCCTCTCTGCTCAGCTCAGTGCAGCAGAACTCTTCTCAGCAGCTGGAATACATAACTTTTAATTGGAGAGTGCCCTGTGTAAAGATCGTTTTCAGGAAAAAAGTGACTAATGCAATTTAATAAATTCAAATCAAAATTCTGTGCCAGGCCCGAGGGTCCTTTGATTTATTAATGTAGCACCGCTCAGGCACTGCCTGTGACTGAGCAGGGCTGTGCTGGAGAAATTCCTTTTTAACGTGGGCAGCCTGTGGCCTTCCCACACCTTTGGGAGCCGCAGACCTGCTCCAGGCCAGGCTGAGCTGGGTGCTGGGTGCTTGGGACACCAACAGACCCCAGATGGGCCTCCCCTAAGTGTGGGGAAGGCTCTCAGAAGACACCAAAGTCCCCCTCATTTGGTGAATCCCTTCAGTGAAGGGTTTCTTAGCAGCAAGATGAATTTACCTTTCTCCCTCTTCTTTTGAAACAAATAACTGGAAGTACTGCCAGAAACCTTCTGCTACACATTGTTTGGTTCATTTATTCATTTCTTTTCTGCAATGGAAGCGTGTGGCTGTAACAAATCAGGTGACTTGTAAAGCTTCAGCTTTGGCTGAGCCCAATTCCTTTCGAATTTAAGACCAAATATTTTACAAAGACCTTCAAAACTCCCGTAATCTTTGCAGTGCCCACCTCCTCTGCCATAATTTACCCTGAGAGACATGGACAAGGTGTTGTACTGATTTCCCTCTACCTTGCTATCAATAGCTCCAGTTTTGGCAATTAACTAATTATAGAGAAAATTAACCCGCTCACCTGCAAAGAACAGAACACTTCAGACCCGACTCATTACCATCATTGTGTTTTCCGAAGGAAAATGTGCTGTGAAGATGAAATGGAATTCACGGGGGAAGAGCCAGTTCCAGTGGATAATTAAGTTAATAAGTCTCCAGCTCCTTTCCTGGCGCTGCCAGGGCCAGCTGCTCGCTCCCAGCCGTGCATCCTGCGCAGGGAGTGGCAGATGCTGCGGGGCAGGGACGGTCCTGAGCGTGGCACTGTGAGGAGAACGTTCCCAGTCCTTGGAACCACCAAAACCAATCCTGGTGTGGCTGTGGGAACGTCCCTGCTCGTCCCCCGGCTGCTGGAGTAGAAGCCAGAGACAAACGGGGATGCAGCAAAACCAAGTGCTGGCAAAGGCCTTTTTTGTGTTTGGGGAATGAACTCACAGCTCTCCTTTACCTGGGACGAGCAGCAGCTCCTGAGAGGCTGCTCTGGGCCTGCAGCCACAATTCCTGGGAAGGGGGGACAGGACACCCCGACAGTCTCACCTGGAACCACAATTCCAGAGAAGGGGGGACAGGACATCCCAACAATCCCACCTGGAACCACAATTCCAGGGAAGGGGGGACAGGACACCCCAACAATCTCACCTGGAACCACAATTCCCAGGAATTGGGGACAGGACACCCCAACAATCCCACCTGGAACCACGATTCCAGGGTTCTGAGGGACAGGACACCCCAACAATCCCACCTGGAACCACAATTCCAGGGTTCTGAGGGACAGGACACCCCAACAATCCCACCTGGAACCACAATTCCTGGGAAGGGGGGACAGGACACCCCAACCATCCCACCTGGAACAACAATTCCTGGGAAGGGGGGACAGGACACCTCAACCATCCCACCTGGAACCACAATTCTGGGGAAGTGGGGGACAGGACACCCCAAGAATCCCACCGTGGCCAAACTCTCTGTGAGCTCTGGCTGCCTTGGGGCCAGCACCAGGATCAACCCCTGTGTCCTCTGGAATGAGCTGTGACAGGAAATCTGAGCTGGATCTTTTGGAGAAATCAGCTTTGCCAGATTTCCCAGATTTCTCAGATTTCCCTGGGCTGGAGCAGCCGTTTTCCCTCTGGAGATCACAGTGCAATTCACTGAAATATCCAGCCTTGGATTTCCAAGCCAAAAGCACCAAACAATGGCCATCTTCACAAAGCCTAAATAGATTTTATTTTACAGAAAGGACAGACTCCAAGCTGAACTTTTGGGGCATGTTTTCCCCCTGAATTTTTTGTATTTTTAAAGATTTTTGAAGAAAACAAGAAATAACCTGAAGCAAACCCGAAGCAGCTCCTTGGCACAGCTGTCCCAGGCAGGACCAAAGACTGGCAGAGCTCTGGGATGGCACTGCAGGCACAGCTGAGGGGGCACAGCACCTCTCTGTGCTGGATCCGCTCACTCTGTGCCGGTCCCTGGCATCCACAGCCACATTTCATTTTCTTTCCTGCCGTGTCAACCCCTACAATACAATATTGGGATCCAGGAATTCATTTTAAAGAGGCTGAAACTCCAACCCTGCCAGGTCTCTAAGGAAGATTAAACCAGAAGGAGTCAGCTGGCAGCCTGAGCTGCAGCCCGGGGCGTGACTGGAGAGCAGATTCCCGTTCCTGGGAAGGAGCAGGGGCATGGCAGGGCTGGCACAGGGGCCTGGCTGCGGGAAGGGCACAGGCACGGGGGTGAGCTGGGCTGGTGGGAACCGTGTCTGGGTGGGAACAGTGTCTGTGGGCTGGTGGGAACCCTGTCTGTGTGGGAATGGTGTCTGTGGGTGGGAACCGTGTCTGGGTGGGAACGGTGTCACTGGGTGGGAATGGTGTCTGTAGAGGGGTGGGAATGGTGTCTGTGGGTGGGAATGGTGGCACTGGGTGGGAACAGTGTCTGTGGATGGGTGGGAATGGTGTCTGTGGGTGGGAACGGTGTCTGTGGGTGGGAATGGTGTCTGTGGGTGGGAATGGTGTCTGTGGATGGGTGGGAATGGTGTCTGTGGGTGGGAACGGTGTCTGTGGATGAATGGGAATGGTGTCTGTGGGTGGGAATGGTGTCTGTGGGTGGGAATGGTGTCTGTGGATGGGAATGGTGTCTGTGGGTGGGAATGGTGTCTGTGGATGGGAATGGTGTCTGTGGGTGGGAATGGTGTCACTGGGTGGGAATGGTGTCACTGGGTGGGAATGGTGTCTGTGGATGGGAACAGTGTCTCTGCAGTGCCATGTCTGACTCTGCTGCCTGCACCACATCCCCTTTGGGCTGGGTGAAATGAGACCTGTGCAGAGAAATGGGGAGAACATTCTTCCCTGGGCTGTCTCTGGGGAAGGGCTCAGTGTGAGGAACTCCCTCAGGACACACAGAGAGGTTTTCCTTCCCTTCTCCCAGCTTTAAGGAGCTCTGCTGTGCCTCTCCACAGCTGAACATGTGTGAAACGCTCCACACTCCCTGACATGTATATGGCACCTATTCCCCCCTCCAGCCACCTCCCCTCACTTCAATCCACTGGGAAAAAAGAGCTTTTTCCTCACGGGCCTGACCAAAGCAGCTCAGCGTTTTCAAGGTCCTCTCAAGTGCAGCCTGTTGTATAAATGTGTCTGACTGTAATGGTTTCCTTTCTTGCTCAGAGAAATCCTATGGAGGAGATATTTAGTCAGTGATGAGCCTGACACTCTCTGCTGGGGATTTTCGAGGCACTTTGGAGGAGCTGTTCCAGCAGGGAACGGGAAGATGTATTAATTTCAACCTCCAAGAACAAATGCTTTCCAGAAAGGTCACACTGCTGTGAGTCAGGACACTGAGAGCCTGATCCCAGAGAGCTGCTCTGCACTGGCCTGCAGTCACATTTGTCCCTGCCTTAAATCAACACCGAGTGTCCTTTGCAGCCCCAGCTCTGTGCAGCAGCTCTGGGGACGGTGCTGGGCTCTGTGTCCAAAGGGACGCACGAGGGCCCCCAGCCCTCTCCCGGTGTCCTGGGGTGACGTTTTGGTGCTTGCATCCCCAGCTGTGCGCTCTGTTTGTGCTTGGTGCTTTGTTCTGTGCCTTCAGGACCGGCTGTGGCTGCCCCGGGTCCCTGGCAGTGCCCAAGGCCAGGCTGGACATTGGGGATGGAGCACCTGGGACAGTGGAGGTGTCCCTGCCATGGCAGGGGTGGGATGGGTGGGATTTGAGGTCACTCCCACCCAAACCAGTCAGGAACATCTGCACTCCAGCTCATGCTGGCACTGGGCTCTTTAGGAGGAGTCACACACACTTGGTCTGACCAGCCTCTGCAGATTCCTCATTTTTTTGGCAATGAACGTCCCTACCTTTCCCCCAAGCACATTTCCAGGCAAGATTTCACCCCCAGCCCTGTCCTGTGCAGCTTCCAGTGCCCCCTCTGAAACGGGAAGGGTTTCTCAGGGCCCACGCTGCTCCCCTGGCCTGGCAGAGCTCGGGGAGCTGGGTTTGCTTCTGAAGCCCCATCAGCTGGGTCTTCCCCAGAAATCAGGGGATCATTACTGGCTTTGGGAGAAGAAAGGAGCTGGGTTTGATGGGGTTCATTAAATCCAAGCTGTGTCTGGTTTATCCCGCTGACTTCCTGCTCTGCTCTCCTGTGAAGTGAAACTGATTTCCCTGATTTTTACCTCTGGCTTGCTGAAGCTCTGGGTAACACTGACCCTTTCCCTGTTTTCTAGGACTGCATCCCCACTGGTGCCAGGCCAAGATTTATGATTATTGCCTATAACCACCAAGAATTTTGAGATTTTCCCACAATTTTTTTGTTCTTGTCCATTATTCCCTCTATTTTAAGAAGTGGCAGGGAAACAACAACTTGTTTTGTTCTGTTAATTAAATTATCCACCTGATTTTTGTTGCCAATTCATTTCCCAGTAGCCTTCTGCTGGAGGTTTCCATTTTCCTCTGGAGCCCAAACTGCAAAAGCCTGGCTGATCTTGCATTTCCCATTGCTGAGACAACTCCCAGTGCTGACTTGTGCATTTTCTTAATAATATCAAATATTACATACATTACACTCTACTAGTGTGAATTATCATTATTACATATAACACTTCCTTACCCCTGGTTATTGTGCCCTGAGTTTTGGGATTCTGATTATTCACATCCTTTGTATTTTTTCCCATGAATTATCTGATTTCTCTGACTTTCTTAGTGAGTGAAGTCCAAGAAAAACATCCCTGCCTTGTATTCTGCTGCTTTGGGATGGGATTGCTCCTCCCAGCATTGGGATCTGGTTTGGTTTTGCCAATGGATTTGGGAAAGCTCCTTCCAACAGACTTTTAATTTATTTGTAAACAAGCCGAGAGAGTGTAAGGAGGTTGGGATTGTCAGAAATGGAGCTTCCACCCCAAACTCCCTCCCATCCTGCCCCAGTGAACATCAGCCTTGTGACGCCATCAGAACAGACAATTTTCAGAAGGAAAATCTTCCAGGAAGGTCAGGAAAGAGACAAGAGCAGCAAGGCTCAGGCTGAACAGCGAAATTCCAGTGGTGCCTCTGTTCTGGAGCCCAGGAACTCGTGCTGGGCGGGGAGAGGAGCTCCAGGAGCCCTCTGGTCCCTCCCAGGGGGGCTGCCTGTGCCTCCCTGTGCTGGGTGGGTGCCCCCGATGCTGTTGGACACGAAATGAGCACACAGAAACTTGGTGAGTTCAAAAGAGAGAAAGCCAGTTTTATTCAAACATCTGGTATTTATAGAATTCCAAAGGTGACTGTGGGTTGGAGGATGGAATTTCCACCTCTCCAACCACACTGGCCCGAAGATCAATCAATCATTTCTCTCCACCCACAGAGAAACATGTAAACTATTCTATTTCTACATGAAATTATGTGGGACCTCTGACTCTCAAATATGTAACCATTACCAGAAGGTTAAAGAAGTTTTATGAGAACTTTAAAACTTTCACAAGAACTATAAAATAAAACACTTTTAAATATCAGGGCAGCAGTCCCCTGCCCTGGGGTTGGCTCACGGGGACCCCAGGGGATGCTGTGCCGTGTCCCACCGAGCTGAACCCGCTGTGGCACAGGAACAGGGACACTGTCTGCTGTCATCAAAGCAGAGATCTCCCAGCAGGGCTGTTGGAACTCAAAATGTCCCTCAGATATTTTTGGAGGTTCCAGGCCCAGGTCAGAAGCATTTGAGACCCTGGCAGGCAGCTGGAAACAGCTGTGATTTTGGGTTTGAGCCATGGAATGATTTACCAACCTTGCAGGAAGAACAAGAAGTCACAAAAGTTTAGATATTATAGTAGAAGTAGTCACAAAGTAGAGGGAAGAATTTCTGAGTGCTGTACAGGGGGGTTTTAACACCTCTACAGGGGGTTTTACTTTGTACATGGGGGTCAGAGGTTTAAGATGGAGGGATTTGGGCCAGTCCTGTTCCTCCTCTTTCTTCTTCCTTCCCTCCATGTTCTTGGTGATGTGGGCACTCACAGATTGGTTTAGAGTAGAAAAGCACCATTTAATATAGGTAATAGGCACTGGGAAAAAACTGTACCCATGTAACACGTAATGTACCATATAAAAGATAGAAAAGCACCATTTAATATAGGTAGTAGGTATTTGGGATAAACTGTACCCATGTAACACGTAATGTACCATATAAAAGACAGCAGCAGCCCTGGGCAGAGGGGGAGAGAAGAAGCAGTCGGGAGTCAGAGAGTATGTCAGGGTGTGTGTGTGCCTCTGCCTGAGCTGTGAGCAAACCACAGCAGCCCCAGGAGAAAATCTTTTAGATAACTTGCAATAAACTGCCTTGAGACCAAACAACAGAGACTGCTGAGTTTTCTTTGGAAGCACAGCTTGGAGGAGAGACTTTTCCAGCACACGGAGCCCCTGAGCCAGGCCGGGTTCCGACCCAGGGCAGAGCCCCGCTGGCCTCCGCAGCAGGGGAAGCTCAGCCCGTCCCTGCTCTGAGTTCAGCACTGGCAGCATCAGCCCGTGGTACCCAGCGAGGTTACACCGGCTTTTTATGGTTTGAGCTCTGCTAAACCCAGCACAGAAAACCTCGGGCAAGACCTGTCATGCTCTGATTTGGCACAGAGCACTCAAAACAAGTGTGCGAAAAATCACAACTTAAGTGCCTAAAAATCTCTCCTAAAGAAGAAATCAATCCAAAGCAGCCTAATTCCTGCTCTGTGGCTCGGGATGGCTCCTGGAGTGCACAGGTCGCTGTCTTGGAGCTGCCTGCAGGGAGGGAATCCCATTTTGCACTGCTGACAGTGCCCTGGGGGCTCTGCCCGAGCTCACCCCCTGCAGCAGCCCCAGAGAAACTGAGCCCGTGGGACACCGGGCTGGGCACAGGAACTCCCAGCTCAGGAACTCCCAGCACAGCAATTCCCAGCAGCAGGAATTCCCAGCACAGCTATTCCCAGCAGAAGGAATTCCCAGCTCAGCAATTCCCAGCAGAAGGAATTCCCAGCACAGGAATTCCCATCACAGGAACTCCCAGCAGCAGGATCTCCCAGCACAGCAATTCCCAGCAGCAGGAATTCCCAGCACAGGAACTCGCAGCACAGCAATTCCCAGCACAGCAACTCCCAGCAGAAGGAATTCCCAGCACAGGAATTCCCAAAAGGAGGAATTCCCAACAACAGGATCTCCCAGCACAGGAATTCCCAGCAGCAGGAACTCCCAAAAGCAGGAATTCCCAGCAGCAAGAATTTCCAACAGCAGGAATTCCCAGCAGAAGGAATATCCAGTAGAAGGAATTCCTAACAGCAGGAGCTCCCAGCAGCAGGAGTATTCAGCAGCAGGAATTCCTCTGCCGCTGGGAATTGGCAGTGCCAGGGATGGGTTTTCCATGCAGGAGGAGGGAGGTTCATGCCCAGCTGTTACCAGGGGTGAGGTGAAGGCTCCCACCTGGAATTCTGTGTCCTCAGGAGCTCACAGGGAACACAGACCTGCCACAGTTCCACAGAGCTGCTGCAGGGCTGGAGCCAGGCTGGAGAGCTGGGAATGTTCCCATGGAGAGGAGAAGCTCCAGGCAGAGCTCAGAGCCCCTGGCAGGGCCTGAAGGGGCTCCAGGAGAGCTGGAGAGGGACTGGGACAAGGGATGGAGGGACAGGACCCAGGGAATGGCTCCCACTGCCAGAGGGCAGGGATGGGTGGAAGATTGGGAATTGGGAATTCCTGGCTGGGCTGGAATTGCCAGAGCAGCTGTGGCTGGATCCCTGGCAGTGCCCAAGGCCAGGTTGGACACCCTGGGACAGTGGGAGGTGTCCCTGCCATGGCAGGGGTGGCACTGGGTGGGATTTGAGGTCCCTCCCACCCAAACCTGGCTGGAATTCTGGGATGATCCCAAGGTGCCAGAAGCAGAGGAGCCACTGGTGTCCCCAGTGCTGGAGTTCATTTTCCTCCTGAGGGGTGCCATGGGAGCCCCAGGAGGATGAATTTGGGCTTTCCCGGGCCTGACCCCTCTGCTTTCAGCAGGAGGGAGCAGGGGCTGCGACACCTCGGCACAAACGTCAGGAGAGCAGCGCAGGGGGCTGGCAGCTCCTCAGAAAAACCACATTAGAGCTACAGCAGCAAAGCAGCTTTCGGAGGGAGAGAGATGAAAAAAGAACAAGATATATTGAAAAAGGCCAGTGGAGAATGAAGTAATAAAATGTAGCCTGAAAATCACCTTTACCTCCGGTTCTGAAGAACTCAGAGGTGATGAGTAGAGCTGTCAAAATATTTGTAATGGAAAAGTCATGATTTATGAGGTTTGGGGTTTCATTGTTTTTCTCATTTTTTAATAAAAATAAAAGCAAAATTTGGCGGGGGAAGATTTGGGTTTTCCCATTTCTATTATTTTTTAATTAAAAAATATGAGGAGAAGTGAACATTGCTGATGCATTTATGATTTTAAAATATGAGAAAAAAGCTGGTATTTTAAAAATTCCTGTTAAAAGTGGAGAAGAGCTCCAGTAAGGAGGGGAGAGAGAAAGCAGCAGTGGATGCCTTCTCTGCTTGTACAATGTGGGCTGGCTTTTTGTCAAGGGAAAAATAGCACATCTTTCCTGCAGGAGAGGACTTGGCTATTGGGAGAAAATCTCCTCTTCCAACTGGCTCCATTCAAGCAGAATTTGGCCACTGCAGATTAATTGCATTAATTGCAAGCTTTCACCCCCTTGCTGTTCCCTGGAGGACCTGGAATTGCTTCTCCTGCAAAGGCCTCGTGGGGCTGATGAGCTCACCTCGCTCCCTGAGGACATTTGCTTCCCCCACTAAATTAGAGATACTGATATAAAATCTCTCAAGTACCGTGGAGATTCTTCTTTTTTCCTCATGGGGTTCATTTGTTGCCGTCCTTCCCCGCTGTGGGGCTGGCACTGCCATAGCTGGAGTGTCACATCTCGTCACTCTGTGTTTGCCAAGAGCTGCTTGGCAGAGCCCTGAGCCCGTGTGGCACTGGGCAGTGTCCCAGAAATCACAGATCAGGAATGTCCTGAGCTGGAGGGACCCCAGGTGGGAATCCTACATGGACACAGATAAAAGATTAAAAGCTCTCTTCTCCCTGGGACCAAATCCTGTTTATTACAGGAGCCACCTCAGATCCAGGTGACACCTCAGGGGTAACAGAGGCTGAGGCGTCTGGTGGTGTTCGGCAGAGAGAGAGAAGAGGTCGAGTGTCCCATCCCGGGGGGTTTTGAGCATGGCAGAATGTGCCAGAACACGGCAATGGCATGTCAGAATGTGCCAGAACATGGCAATGGCATGGCAGAACATGGCAATGGCATGGCAGAATGGGCCAGAACACGGCAATGGCATGGCAGAATGTGCCAGAACACGGCAATGGCATGCTAGAACACGGCAGAACATGAGCAGAACATGGCAGAACATGACAATGGCATGGCAGAATGGGCCAGAACACGGCAATGGCATGCTAGAACACGGCAGAACATGGGCAGAACATAGCAATGGAATGGGGTTGATAATAGGGATGGGAACTGGGAATGAGAATGGGAATGGGAACTGGGAATGGAAAACTGGGAATTCTGGTTAGTGAAGCTTCAGCCTTTGCTCTTTTTCGAGAGCCTGCAGTCACCTCTGTCTTCCTCGGGGCAAAAATGAAATGTGCCTTTGGATGATCTGTCAAGTACCTTGCAATTAGAAAACAGAATAGCGTTTGAGGAAGCAAATAATTAGTAGTTAGCAAGTGACTCTCCCTTTCAAATGGCACTCTGGTGTAGCAGATCTGCAGAGTAAGAATGTATGCCAGAACATGCCAGAACATGCCAGAACATGGGCAGAATTTGGGCAGAATGTGGGCAGAACACAGCATGCCAGAACATGGCAGAACGTGGCAGAACATGGCATGCCAGAACATGGGCAGAACATGCCACAACATGCCACAACATGCCAGAATATGGCATGGCAGAACATGGGCAAGCCATTAGGGAAGGGCTGTCCCTGGGGAATAACAGCACCAGGGTGCTGGGCACTGCTGAGCCGGGACAGGCTGTGGGAGCTGTCTGTGCTGTGGGACCAAACTGCTCCAAGGGTCTGATGGCACAGAGGGTCACCAGCCTGGGGACAGCGCCGGTGGGACAGCCAGGGAGGGAGGGGACCCTGGCTCAGCTCAGCACTGGGAATGTGCTGCTGGAATTCTGGGCCAGGCCAGGCTGGACAGGGCTTGGACACCCCGGGGCAGTGGGAGGTGTCCCTGCCATGGCAGGGGGGCACTGGGTGGGATTTAGGATCCATTCCCACCCAAACCAATCTGGAATTCCGTTCCAAGCGCCTTTCCTTGGCCAAAGGCGGACCCAGGCTGGGGTGCAGCTAAGCCAGGAGTCCAGCCCAGCCAAAGGCTGGAAGGAAACTCCTGGGATCAGGGATTTGTGTCTGTGCACTGCAGAGGGGCATTGCTGGGACACCATCGACTCCCCTGCCACTCGCACTGCTCGGAAGAGTTATTTGGAGCTCAGTTTGTCAGCCTTTGCAATCCATAAGGATCCATCACGCTCAGCTCTATCAATAACACTGCTGCAGGAACATATTTTTATGCACTTTCTCCACACACACACATTTGCCCGCAAAGGAAGTGTTTTTCATGCAAATTGTATTTTTCCCTCCTGTGCACATGTGCTGAGCTATATCAAGAGCAGGACTGAGAAGCAGATAAAAAGCTGCCCATATGTTTTCTTTATGGTCCCGCAGTGCCTGGAGCCCTGGCAATCTGGCGCGGGATTCTGAGCAAACAGGAGCCACCCCAAGGCTTTTCCAGCCTCTGCTGGCTGGAGAAGGAGCTCCTCAGCTCCCAGCATGACCAGTGCTGGGGGTAATGATACCACTGGGAAGCATCATGGAATAATGGAATGGCCTGGGCTGGAAAGAACCTAAAAACTCATCCCATCCACCCCTGCCATGGCAGGGACACCTCCCACTGTCCCAGGGTGCCCCAATGTCCAAACTGGCCTTGGACACTGCCAGGGATCCAGGGGCAGCCACAGCTGCTGTGGCAATTCCAGCCCAGCCAGGAATTCCCAATTCCCAATCTCCCATCCATCCCTGCCCTCTGGCAGTGGGAGCCATTCCCTGGGTCCTGTCCCTCCATCCCTTGTCCCCAGTCCCTCTCCAGCTCTCCTGGAGCCCCTTCAGGCCCTGCAAGGGGCTCTGAGCTCTGCCTGGAGCTTCTCCTCTCCAGGGGAGCATTCCCAGCTCTCCCAGCCCGGCTCCAGCCCTGGAGCAGCTCCGTGGGTTCCTCTGGGCTCTCCCCAGCAGCTCCAGCTCCTCGCCGTGCTGGGCCCAGGGCTGGGGCAGCTCTGCAGGTGGGGTCTCACCTGGGCACAGGTGAGGGCAGGATGCCCATGCTGGGCTCAGGGGTTCATTCTTCACATCCAGCTCTCAGCCCCCGGGTCCTTCTCAGCCGAGGAGCTGCTCCTTCCTCCTCGATGGCTTCCCGGGGACATGTCCCCTCCCCAGGCAGGTGGCTCTGGCTGTCCTGTCCCGGTGTTCCCCAGCACAGGGTAACCAGGTGCAGCTGGGAGAGGAGGGAAGGTTCCTTGGAATGCCATCAGTCCCCTCCCTCCCTGGCACTGCTCCCAGTGAGGGAACGGCGCCTTTTAAGGAGCCAGTTAGCGGTAACTGATTAGTCCAGCTCCATCCTAATGGAAAACTTCACATTCCACTGGAGCCTGCTGCTCCTTTCCTTTGATTCTTAATGAGGGACGTTTTAGATGGGAGCCTTGTTTTCTTGTTTTATTAAGAAGCATTAAAAATATTGCTCATAAAATATATATGGGGGGTTGAACTTTTGCTGCTGCGGGGATGGATAAATACTCAGCGTTAATAAATGCTAAGGAGAAATAACCCAGCAGCTCTGCGGGAGCCACGAGGGCTCTGATCGCTGCCAGGGCCTCGGGACCTGGCCCAGGCTGGGCTGGCCAGGGGGGCACTGCCCGTGCCAGCAATTAGCGCTGGGCGTTAATGAGGGAGGGCTGAGCTGATCCACCCCCCGAGCTGGGCACGGAACAGGTCAGACACTCCTCAGATTCCTGTGGGAGAGAGATTACAGCAGCCCTTAAATCCTCCCCTTCGCGGGGAGCAGCCCTGGAATAAAGAAACCATTCCTGTGAGCCAGGAAAGCCAGCTGGGGCTGCTGGGGCTGGGAGGGACCCCGGGGCTGGGAGGGACCCCAGTGCTCGTCCCACTGCTCCCGGACGTGGGAGGGACACCTTCAGTGGGATCCTGCTTCTGTGGGGTCCTTCTTTGGTGGGATCCTGCTTTGGTGGGGTCCTGCTCCTGTGGGATCCACCTTCCATGGGATCCTGCTTCCATGGGATCCCTCTTCTGTGGGGTCCTCCTTCCATGGGATCTTCATTCCATGGCATCCTGCTTCCATGGGATCCACTTTCCATGGGATCCTTCTTCTATGGGATCCTGTTTCCATGGGATCCTGTTTCCATGGGATCCCTCTTCTGTGGAGTCCTCCTTCCATGGGATCTTCATTCCATGGCATCCTGCTTCCATGGGATCCACTTTCCATGGGATCCTCCTTCCGTAGGATCCACCTGCTGTGGGGTCCTGCTTCTGTGCAATCCTGCTTCTGTGGGATCCTGCTTCCATAGGATCCTGCTCCTGTGGGATCCTGCTTCTGTGGGATCCTGCTTCCATAGGATTCACTTTCCATGGGATCCTCCTTCTATGGGATCCTGTTTCCATGGGATCCTGCTTCTGTGGGATCCCTCTTCTGTGGGGTCCTCCTTCCATGGGATCTTCATTCCATGGCATCCAGCTGCCATGGGGTCCACTTCCCATGGGATCCTCCTCCTGTGGAATCCTCCTTCTGTGGGATCCTCCTCCTGTGGGATCCGGGATCCACCTCCCGCTGTATCCATGTCTCACCATTTCTTTGCAAAACAATTCATCTGTTGTTGTGTTGAGGTCACTCGGGGCTCTCTGCTCCTCCTTTCCCGCTGCCCTGGCACCTTGGGCTTGTTTGATCTGCTGCTTTTACCCCTTGGGTGTGGACTAGTTATTATTTCAACATATATATGCAGACATTTTAAAATGGGTATGCAGAATATGCAGGATAGAATAGAATAGAATTTTATATATATATACATGTATTGTTTTGTGGATATGCACCCACAAAACAATCTCTGCTCTTCCATGTGAACTGCACAAGAGTCTGGCACTGGGAAGGAGCAGAATTAATGATCAGATGAGCTCTGGGTTTGGTCAGTGCCTCACACACCAAACACAGCACGAATTAAGGAGGGGGAAACCACAGCCAGCAGCTCCCTCATCCTGGTGACTCTGAGCTCTGCAGAATGCCCAGACTGCTGCTTCCTTCAGCACCAAAAGTGATATCAGTCAATTATTTCGAGGCTGTCAGCAGCCATCAACACCCCTTGGAGCCATTCCAGCATTGCAGTTTATAAACTGTGGAGTAAATATTTCAAACAATATGAGAAACTTCCAAACGTGCTGCTTCTGGGGGGTTTTCACACTTTGTGAGCCATTTGTCTGCTCTGCTCAGTGTTTTTTCACAGCCGATTTCCATCTGTTTCCCGTGGAATTGATACTGTTCCTCAGCATTTCCTGAGCCTGTGCACGGCGCTGCAATTAGATGCCAGCCCCAATCACACCTGATGCAGCCGAAACACAGGGAAATAAACCCTCTGCTCCTCTTCGTCCTCGCCATCCTGCCTGCCTCTGGGAGGTTCCTTTCTTTCCCGTGTGATGTTTGGCTCCGTGTGAGACATTCCCTGTTTTCAGCAGAGCAAACTCACCCCGGGTTTTGTGTTGGGATGGAGCAAAAACAGAGTGGGAAGAAAAAATATCTGTGAGCATCAGCCACAAGAGGCAGGGAGCGACTTTGTACTCAGAATCTTCTGCAAAGGTGATTGGATTTTTCTGGTTGATGCTGTGATTCCCTGAGGGGTAACAGCTTCCTGAGAATTCCTCACCTCTGGTAATTCCTGGTCTAAGCCCCCAAGGCGTTCTGCTGCACTGACATTTTCTGGGTGTGCTCAGCCAGGAGTTACCCAGCCAGATGCCTTCAAGCAGAACACTTGCCTTTGGAGCAAACTTATTTTTAAATCATTTGCTTTAGAGGTGGACTTTCATTTTGTTGGATTGGAAGGGCCTTAAATCCCATCCAGTGCCACCCCTGCCATGGCAGGGACACTTCCACTCTCCCAGGTTGTCCCAGTGTCCAGCCTGGCCTTGGGCACTGCCAGGGATCCAGGGACATATTCTCCAAATTCCAGGCACAAGGCGCAGCAATCCAGAGCCACCAGCACCCACCCAGCTGTGGGATCCTGGGCAATCTCTGACCCCATTTCAGGTGATCCCCTGTCCTCACTGCTCCTAGCATTGAAGTCCTCTTGTAGTTCCCAGCCTGTTTGAATTCCTGGCCAGTTTGCACTCTTGGAAAGCTGATTTTCCTGTGCAGTGCCAGGCACCTTCCAGATGAATCCCTGGAGCCTGGGCAGGTTCCTGGGTCGGGCTGTTCACCTCACTGTGTGCTCAGGGTCAGAACTGCCTGTGAGGGATGGGTTTAGATCATACAATGAGATCCAGTGGCCGTGGTGGAGCATATAGACACTCAGGTGTGTGAGCAGACGTGTAAATACACACACAGGGGTCTCACTCTCCCATCTCCAGAACCACTGGAGCACCACTGAGGCTGGAAAACACTTATAAAATCCTTGAGTCCAAGATATGACTGACCACCTCCTGCTGTTCCAGGAGGATCTGTGGATCCTGTGAGCCGGATTTGCCTCTCCCAGGCAGGGCTGTCCCAGGGTGCCTGGGTGGTGTCCGTGCACAGGATCTCCAGGAAAAGGCTGTTGTTTATTATTCTTAGCCTGGAATGGCTGGATAAACAGATTTCCTTGCAAAAAGGACTTTTATGGGGAAGGAGGGACTCTTCAGAACGACCTCAGACACTATGGAAAACCAGTCCCAGTTACTGCTCCTGTGCCAGCTCTGCTCTGATTTATGGTGCCATTTGCAGGGTAAAAGTCACCACTGCCTTCGACTGACTGCTCCTGGTGGAAGCTAATAGCATTTGCTTGTGTTTCTCCCGCAGAATTTTATTAAATAAGATTTTCAGCCTAATTAAAGCATTTCAGGATTTTGGCTTCCTGTCGCCCAGAGATAAGTTTGAAGTGGAGAATGAGGTAACAGCCATAGAAACATAGAATATATTTATAGAGTTTTTATAACTTCTGTATTGTTTTAATTTCAATCCTATTTTCTTTTATGTCACTTTAAAGGAGGAAAAATGCAAGCAGCAGTTACTGGCAATGGTGACCCTGATATATTTAATAAAATATTAAACTGCAAGTGGTAAATGTGTTACTGATGGCACAGAGGTGAGCCAGGCCATGGTCACTGAATGCCATAAAACCCAAACACGCCCAGAGGACAACGCACCTCAAATATTCCTGTAGGTCATTGCAGATATAAAGTTAATGTCCAGCAAAGAGAGCTCAGGGAACACAGGCTTGGAACACAGGAATGCATGGGCAGGCAAAGAGGGATTTCCATCCCAGGAAGGTAGGAATGAGAATGCAGTGTGGGATTTACTCTTTGTTTTCCAGAAAGAAATCCTTCAGTGTGAGCCTGCAAGGAGGGAATGCCTCAGTCAAACGATAATATCTTTAGTTTTATATGCAAATCTGCAATTAGTCAGTGGAAGAGACAGGCTGCCCCTTTCAGCACCTGTTTTACAAGTATGTCCCCAGTGGCAGAGCTCATTTTCTGTCCCTCCTCCTTCCCTCTCCACCTCCCTCTGCCCATCCCTGCCTCCACTGCTGTGTCAGGGAGAGATTTGTGGGGCCATAAAAGCCCTGAACTGAAACCCAAAGGAGCTGTTGCTGCTCTGAGTTGGGTTTTCTCAGTGATGAACTCCCACCCTGCCCTCCCAAGCCCTGGGAGCCGTGATGGAGCTGGAATGTGGGGATGGAGGATCCTTGAATGGATGGAACAAACCCAGCCTGAGCCTCCCCTCGCAGTCCTGCTCCAGCTCCTGCTGCTCATGGAAAACTCGGAGAGTTCCTGGGGCTCAAAGCAGCCTGGACTGCTCCACAATGGTTTCAGTGGGATACGGGAAAAAATTCCTGCCTGGGAGGGTGGGAGGGCTGGGCTGGAATTGCCAGAGCAGCTGTGGCTGCCCCTGGATCCCTGGCAGTGCCCAAGGCCAGGCTGGACACTGGGGCTGGAGCACCTGGGACAGTGGGAGGTGTCGTGGCAGGGGTGGGATGAGATGGGATGGGATGGGATGGGATGGGATGGGATGGGATGGGATGGGATGGGATTTGTTACACAAAATTTAAAATATTGATTTTTTTTCCCCCCTCAGTCATTCCTGAGGGAGCTGGGGGTTCTCAGCCTGGAGAAAAGGAGGCTCAGTGTGACCTCAGCACCCCCTGCAGCTCCTGAAAGGTGCCTGTGGCCAGCTGGGCTTGGGCTCTTTCTCCAGGAACTGGCAGAACCAGAGGTCACAGCCTCGAGCTGCACCAAGGGAAATTCAGGCTGGGAATCAGGAAAAAGTTATTTCCAGAAAGGTGATGTCCTGGAATGTTCTCCCGGGGAGGTGGTGGAGTTCCATCCCTGGGTGTGTTTAACAAAGCCTGGATGTGGCACTGGGTGCCAGGGCTGAGCTGAGGTGCTGGGGCTGGGTTGGACTCAGTGATGTTGAAGGTTGGGTCTCTTCCAGCCCAGGGGTTCTGGGATTCTGTGATTGACGATCCCTCCCATCCCCAACATTCAGAGGAGGGCTTGTCTTTGGCTGGGATCAATTCCTTGAAAACATTTCCCAGCATTCTCAGCTTAAATAATTTCCCTGTGATATTTTCCTGCCTTCCCCAGATCTGTGTCTCCGAGCCACTCACGGAACCAGAGCAGGGACTGAGGCAAGGCAGGGATCCCAGGAGCGTGGGGCGTGGGAGATGTGGGGCAGGAGGGCAGCCAGCAGTGCCCGGGGCTGGAGGCAGCTCCAGAGGAACATTCCCTGTGGGAAACGGCCACGGAGATGAAAATCCCTCAGGGACACCAAATATGAGACAAGATTTTAAAAATATAAATAAAAAATAACGTATTTCTGTAGTTATTTATTTACAAATACAATACATATAATACAAATAAAATTAAATATAAATATAATTAAACAAAATTTTATTATCGTTATGCATATGTGGTTTATAAATAAATTTAATTAAATTACATCTTAATAAATTTATTTATAGCCACTCTAAATATGTAAAATACTTGAGCCAGACCATTGTAATTTGCAATACAAATGTCCTGAAAGGCAAATAAAAGATGGAAGTGAAGTGCCCCTCCCTGCAGCTGCTGAGGATACACTTGTTACCTCTGGTCATTTCCCACTCCGTTAATTCAGGATGCTTTTTTCCCCTCTCCTCCCATGAGAATGAATTCTCTGACTTGCAGGGATGGCTGTGCAGATGATCCTGAGCAGAATTCCAATCTGTTCGCTCTGCCA
The DNA here is from genome assembly GCF_048771995.1 of Taeniopygia guttata. Taxonomy (NCBI): domain Eukaryota; kingdom Metazoa; phylum Chordata; class Aves; order Passeriformes; family Estrildidae; genus Taeniopygia; species Taeniopygia guttata. The sequence continues at coordinate 64,367,288 of NC_133030.1, read as the reverse complement.
GGACACATCTCCTGAGCCTGAGAGATTCCTGCCTCCAGCTTTGCATCCAGATCCTGCTTTTGTCTCTTGTTTTAAGGCAGCATCGCTTTGCTAGTTCATTTATTCATGGAATGCCATCTCCTCCTGCCCTGCAGTGCCACATGTGCTCTCCATCACATCAGGATCAAGAGGAGCGCTGAGCTCTGAGAGCTGGGCACTGAATGATCCCGTTCCCTTTTCGGGTCCCAAATGGTCCCATTCCCTTCCCTGGCCCCAAAATGATCCCGTTCCCTTCCCTGGGCACAGAATGATCCCATTCCCTTCCCTGGTACCAAAATGGTCCCATTCCCTTCCCTGGTCCCAAAATTATCCCATTCCCTTCCCTGGCCCCAAAATGATCCCATTCCCTTCCCTGGCCCCAAAATGATCCCATTCCCTTCTGCTGGTGGATCTCAGGGCAGGATGAGCAGCTTTTACTGCCCCAGCTTGTCTGGGAGCTGCAAGGGGCTGGGTGAGCCCTCACACAGGAACATCCTCACACCCCCGGGCCCTCAGCATCCTCACACCCCCACCCCTCAGCACCCATCCCAACCCCCCAGCATCCCCCCAGCCCCCCAACTCACTGCTAACTCATTGCTAACTCACTGATAACTCACTCCTAACTCACTGCTAACTCATTGATAACTCACTGCTAACTCGCTGCTAACTGATAACTCAGTCAGAACTACCACTCAGAGGTGCAGAGGGACAGTGCTGAGTGCCCAGCACAGGTGACTGGAGGGACCAGTGCCCCACGGTGCCACCAGCCACAGGAGCAAGTTCACTTCCCTGGAATAGATCTCCTGGGAAAAGCACACCGTGTTGAAAGTTCCTGGAACTTCCCTGGAATAGATTTCCTGGGAAAAGCACACCGTGTTGAAAGTTCCCTTCCCTGGAATAGATCTCCTGGGAAAAGCACACCTGAAAGCAAACATCAGCCTTGGGCTGTGCCACAAGGGCTGTGGGACCCTCAAAACCCACTGGAAGACAGTGACCCAGAGACCCACAGGGATTAATTCAATAAACACAGCATTACTAAACCATTTTGTCTTGCAATAAAAGACATTATCCAGTTACTGCAAGTCTACACTTAAATCTGAGGGGTTCTTTTCCCTAAGTACCTTCAGTTTTAATAAGCTCATGGGAATCAATGCAATGAGTATTTTATTAATGCAGTTCAGCTACTCAAATTCCATTTTACTCCGTGAATGATTGTGGTGACAAAGAGCAGCTTCTGGTCCCTACTTTCACTGTGAAGCTCAGAACTGGATGAGTAAGAAATATTTTGGAGCAGCTCATGCATTGAAGGTTCCTTGGAGGCGCAGGGACCGCGTATTTGAAATGATGGAAAACCTGACAGGGAGACTTGAAAAGCTCCTTTGTTGCTCTGACTTTACTCTTGGTTTCCCTAAACAGGTGGAAATTACCCGGAATCGATAATGAGAGTTGCAAGGTCAGGAAAAGAGCAGCTCCGAGCTGACTCCTCATTTCAGGGCCGATTTGCCTGGCGTCCCAGCCATCCGCTGCCGGGCTCTGAGCAGCTCTGACAGCTCATTAATTATAGAGGGAGATTGGACACTGGACAGCAGCAGTGGCACCAGAGGATTCATCTTCGCTGTCAGCTGCCTAATGTGCATCCGCTCTCTCGCCACGGAGAAGAACACTTCCAGTAAATCTCCGTCCGTCTCCCGTCTCCAGGAAGGAAATCAGACATGACATTAACAATTGCTTCTGTATTCTCTGGGAAACGCACTCCTGAGCGCCAGCCGTGGGAAAATATTAACGCTGGAGCAGGGCACCGGCCCTCCAGCCCCGCGGGTCGGGCTCCGTGGGGCCGTTCCCCAGGAGCTGCACAGTGCTCCAGAACATCCCGTGAGGATGAGGAGGGAGCAGAGGGGCTCCTGGAGCTGCTGAGGGCAGCGGGGCTGGGGCAGGGTGAGTCCCTGTAGCCCATCGATCCTGCAGGAGCTGTGCGCCCTGGGCAGGGCTCAGCAGCACCGGGATCGATGGAGCGATCAAAGCTCGCTATGGACGTGTGCCTGAGCATTTAACCGCCTTTAGCTCTCCAGGAAAATCCGAGGGGCTTTGCAGCCTCTGGAAAGCCTGTGGGATAGTCCACAGGCACTGCCAGGCCCACGCCAGCCCTTAGCTTCTCATCTGTTTGGTTTCCCCTCGATGGAGGCAGGAGGTGCTGAGCCCTTCCTGAGAAAGAGGGACACACAGAACCCCAAGGAACAGCTCTGGCTTTCCAAGAAAGGAGAGTCTGATCCTTGTCTGGCTCCAGGAACTTCTGGTAAAATCCTGAGAAGTTTCTCACTCTCCTCTGAAGCTTTAGCAAAAATAAATGAGAATATTGAGAATTCAGCTCATCTGCCAGAGGGCTGTGTGCAGTGCTGAGCTGTGAACAAGCACTGCTAAAGCTCCACCAAGTGAGAGCTAAAAATAAAGGCACCAGGTACTTCCAAAGGTGTGTGTTCCCTCTTCCAAAGGTGTGTGTTCCCTCTTCCAAAGGTGTGTTCCCTCTTCCAAAGGTGTGTGTTCCCTCTTCCAAAGCTGTGTTCCCTCTTCCAAAGGTGTTTGTTCCTTCTTCCAAAGCTGCATTCCCTTCTCCAAAGCTGTGTTCCTGCTTCCAAACCTGTGTTTCTTCTTCCAAAAGTTCCTTATTCCAACCCAAAGGTGTGTGTTCCCTCTTCCACATGCTTGTGTTCTCCCTTCCAGAGGTGTGTCCCCACTTCCAAAGGTGTGTGTTCCTTCCTCCAAAGGTCTGCTCCCACTTCCAAAGGTGTGTCCCCACTTCCAAAGGTGTGTCCCCACTTCCAAAGGTGCATGATGCTCCTGGCATCATTTAGCAGTTGCAAAGAGAAGCATTTTCAGGATTTGCTTCCAGACTCTCAGCCTGTTCATTCATATGCAGGGGAGTGGCTTTCCACTGCAGGGTCAGGATGGGTGGGAGATTGGAAACTGGGAATTCCTGGCTGGGCTGGAATTGCCAGAGAAGCTGTGGCTGCCCCTGGATCCCTGGCAGTGCCCAAGGCCAGGTTGGACACTGGGGCTGGAGCACCTGGGACAGTGGGAGGTGTCCTGGGATGGGATGGGATGGGATGGGATGGGATGGGATGGGATGGGATGGGATGGGATGGGATGGGATTAAGGCCCCTAAAACTCAAACCAGTGTGGGATTCTCAGATTCCCGCTTGGGAAGGAGGAAGGGAAAGCATCCTCAGCAGTGCAAGTTTGGGACAAAGGCTGATCTTGCCTGGAGCAGGGCAGGGCCTTCCCTGAGAAGGATGTGACATCCCATCCCATCCCATCCCATCCCATCCCATCCCATCCCATCCCATCCCATCCCATCCCATCCCATCCCATCCCAAAAACAGCCCCAAGGCACCAGGGTCTCTCAGAGCTGGGTTTGTGCAGGACGCTGGAGGTGCTGGGGGAGGCTGTGTGGGGCAGGGGAATTGTCCCACAGGACAGTCCCTGTCCCCATGGAAATCTGGGGACTTTTCCTGGCATATTGTAAAATCTCTCTCCCAGCCACTCCAAATTCTGGTAATATCCCCGAAATGCCAGATCAGTTCCATTTACATTTATCACCAATGTTTTTAAGGACTCTGATAATAACTTGGCAATACAAAATAAACCAATATTTGATCTGCCTGACAATGTATTGGAAATTTTAAGTTGATCTTAATTCATCCCTGCTATAAAACCCAGCATTTGTTACTGATCTGAATTGCTCTATGGAAATATCAGGTTCAGTTTCTATGACAACAAGAGTCATAAATGCCAAAATTCTTCCTGTTCCCTTTCTGTTTTCAGCTTGACAATGAGCCATTTTTTTTCATTCTTTTAAATTAACCTTTCCCTTTCCCCTGGAAATGAATAATCCAGACAGGTCCTGCTGTCCCTGCTGCCTGCACAATGTCCAGTTGTTTCAGCACAGCCCAGCTGTGTCGGGAGGACTGGAAAAAATTCATCCCCTTTTCCCCAGGGAGCATTCAGATCCTGGGAATGGGTGGAGGGTGGCAAAAGAAAGCCCAAGGATGACCTTAGGGAAGCAGGGCTCCTCCAGAGGCCACATTCCAGTCAGGAATCCAGTGTGGGTGGCACTGAGGGCATCCTGTGCCCAAGGCTGGCACAGGTGGGGCCCCTGGTCCTGTGAGCTCTCAGCTCAGCCACATCCAAGGACAGATGGACAGGACAAGATGGACAGGGCAGGATGGACAGGGCAGGATGGACGGGACAGGATGGACAGGACAGGATGGACAGGGCAGGATGGACAGGGCAGGATGGACAGGACAGGATGGACAGGACAGGATGGACAGGGCAGGATGGACAGGGCAGGATGGACAGGACAGGATGGACAGGGCAGGATGGACAGGACAGGATGGACAGGACAGGATGGACAGGGCGGGATGGACAGGGCAGGATGGATGGGACAGGATGGATGGGACAGGATGGACAGGGCAGGATGGACAGGGCAGGATGGATGGGACAGGATGGACAGGGCAGGATGGACAGGGCAGGATGGACAGGGCAGGATGGACAGGACAGGATGGACAGGGCAGGATGGATGGGACAGGATGGACAGGGCAGGATGGATGGGACAGGATGGATGGGACAGGATGGACAGGATGGACAGGGCAGGATGGACAGGGCAGGATGGACAGGGCAGGATGGACAGGACAGGATGGACAGGGCAGGATGGACAGGACAGGATGGACAGGACAGGATGGACAGGGCGGGATGGACAGGGCAGGATGGATGGGACAGGATGGATGGGACAGGATGGACAGGGCAGGATGGACAGGGCAGGATGGATGGGACAGGATGGACAGGGCAGGATGGACAGGGCAGGATGGACAGGGCAGGATGGACAGGACAGGATGGACGGGGCAGGATGGACAGGGCAGGATGGATGGGACAGGATGGATGGGACAGGATGGACAGGATGGACAGGGCAGGATGGACAGGGCAGGATGGATGGGACAGGATGGACAGGGCAGGATGGACAGGACAGGATGGACAGGACAGGATGGACAGGGCAGGATGGACAGGGCAGGATGGATGGGACAGGATGGACAGGGCAGGATGGATGGGACAGGATGGACAGGGCAGGATGGATGGGACAGGATGGACAGGGCAGGATGGACAGGGCAGGATGGACAGGGCAGGATGGACAGGGCAGGATGGATGGGACAGGATGGACAGGAAACAGTAGCTGCCCAGAATTTGCAGAAAAAATACCATCCAGCTCCTCGATCCTGGAGCCAGCCCCTCCATTCTGCAGCCAGCTCCTCGATCCTGGAGCCAGCCCCATGATCCTTAAGCCACCACTTCAGTCCTGGAGCCGGCCCCTCCATCCTGGAGCCAGCCTCACCCTCCAGCTGCTGGCAGAGCTGGGAGCACCGTGACATTCAGTGCTCCTGACTGAAGTAGGACAGGGCTGCAAACAAACACAACATTTCCAGTGCTGGGCTGCAAGCAAACACAACATTTCCAGTGCACGGGGCTCTTGTGCCCCTCCTGCAGCTGTTTGAGCCTTCAGGACTTGGCCAGAGTTGAAATTCTGAGCTTGCAGCACAACAAAGGGTCAGCACAGGAGGAAACAGCCTCAGATGGCAGCAGGGGAGGTTTAGGTTTGATAGTGGGGAAAATGGATCCTGGTATTTGCTTTCTGCTCTGAAAATTTTTCCTGCAGCAAGTTTTTGTTTCATTCTCAGCTCTGAGCCGGCTGTTCATCCCCAGCACTTGCAGTGGAAATATTCCTTCCTTCCTTCCTGCCCCGTGTCCCTGCATCTGTGTCCCCTGGGCCACAGGGTCAGGGACACATGGGCAGCAACATTTTCTTTTTTTATTTTTTCATAGGTGAAAGTAGAAGATGCTTCACTTCTGCCAGAGGTTCAACTGCTGCTTTTGGAAACTCAGGAAAAAAAATCAAAAGTGAATTTCTTGCTACTGTGGTTCATGTCTTCACCCTTTCCCCACACTGTTCCGGCCCACTGAAGTCACCCAACTGGAATCCTCACAGTTCTGGGTTTAAAAACTCCTGATTTCCCCACTGCACCCACCATGCCAGGAGGATGTGGTCAGAAATCTCTGCCTGGAGCTGAGAGCAGCCAAAACATGGACCCAAATTATTGTGTCCTAAAAACCACAGCTCTGGTAGCCCCTCCCTGCAGCACAGCCCCATCCCGATGTGTCCTGGGATCCACGGGGAACTCGGGGCTGGAGGAGGTTTCTAAGGGAAGAGCAGGGATTCCTGCCATCCTTCAGGGGGAATCTGGGGCTGGAACACGTTTTAAAGGGAAGAACAGGGATTCCTGCTGTCCTTCAGGGGGAATTTGGGGTTGGAACAGGTTTTTAAGGGAAGAGCAGGGATTCCTGCTGTCCTTCAGGGGGAATTCAGGCTGGAATGGGTTTCTAAGGGAAGAGCAGGGATTCCTGCCATCCTTCAGGGGGAATTTGGGGCTGGAGGAGGTTTCTAAGGGAAGAGCAGGGATTCCTACCATCCTTCAGGGGGAATTTGGGGCTGGAGGAGGTTTCTTTCTAAGGCAAGAGCAGGGATTCCTGCCATCCTTCAGGGAAAATTTGGGGTTGGAACAGGTTTTTAAGGGAAGAACAGGGATTCCTGCCATCCTTCAGGGGGAATTTGGGGCTGGAACAGGTTTTTAAGGGAAGAACAGGGATTCCTGCCATCCTTCAGGGGGAAATCTCATTTTTGAGAGGGGCTGAGCAGCCAAAGGCAGCGGCTGCACAGGTGGAGGCCTCCAGCAGCAGCCCTGCATTTACTGCTCCTCATTCTGATGCAGGTTTGCCTGCCTAGAAAAGTCTGGCACCCAGGAATTATTTTTACATTTTAGGGTTTTAGTCTAATTTAGGCTGAAACCTGAATTGGTCTTTTCTTTTTCCCCCAGCAAATTGAATCAGCTTCTGTTTACATTTACATTTTCACTGAAACTTCTGCTGCTTCCCAAGTCAGGGACATAATGTCTTCTCATAAAAACCTCATCAAGCATCAACTAAAATTCTTCTTCACTCTCTTTATGCTCACAAAACATTCCTTTTTTGAATACCTCCAGTAAGTGATGTTAACTTCACCATCTGCTAAGATTTTTATCCCATTGTATTTCTTTTTCGCTCCTGAAGATGATAATTTGCTTATATTGCTATGCCATTCCACCTCTCAGTATTTTTACCTGGAGTTATCATATCTTTGCTTCTTAATTTTAATAGTTTGTCATTAATTTACATCCTCGGTGGTCTGTGCAGCCTAAATCAGCAATCAGCTGCATTCAGTGCTGGTCCAGGAGTTACAGAATTCACACCAATAAACAGAATTTCTGCCATTATTCCCGAAATGCCTTTGGTTTTGTACCGGCCCAGGGGCTGAGCTTTGCCTCAGCTGCTTGGGGCAGGTTTTGGCTGGATGAGGAACATCCAGGTGCTTGTTCCCACTGATCTGGGCTCAGCCCTGCAAATCAAACCCTGGCAGAGGATGTTCTGTGCTTCAGCTGAGGGGGAAGCGTGGGGAAAATCAGGTTTGAGTTGGGTCCCCCTCAGGAATGAGCACTGAACACATTCTCCTCTAAAATGTACAAAAATCAGCCCCAGCTGGTGTGGAATGGAGGAGGAGGAGCCCCCTGGCACCAGGCACGTGCCTTCCAGGGAAACAAGCTCATGGCTGAATATCCCCGAGGGACAGACGTCTGAAGTGCTCTATTTTCATTAAAATAACCTTTCCAATTAAGCAAAAGAAACTATTAATATTCTGATCTATTATCAGGACCCTACTTCGTATCCATCAAGCCAACAGCATGAGTCATAATTGAAAAAAAATCTATTTCTGGGGCTCTCTGGATCCACAGGTGCAGCTGCAGGAGAGGAGAGGCCCAGGAAAAGTAGCAGGAGGCTTTAAATAATTCTGATTTATGGACTGGGCTATGGCAGTAACTGAATATGCCAGGCCAGGTCTGGGCTGGTGGTACCATGAAATGTGTGGGTGCACGCATAAACTGAGGAGATGTCTTCCCTCCAAATATTTTACAATCTAAGCGAGGCAGTGATGAGGCAAACAGAGTGGATTTGATGAGGTTTGCTCAAACTTTGTTGAGTTGTGCCTTCAGCCCTTAAAGCAAACTGACTTCTTCAGGTCCCAAAAGGGAACTCAAACTCGGCCAAGGAACAGCTGCCCAAGAGGGGCTTTCAAACAGCCAAACCTGCCAGTGCTGCTGGTGATCCTGCCTGGGTTTGTCTGGTTTTCCACCCGAGGGAAAGGCTGTCCTGGGGGAAATGAGGAAATTGGGATTTTCCACCCGAGGGAAAGGCTGTCCTGGGGGAAGTGAGAAATTGGGATTTTTCACCCAAGGGAAAGGCTGTCCTGAGGGAAATGAGGAAATTGGGATTTTCCACCCGACAGAAAGGCTGTCCTGGGGGAAATGAGGAAATTGGGATTTTCCACCCGAGGGAAAGGCTGTCCTGGGGGAAATGAGGAAATTGGGATTTTCCACCCGAGGGAAAGGCTGTCCTGGGGGAAATGAGGAAATTGGGATTTTTCACCTGAGGGAAAGGCTGTCCTGGGGGAAGTGAGGAAATTGGGATTTGTCACTCGAGGGAAAGGCTGTCCTGGGGGAAATGAGGAAACTGGGATTTTTCACCCGAGGGAAAGGCTGTCCTGGGGAAAGTGAGGAAACTGGGATTTTCCACCCAAGGGAAAGGCTGTCCTGGGGGAAGTGAGGAAATTGGGATTTTCAGTGCAGGGAGATGAGGCCGAGCGCTGCTCCAGGGCAGCCCGGTGTGAGAGGCCAGAGCTCCTGAGCCCGGGGTGGAGGCAGAGCCTCATAAAACCCCTCCTTAGCTCAGGGACAGCCAGTGGGGAATGGAAAACTCTCCACCCAGAAAGACAAAAACACTTTGCTTTTGCAGGGCACGTGGCCTTGTTCTTTATCTTTTAATTTATTTATTCTGCTGAAGAAAGCAGGCTGAGAGGACGACACAAGGCTCCAAAATCCCGGATTACCTCCCGTGCCCTGCCAGGCCGCACTGCTGCAGATGGCACGGGATAAATTTAATTGCTGCTGTCACCGGGTGCTTCCAAACAGCCAAATTCCACATTTTGCTGTGCCCAGAGCCCAAACTGAAGCAGCTGAGTGGGGTTTGTGGGGATGAGCTGCAGCAGCTGCTGCGGGGGCACCGTCACCCAGCCAGGAGCCGCGGGAACTCGCTTTGGTCCCACGGAACCACCAACAGAATCACTCATGGAATGATTTCGGCTGCTCCAGGGCCACCCCAGGGACTGTCCCGCTGTCCCAGTGTCCAGCCTGGCCTCGGAGGATGGGTCCTTCACTGCCCCATCCCCTCATCGTCACCTTCAGCGCCCGGCAGTCAAAACGCCGGAGAAACTCCAAATTAACATTGCAGACTCCATGCTGTCCTCCCCGCTTGCAAAGATGGGTTTTTCCCCTCAGCTGCAAAGAAATTCGAACAAATTATTTAGAGGGAAAAAAAAAGAAAAAAAAAAATCACCTTTTTTTTTTTTCTTTTTTTTCTTTTTTTTTTTTTTTTCTTTTTTTGTGCAGGTTCTTTTGGAAAGCAAGAGCTGGAAGCAGCAGGGGAGAGGCAGGAATTGAGTGTGGGAGCGAATGAGCTCCCGAGGGGCTCCTGGGGGAGCAGAAGCAGCACCTGCTCCTCTCTGTGCATCCTGCCTCTCAGACCCTTCCAGGGGAGCATTCAGTGGATCAGAGCCTCCAGCCCTTTGCCCAGCAGCGATTTTCTCACTGCTCTACAAAGCTTTTTGCAAAGGAAAATCTCCCTTGCCCTTCTTGCCGGGGAGCAGGACTGCTCCGGGAGGATATTTCTGTGTGCCCCAAACCCCACAACATGCTGCTCGCTTTTGCCTTATTTGCATGTTCTAAAGGTGCTGTTGAGTGGGAATTTAGTGGTTGCTAAACCTAGTGGTTTTCCAGCTCCTGTGCATATGCAATAATTTGTACTTGGAGATGCGCAGTGACCTCTTTTTTTTTCAGAGCAAGAAATGTTTTCATTAAAAATAAAATAGCAGATACATCAAGACATTTCCTCTTGTAAAGCCTCATGTCCTGAATATCAAGTAGGAATAGCCAGGCTGTACAAAGCTTTCTGATGGTGCCACACTGATAAAAACAGAGAGCCTGAGAGGGAGATTGGGCTGCTGTGTAACAGACAAACCAAACTTTATGGGCTCTGGGGCTTCCATAAACACATCACAGGACCAGGGAATGCCAGGGGTTGGCAGGGAACTTAAATCCAACCCAGTGTCATGGCAGGGACACCTCCCCCTGTCCCAGGGTGTCCAGCCTGGCCTTGGGCACTGCCAGGGATCCAGGGGCAGCCACAGCTGCTCTGGCAATCCCAGCCCAGCCAGGAATTCCCAATTCCCAATCTCCCACCCATCCCTGCCCTCTGGCAGTGGGAGCCATTCCCTGGGTCCTGTCCCTCCATCCCTTGGAAATCCTCTCTCCATCTCTCCTGAAGCTCCTTCAGGCACTGCAAGGCCACACCTGGGTGACCCCAAAGCTTCTCCTCTCTAGGTGAGCATTCCCAGCTCTCCCAGCAGAGCTGCTCCATCCCTCTGCTCATCCTGGTGCCTCCTCTGGGCTCTCCCCAGCAGCTCCAGCTCCTCCCTGTGCTGGAGCCAGGATTCCAGCTGGGATCTCACCGGAGCGGGGCAGAGGAGCAGAATCCCAATCCCTTTCCTGCTGCCCACGCTGGGCTCAGCCCAGGCTCGGGGGGTTCTGGGCTGGGGCAGAACCCACAGCACCCCCAAACCTTTCCCAGCCTGGATGACCCCAGGGGCAGCACCTGGGCCGTGTTAAACTTCCCTAAATTCCCTTGTGCCGCTCCTGGAGTGTGGGAACCCAGGGCTTCCCTCTGGCTGCCCTGGCTGCCCTGGGACCCTGGCAGGGGTCAGGAACCCCCCTGGACAGAGCCCCCAGAGACACTGGCTGTGATCTCTGTCCATGGAAAAGAGTTTTCAATCTTACAGGATGAATTACAAGCTCTGAGTGTTTGATATGAGTAATAATTAAGTGTGGCACGGGTGCAAAAGTAAAATTTTAGGTTTCTAGATGAGGGGTCCAAAGGGGACAAGATGGAGGAAATTGGGTGTGCCTTGTCCTTTTTCTCCTTCTTCATGCCCTCCATGTTTCACTGTGGTGTTGGCATTTTTCTGTTGGTTCAGGCTGGGGACACACTGTCCAACGTAGGTGACAGATATTGGCACGTTATTGTAAATCCAGCACAGGTAGTTTGTGGTATTTAATGTTTGTACCATCCCACTGAGGGCAGAGCCCCACACGCTGCCCTGCAGGACAGAGCTGCGGCAGGGCAGCAGAACATGTTAGAGATAAACAGAATAAACAACCTTGAAACCAGCACAGACCAATTATGGCTTCTGCTTTGGCAGCGGGGCTGACAGACAGAGACTTTCTACAATCTCGGAATCACCAATACCACAGATTCCGACACTGGAAGCTGCCTTGTCCCATTGGCACTGTGGCTATTTCTGACTCTGGATTCAGGTGATCCCTGATCCGGGAGGGAAGGAGCAGGCTCAGGCTGCTGAAATCCTTTGCTGGGAAACATTCTCCATGAGAACAGCAGCCAGGAGCAGCAACAAACCGATGGAGACACCCAAAAGAGCACTCCCAGCCTCAGATCAGCTGGTGTGAGCAGCTCTCCTCTCACTGCAACCGATGGAAGCAGAGCTAGAAAATCAGAATTAGTGATTTCCACCATCTTGAGCAGCCGGCACTGATATGCTGCCACCAAATCGTGGCTCCTGTGACCAACGTGCCCCGTTGGTTACAAATTGTGTTTGAAATTTCTGAACTGTTGGAGCTGGCTGAGCCCTCAAAGCCCGGAATTGGGAATATTTTAACAAATAGGAGCTGTCAGGTCTGTTCAGGGCGATGCACAAGCTCCTGCTGCTCCTTATCTGACAGAATTCAGGTCATTGCCAAAGAATGGGCAGAATAGCTCACAAGTCCCTGAATTCTCCATTAATTCAGGATAAAAAATAATTCATCTGAAAAGCCACACTGCTAATTACTCTGATTTAAACAGCATTTCAATTACCTAATTGAGGCCCAGAAATAGTGCACTCAATTTAGGTGGTCAGCCACAGTTCAGAAATAATGAATAGTAAATGATTAATACCCGGCCCAGAAACACTCATAATTGTAAAATGATTCCTTTGGCCAGGCAGGAGAGGCTGGCAGTGAGGGGCAGGCCCTGGCTCAGCCTGCTCCCGGGAATGCTGCCCCAGGCACAGCAGCTTTCCCCAGTGGGCTTTGGCCCTCCCAAAGGCACAGAGAGGGTTTTTGTCACAGCTGCTTTAGCCAGGGCTGTGGGTTTGGTTCTTTGGGGTGTTCTTTAGTGGAGAGAGGCAATTTATCCTGGGTGAGCCAAACTTGTCATGGCATTTACACAACAAATCAATCCTGGTACTGCTGCGGGGTGGGCTGGGCTGGGGGGACTTATCCAGGGATGGGGGACACATCCAGGGATGGGGGACACATCCAGGGAGATCCAAACACATCCAGGGACATCCAAACACATCCAGGGACATCCAAACACATCCAGGGATGGGGAACACATCCAGGGGCATCCAAACACATGCAGGGACATCCAAACACATCATGGGCTGGGGGACACATCCAGGGCTGGGGGACACATCCAGGGCTGGGGGACACATCCAGGGAGATCCAAATACATCCAGGGACATCCAAACACATCCAGGGCTGCCAGGGAGCCAAGGAGAGGGAACGGCCTCAGGCTGGGCAGGGCAGGCTCAGGGTGGGCACAGCAGGAATTTCCCCATGGAAAGGGGGCTCAGGCCTTGGAACAGCCCAGGGAGGGTTGGAGTGCCCATCCCTGCAAGTGTCCAAGGATGCCATCAATTAGTAATTAATAATTAGCAAATAATAACCAAGGTAAGAGCTAGTTAACATTAGCAATAAGCATTCATAACTAAAGCACAAAATTAAGGCAAAGGAAGGAGCTCAAATCCTTCTGCAAAGAGCTTAATCCAATGAAAAGTCACCTTCAGATTGGGCAAAATATATTCAAGGTTTTTTCTACAACTCCTGACCCCTCCCAGAGGGAAAGGAGAATGAAGAAAGATCTTACAGCAGAGATGTTCCATTTCAATTACTCCAAAAAAATAACCAAAAAAAAAAAAATCCCAGAACCCCAGAATGGTTTAAGTTGAAAGGGACCTTAAAGCTCATCTTGTTCTGCCATGGCACGGACACCTCCCACTGTCCCAGGCTGCTCCAGCCCCAGTGTCCAACCTGGCCTTGGGCACTGCCAGGGATCCAGGGGCAGCCACAGCTGCTCTGGCAATTATTCTGAAGCTAAAAAAAATATTCTGAAGAATTTTATATATGTAAAATATATTCATTTTGTGATAAATAAAGGTATTTTTATACGGCTCTGAAAATAATGCTAAAATTATTCCAAAACTGCATTTTGAATTGGAGCCAACCAAATTCCCGCTGGAAACGGGAATGTCAGAGAGCATCCCTGGGAGCAGGGCAGGTGGGGATGCAGGGAGAGCACCTGGGAGGCTCTGAGCTCACAGCCAGACCCCCCGAGCTCCTCGCTGAGCTCAGATAACCAGGTGCTGCTGTTATCTGCCTGGCTTTGCCCTTCCTTCCCCAGCCATATACATTATTTGCCATAGCAACCCCCTGTGCTAATAAGTTGTACTATTTAATTACATGTCGCATGAAATGATTGCCATTTGTCAGGTCTCATGTTCCCACCTCAGAAATTCTGTTCTGACAAGTCACACCTTGCAGAAAGGGCCTTTCCCTCAGGTGTTTATCTGAATTACCCCCATCACCACTGGAGACAAAATGAGTACAGAGAACCTTGGGAAGTTCAAAGGAGAGAAAGAGCCAGTTTTTTTCAAACATCTGGTATTTATAGAATTCCAAAGGTGACCGTGGGTTGGAGGATGGAATTTCCACCTCTCCAACCACACTGGTCCAAAGACCAATCAATCATTTCTCTCCACCCACAGAGAAATATGTAAACTATTCTATTTATACCTGAAATGGTGTGGGACCTCTGACTCTCGAACATGTAACCATTATCAGAAGGCTAAAGAAGTTTTATGAGAACTTTAAAAAGAAGTATAAAAGGAGAATTAACACTTTTAAAACTCAGGGCAACACCCCCTGCCCTTGGTCCCAGCCTGCTGCAGGGAGCGGGGAGTGGGGCTGGGGGTCCCCTGGGGCTGCTGGCTGTGCTGGGACACCGTGACAGTGGTGGGGCTGGAGAGGACAGGATGGCCTCATCCGTGCTCCCCTCCATCAGCACACCTTCATTTGGGGTCACACAGTCTTCCCCAGGCACGGCAGCTCCCACGGTGTGGGAATCCAGAGCTTCCCTCTGGCTGCCCTGGGACCCTGGCAGGGGTCAGGAACCCCCCTGGACAGAGCCCCCAGAGACACTGTCTGTGATCTCTGGCCATGGAGAGGCGTTTTCAATCTTACAGGATGAATTACAAGCTTTGAGTGTTTGATATCAGTAATAATTAAGTGTGGCACGGGTGCAAAAGTAAAATTTTAGGATTCTAGATTAGGGGTTCAAAGGGGACAAGATGGAGGAAATTGGGTGTGTCTTGTCCTTTTTCTCCTTCTTCATGCCCTCCATGTTTCACTGTGGTGTTGGCATTTTTCTGTTGGTTCAGGCTGGGGACACACTGTCCAACGTAGGTGACAGATATTGGCACGTTATTGTAAATCCAGCACAGGTAGTTTGTGGTATTTAATGTTTGTACCATCCCACTGAGGGCAGAGCCCCACACGCTGCCCTGCAGGACAGAGCTGCGGCAGGGCAGCAGAACATGTTAGAGATAAACAGAATAAACAACCTTGAAACCAGCACAGACAAATTACGGCTTCTGCTTTGGCAGCGGGGCTGACAGACAGAGACTTTCTACAATCTTGGGATCATTTAAATATCACAGATCCCAACACCAGCACTCCGGGACAAAGGGTCTGCAATGGACACGCTGTGGTTTGGCTGGGAAGGGAGCTCACACCTTATCCAGCACCAGGGATGGCACCTTCCCCCATGCCAGGGTGCTGCAGCCTGGCCTTGGGCACTGCCAGGGCTGGGGAAGTCCTTGTGGGGCTCTGCTGATTCCTAAGCAGGGCTGGAGGCAGCAGGGCGACACGTACACTGGGGCTGGGGAAAGCTGCTGGCAGCTGCCACTGAATTAGGGAAAAAATCCTCTCCACAGCGTGGAGGTTTATTAACATTTTTCATTAGACTTAAAAGGTTCTCTGCTCTCAAGGATTAGAATGAAATTGATGAGAGGGGACAGCTTCATTAAATCAGAAGTTAGCTGTTGAGAACTTCACACCATGGTGTTTGCTGGAGAGAGCTCTGAGCCTGGCACCTGCCCGGGCCAGCAGTTCCCCCAGGAGGGATCGGCCAGCCAGGGCTCACCCCTCTGGCAGCGTTCCCAAAAGGGGTGCACCAGCCAGGGGGGTGGCCCTGGCAGGGTCCTTCCTGTGGGCCATGCTGGACAGCATCCCTGATCCCAAAATCCCAGAGGTTCCTGATGGGATCCTTCCTGTGGGCAATGCTGGACAGCATGCCCTGATCCCAAAATCCCAATGGATCCTGATGGGATCCTTCCTGCGGGGCGATGCTGGACAGCATGCCCTGATCCCAAAATCCCCATGGATCCTGATAGGATCCTTCATGCAGGGCGATGCTGGACAGCATGCCCCGATCCCAAAATCCCAGCAGATCCTGATGGGACCCTTCCTGTGGGGTGATGCTGCATTCCCTGATCCCAAAATCCCAGAGGCTGCTCAGGGGATCCTTCCTGTGAGTGATGCTGGACAGCATGCCCTGATCCCAAAATCCCAGAGGTTCCTGATGGGATCCTTCCTGTGGGCAATGCTGGACAGCTTTCCCTGATCCCAAAATCCCAGAGGCTGCTCAGGGGATCCTTCCTGCGGGGTGATGTTTAACAGCATCCCCCATTCCCGGATCCCAGGGGATCCTGGAGGATCCCAGGGGATCCCAGAGGGTCCCAGGGGATCCCGGGGGAGCCCTGCAGCAGAGGATCCCTGCCCACCCCACAGGGACACTCCGGGCTCGGTGCCCAGCTGGCTCCTGACTGTCCCTGTGCAGCCCCACAGCGCAGGACAAACCCCAAATCCCGCTCCTGCCCGGCCCAAACCCCATCACCCTGGGGGGACGGGAGCCCCCAGCACCCCCAGCAGGCTCCAGCTGCCCCAGGGCTGCCCCTGCAGGGCCAGGGCAGAGTTTGGGGGGAAAAGGCAGGGAGAGGGGTGAGGGGACACGGGCACAGCAATGCTGGCAGCACCTCCGGGCTCGCTCGCTCAGCAGGGAAGCTTTTATCAGAGTAATCCGAATTTCAGGTTTCTCAGCAATTGGGAGGGTTTTTTACCTTTAAAGGCAGTGGTGGGTGTGTGACACCAGAGCACAGTTAATGCCACACAAATCCGTGTTCGTCTTCAATCTGTGACCTGCCATTCCACTGGCTGTCCTTAGCAGACTGATTTATCTGTTTTCAGAGGTGATAAATTGCAGAATATTAAGATAATGGTGTAGCATTTATTACTACTCAGCTGTTTATTACCAAAATTTAAATGTAATTTAATTTCAAGTGGAAAATAATGATCATTACCAGGACTAGCAAAGACAACTCATTACTCATCTCCATCAGCATTTTATTTAACAGAACTCAGACAACAAAAAAGAAAGATTTAGTAAATGCCTTTTGAATAAATGAAATGTTAATGGTTGATCATAAAATAAAATACAGTAAGACCCTGGCACAGGTGCCCAGAGCTGCCCCTGGATCCCTGGCAGTGCCCAAGGCCAGGCTGGACACTGGGGCTGGAGCAGCCTGGGACAGTGGAAGTGTCCCTGCCATGGCAGGGGTGGCACTGGGTGGGATTTGAGGTCCCTCCCGACCCAAACCAGTCTGGGATTCTATAATATATTGCAGCTTTTAGAACAATAAAATTGGTTGAGTTTATCTTCACTGCTCAGGGTTTCTGACAAAGTGTTTTGGGTTTTTTTTTTTTTCATTTTAAAGCACGTTTCTTGTAAAAATTGTAATTGAATTACATCACAACTTTTTGAATCAATTTAGTCAATCTAGAAATTCTCTGCTTGAATTATTGCCAGAGAGAAGCCTCAGCAGCTCCCCCAGAACCTCCCCTGCTGCCCCTGCCAAGGGGAACTGCCCCAGGCTGTCTCCTGGGAATCCCAGACTGGTTTGGGTTAAAGGGACCTTAAATCCCACCCAGTGCCACCCCTGCCATGGCAGGGACACCTCCCACTGTCCCAGGGTGTCCAAGCCCCACTGTCCAACCTGGCCATGGGCACTGCCAGGGATCCTGGGGCAGCCACAGCTGCTCTGGCAATTTCAGCCCAGCCAGGAATTCCCAATATCCCATTAAATCTCCCCTCCTTCAGCTGAAAATAGGAAGTTCTGTGGATTTCTCAGCAAGAGCAGAGGTGTGTTATAAAACTCAGAGGGTAAACATGGCTGAAATTCTGATAGAGAAAGCCCCACGCCTTCAGAGGAAACCCTGGCCAATTAAAAGTGCTGTTCCTATAAAATGTCATTTTAATAAAGCAGCTGGGACTGGGAATGTGGTGCCACCAGCTGCAGCTGCACACAGGGGATGCACAGTGCAAACTGTGCTGTTCAATATTTACAATCCTAAAATTGGGAGCCTCTGCTTTAAATGAGCTTTATCCTGGGAAGGTTCTCCAGGATCGGAGCCATAATAGGATCATTTATAACAGTGTGATTTCAAGTAGCATTCTTCCCTTGCACCAAGAGCAAGAAATCATGGAGTTTTCTCTTGCCAATATCAATCCCACTTTTAAATGTTTGCAAGTTGAGCCAATAGGACAATGGACAGGGAGGTTTGGGAAGAAAAATAAAGGGTGAGCTTTGGGGGGACTTTATTCTGTCCTACAAATAAAGGGCTGGCTGTGTGCCCAGAGCTGGCCCACACTGAGCCCAGCACCCAGCACTTCCCAGCTGGTAATTTAGGTTTTGCTTTATCCCAAGGAAGATTAAAGGCTCCTGTAAAGTGCAAACCATCAGCCTGAAATATTGCCATGGACCGTATTTTCAGGGCTTTTTATATATTCTGCAAATAAACTGCTTCTGCAGCAGGGAGAGGAGAATAAAGGGGGTGCAATGTAGGTCAGGACACCAGGGGAGGGCTGCCAAGGTTAGGGAGGAGCAGCTCTTCATCTTCAACTTCTCCATCTCCATCTTCATCTTCCTCAGTGCTGGGATGGCCCTGGCTGGGGCACCAAGGGCTGGGGTGCCCCAGGGCTCCTGGCCGGGCTCGGGGCACTTCTGAAAGGATGAACTGATGAAGAAAAATGAACTCCTGGCTGTGGGAACGCTGGTGAGAGCACTGCAGCCTTCTGGAGGTGATAATGAGGAGATAAACCCCCTGTGCTTCCCCAGCCCCTCCTCTGCTGAGGGCTAGGGACAAGGACAGAGGGACCCAGGGAATGGCTCCCACTGCCAGAGGGCAGGGATGGGTGGGAGACTGGGAACTGGGAATTCCTGGCTGGGTTGGAAATCCAGCAGTGCCCAAGGCCAGGTTGGACACTGGGGCTGGAGCAGCCTGGGACAGTGGGAGGTGTCCCTGCCATAGCAGGGGTGGCACTGGGTGGGCTCTAAAAATTAGTTTGACAGTCAGTAAAATTAGTAATTCCAAAAAAAAAAAAATCCCACTTTCCACTGTGTGCACACCCCACAGAGCAAGCTCCAGTTCCGCAGAGGTTTTGGGGAGCACTGCCCTGAATTTTGGGGCCTTTGACCCTGCCAGGATGAAGCCTCAGTGTCGCTGTGCAGTTTGCACTGCTCCATCTCCTGCTCTCCTCCCAGCTCTGGCAGCGGCAGGAGGGGTCCCCCGGCTGTGCCAGGCTTTGATGTGTGCTGACAATTCACTCCCTGGGTGTGCCCTGCCCAGCGCCAGCAGTGCCCTGCTCCAGGGATGGAGCTCCCTTCTGCTCCAGGGATGGAGCTCCCTTCTGCTCACAGCTAAGGGTTACTCAGAGAAAGTGAGAAAACTCAGAGCTGGGCTTGCCCAAGTGAGGGGCCGGGGCAGCCCAGCACACCTGAGCAGCTGTAAATCACTGCTGTACCTGCAGGTGAAGCTGGTGCTGACAGCTGACTCCAGTTCAGAGGCTGAATGATTTCTTTATTACAACTATGCTATAACACATTCATATACTATTGAAAGGACGTGCTAAAACTACAAACCTGCTTTCTCTAACTACCAAATCTGACTCATTCACAACTCGTGACCTTCCTCTCGAGAGTCCAGCCACAGGTGGGTTGGAGCTGTGCTCTGTCCAGCAGGTCAGCCTGCGACAGACCCCCACCCCCTTGGGCAGGTGTTTGCATTTTATACCAAAAACTACCTGTGCCATGTTTACAATAACGTGCCAATATCTGTCATTTATGTTGGACAGTGTGTCTGTGCCTTAAACCAACAGAAAAGTGTCACCAGCACAGCAAGGCATGGAGGGCAAGGAGAAGGAGAAGAAGGTCAGGACACACCCAGATTCCTCCATCCTTACCCCCTGAATCACATTCTAAAAATCCCCAAATTCTACTTTTCCACCCTGTGTGAACTCAACTACCACGCTACTCAAACCCTTGTGGCTGTAATTCCTCACACAGAGTTGGCAGCTTTTTCCATGGGCTAAAATGGAAGCCACAGGAGTTTTTGACTTTGTGCCAAGGTCTGTGAGCCCCTGCCAGGGTCTGGAGCAGCCAGGGCAGCCAGAGGGACGTGCTGGGCTCCCACAGGACACTGCTTGCTCGGGGAGGGACATGAGAGAGCAGAAATGTCTGCAGAAACTGCACAAATAAATGGGATAAAATCCAGTAGTGTTGAAACAGGGGAAACAAGGAGAGCAGGAACGCAGCACTTGGAGCAGGAGGGATTCAGGAGCAGAAGGGACCCAAGCAGAGCCTGTGCCAGCAGTAAAACAATCCAGGGGCCAGCAGGCAGATCTGCAGGGTCTGCGGGAAGCAGCACACCCAGGGCAGCAAGAAGGCCTCAGCTGCAGCCTGGGCTCACCCTGACCAACACCAAGGGGCAGGAAGGGGAAAATACACATTTAAAAATAAGCAGCAAGCACCAGGAAATATCTGGGCACCATGACCCAGTTGTTTGACTGAAAGCTTGGAGATTTCTGGCCTAGTCCCAAGAGGAGTGAGCAGCTCTGGTCATGATTCAGGGGTGAAATTGGTGTTTACTGAAAAAGGAATGAGCATGGGGATATCCAGGAGGATAAGCACAGAAGTGAGTTAAAAATCACTGAACAGCTCCTCAGAGGTGCCATAAAGACATTTCTTGTTCTACATCCTGTGCACAAGTGCAAATCTCACCCAGGTAAAAAAAAAACATTTTGTGGGCTCCAGTTCCAGTGTTCCCAGCCTGAGAAAACAGCACAGACACCAAACACCTCTTCTCTTCTCTTCTCTTCTCTTCTCTTCTCTTCTCTTCTCTTCTCTTCTCTTCTCTTCTCTTCTCTTCTCTTCTCTTCTCTTCTCTTCTCTTCTCTTCTCTTCTCTTCTCTTCTCTTCTCTTCTCTTCTCTTCTCTTCTCTTCTCTTCTCTTCTCTTCTCTCTTCTCTTCTCTTCTCTTCTCTTCTCTTCTCTCTTCTCTTCTCTTCTCTTCTCTTCTCTTCTCTTCTCTTCTCTTCTCTTCTCTTCTCTTCTCTTCTCTTCTCTTCTCTTCTCTTCTCTTCTCTTCTCTTCTCTTCTCTTCTCTTCTCTTCTCTTCTCTTCTCTTCTCTTCTCTTCTCTTCTCTTCTCTTCTCTTCTCTTCTCTTCTCTTCTCTTCTCTTCTCTTCTCTTCTCTTCTCTTCTCTTCTCTTCTCTTCTCTTCTCTTCTCTTCTCTTCTCTTCTCTTCTCTTCTCTTCTCTTCTCTTCTCTTCTCTTCTCTTCTCTTTTCTCTTCTCTTCTCAGCTCCAGAGCCTTGTTTAAGAATTGCCATTTAGAATTTACTAAAAAGCATCAGCAGTGCCAAGGCTGCAAACCCTACCATGTAATTAGGAGTTAAACTCAACTCCCCACAGCAACAAAGCACCGAGAAAACCCAGCCCTGTGGATATGTTAGGTATTTTCATTCCCTTTTTTATCCCAGCCTAAATGACTGTGTTCTATTACCAAAGGAATATTGAGACAGAAAGTAAATGCAGAGGGACACTCCTGAGTAGGCAGCTGTTCAGGAAAACAGTTTAATAAAAATAGCTACTGTGCTGCCTGGAAATCCTCCAGAGTCGGGCTGGAAAGCTTCTCCTGCACTTGATTTAAGGAAAAAGGCACAGCTCCCACCCACCTGCTCTTCCAGGACCGCATTTCTCTTTGCTCTCCCACTCTTCCATGACCTCAATATTCCGGTTGTCTTCCACTCTCAAGGAGATTAAATAGCAGAAAGATCTTCAAAGAAGTTTAGTACAAATGAAATGCATTTTCAGCTGATGCATAATGAAATCGCTGCTGTCAGATGGTGCAGATAGAGGGATTCAAAAGTAATTTGGGGATATTTGTGCAAGGCCACCACCATTAAATCCAACAGCAGAGAAATCCATATAGAGGAGCTGCTGAAAGCTGGGATAACAGCCAGAGGAGGCACCGCCCTATTCAAACACCATTTCTCATGTCTGAGCCACCTGCTGCCAACCAGCCACTGGCCTCAGTGAGGGCTGATAGGAAATAATGGAGCATTCATTTTATTTCAACATGGAATAGTGGTTTTAATAGAGAAAACCCCCGGACAGCCCTGCAGCATCGTGGCCACCAGGAGAACCCATGTCCACAAAGGTTGGGTGGGGTTTGGAGACACCTGACCAGGGGAAGGGCAGGGGTGGGCAGGAGAAAGGCAGGGAAGGGCAGGGGGAGAGCAGGGGGAGAGCAGGGGAAGGGCAGGGAAGGGCAGAGGTGGGCAGGGAAGGACAGGGAAGGGCAGAGGTGGGCAGGGGAAGGGCAGGGAAGGGCAGGGAAGGGCAGGGAAGGGCAGGGAAGGGCAGAGGTGGGCAGGTGAAGCTCTGCCCCGTGGTGGCAGCCAGCCCTGACTGCTCCTTCTCCTGTCAGCACCTCCATCACTCCTCAGCGCAGAGCAGCTCAGCTCCAGGATTGCCCTAGCAGAACTGAGCTGAACACTTCTCTCACCCAGATCTTTATCTTCACTCCATTTGTCACCTCCAGGAACTCACCGGTCCCCATTTGTCAGTGCTGGGCAGCAGCTGCTCCTGGCACCAACAGCACTGGTTTACCTTGGAGCCCCGAGCCCCCCCAAGCCTCCCTGGGCTTTCCACAGCAAACAGAGCAACCCTGCAGGTCACCAGAGCTCCAAACACAGCCTGGGTGGGACCCAGAGCGGGCACAGGCGGTGGGAGCTGCTCTCCTGGACGGGGGAGCCTGGCACAGGTGGCATGCATGGGACATGCTGTGCAAACATCCAGGATCAGAGGGCCCGGGGTTCTCCCGGCATGTGGGCCCAGAGCTTGTGCCACCACTGATACCATGGGCAGGTGACAAGGACAGGTGCCACCATGGATACCATGGACAGGAGCCATTGATGGATACCATGGACAGGAGCCATTGATGGATACCATGGACAGGTTCCATGGACAGATGCCATTGATGGATACCATGGATAGGTGCCATGGGCAGGTGCCATGGACAGGCGCCATCATGGATATCATGGACAGGAACCATTGATGGATACCATGGACAGGTTCCATGGACAAGTGCCACCATGGATACCATGGACAGGTGCCATGGGCAGGTGCCAATGATAGATACCATGAGCAGGTGCCATGGACAGGTGCCATGGACAGGTGCCATGGGCAGGTGCCACTGATGGATACCATGAGCAGGTGCTATGGACAAGTGCCATGGAAAGGTCCCATGGCAGCCCCAGTCCCACTGCCACCTGCCCTGGCTCTCAGGACAGCAGGGCCCGAGCAGCTGCAGCTGCACAGAAACACTGGAGTGAGCTAAGGGGCACTAGAGCATTCCCTGATCACCACCCCACATGTGTGCTGTGCCCACAGCTTTCCTGAGGGCTGCAGATCCATGGCCCGGGGAGTGCATAGCCCAGATTTCCTGTATTTTCTCTTAGAATCAGAAAATCAGGAATGTTCTGAGCTGGAGGAATGACAGGGATCATCCCAACCCCATCCCTGCCCAGCTCCCCACCAACCCCACCCTGTCCATCCCTGGCAGCGCTGCCCAAAGGCTCCTGGAGCTCTGCCAGCCTCGGGGCCGTGCCCATGCCCTGGGCAGCCTGGGCAGTTCAGCACCTCTGGGGAAGAGCCTTTCCCTGATTCCAGCCTGTCTCTGCCCTGGCCCAGCCCCAGCTGCTCCCTGGTGCTGTCCCTGGCCCAGAAGGCAGAGCTCTTCCCTCTGAGCTCTGCCCTCCGTCTGCTCCTCTCCAGCTGAACCCTCCCCGTGCCCTCAGCTGCTCCTCCCGCGGTTTGCCCTGCAGACGCCTTCTCCCCGAGCAGGGAGCCAGGCTGGCACACGCTCCTGGCCCGTTTCCGTGGGCAGGAGCCCCAGGAACCATCTGTGCCCAGCAGTTTGTGTGCAGAGCACGGCCACCTTCTGTTTGCCTCCTCCAGCTCCGTGCAGCAACAATCACAGGGAAACAGTTCTGTCATCCTCACCCATCCCCAGCCCCGTGGCCTCCTGAATGTGAATTAGTGTCTTAAGCAGTTTATTCATTCATGGCAATCTGTTCATTTATTTCCAGGAGATTGTAGCGCTCCGGGAAGCCTTGCATGGGGTGGTTTTTCTCTCTGAGCTCTGACTACAAGAGATTTTTTATTTTTCCTAGATCGTTCCATCAGCTCAGCTTCCACAGGGCAGGGATGATGTGTGAGACAGCCCTGCTCTCAGAAAGCACAGAACCCTGGAACGTCCTCAGCTGGGAGGGACCCCCAGGGATCATCCCACACCCTGTTCCTGCCCAGACCCCCAACAACCCCACCCTGTCCATCCCTGGCAGCGCTGCCCAAAGGCTCCTGGAGCTCTGGCAGCCTCGGGGCCAGAAAAAGGAGAAACTCCTGTGCCCTCTAAAATAAACTGCAACACAAAAAGAGAACTGGATCTCTCCCAACACCCCCATGTTTTATCCAGCCCCAGAGCAGGAGCAGCCGTGTCCCTGCCACAGCTGACACCCGGAGCGGGTCACGGCCCAGTGCAGTAAAACATTCACGCTTAGAGCAAAGAGCATGAAGCAACAGAAACCTTTCCAAAGCTTAAATAAATGTTACTTTGACTGAATGGACATGATCCCGGAATGATCTATTACTTCTGCCAGGAATGATCCCATTATTCCTGACAGGAATGATCCCGTTATCACTGCCAGAATGATCTGTTATTCCTGCCAGGGATGATCCCGTTATTCCTGCCAGGAATGATCCTGTTACTCCTGCCAGGTATGATCCCATTATTCATGCCAGGGATGATCCCATTATTCCTGCCAAGGATGATCCCGTTATTCCTGCCAGGAATAATCCCATTATTCATGCCAGGGATGATCCCATTATTCCTGCCAGGGATGATCCTGGTATTCCTGCCAGGGATGATCCTGGTATTCCTGCCAGGGATGATCCCGTTACTCCTGCCAGGGATGATCCCGTTATTCCTGCCAGGGATGATCCCACTACTCCTGCCAGGGATGATCCCGTTACTCCTGCCAGGGATGATCCCACTACTCCTGCCAGAAATGATCCCGTTACTCCTGCCAGGAATGATCCCGTTACTCCTGCCAGGGATGATCCCATTATTCCTGCCAGGGATGATCCCGTTATTCCTGCCAGGGATGATCCCGTTATTCCTGCCAGGGATGATCCCGTTATTCCTGCCAGGAATGATCCCGTTACTCCTGCCAGGGATGATCCCACTACTCCTGCCAGGGATGATCCCACTATTCCTGCCAGGGATGATCCCACTACTCCTGCCAGGGATGATCCCACTACTCCTGCCAGGGATGATCCCGTTACTCCTGCCAGGGATGATCCCACTACTCCTGCCAGGGATGATCCCACTATTCCTGCCAGGGATGATCCCACTACTCCTGCCAGGGATGATCCCACTACTCCTGCCAGGGATGATCCCACTATTCCTGCCAGGGATGATCCCACTACTCCTGCTAGGAGTTATCCCATTATTATTGCGAGCCTGGGAAGTTCCGCTGTTCCCAACAAACCCGAAATCCCAGCTCGGGTCCAGCAGGTGTGGGAATCCCTGGCTCGGGATGCGGGGCACGCCCGGGCTCTGCTGCTCCGGGCAGGGCGGGTCCCGCGGGTGCCCCTCGTTCTGGTAGCAATTAACGCACTGTTCATTAGGGTGAGAGCAGCTCATTGGGGTGAGAGCCGCTCATTGGGGTGAGGGTGCAGCCGCTCATTGGGGTGAGAGCCGCTCATTGGGGTGAGGGTGCAGCCGCTCATTGGGGTCCCGCCGAGGAGCGCCGTTGCCTTCGCGTGATTGCCGTCTGCTGTAGGCGTGGGTCATGCACAGCCACTGTCACCACTGCCACTGCTGTCACCATGCTACTGTCACCACTGCCACCATGCCACTGTCACCACAGTCATCACTGTCACCACTGTTCCCATGGCCACTGTCACCACTGTCATCATTGTCACCTCTGTCACCACTGCCACTGTTGTCATTGTCACCACTGTCACTGCTAACACCACTGACATCATTGTCACCAGTCACCATGGACACTGTCACCACTGTCATTGTCACCACTGTCACCATTGCCACCACTGCCACCACTGTCACCACTGTCACAACTGTTACCACAGCCACTGTCATCTTTGTCATCATTGTCACCATTGTCACTATTGTCACCATTGTCATCACTGTCACTGTGGCCACTGCCACCAGTGTCACCAATCAGCCACTGCCACCCTGTCACCACTGCCACCTCTACCACCAATGCCACTGCCTCCACTGCCACCATCTCCGACGTCACTGGCACCACTTCCACTGCCACCAGTGCCACCCACTGCCACTGCCACCTCCCCTGCTGGCACAGCACGGCCATTGCCACCACTGCCACCACCAGAGTCACCACTGCCACTGCCACCACCCCTTCTGGCACAGCACGGCCATTGCCACCACTACCACCACCAGAGTCACCACTGCCACTGCCACCACCCCTGGGACACGGGTCCCTCCTCCCCTGGTGCCACGGGAGGCAGGGGACCCTGTCCTGGGGCTGCTGTGACCAAGCCAATCAGTGGAATTTCCAAAGGCCACGGCACTAAATCCATGTGACTGTTAGAATAGAGCCCAAACTCTGCACAAAGCGCCATTTACCATTTCAGGGACACAAAAAAACCCCAAAAAATCCTTAAAATCAAAAATAAAAGCAGGTTCAAACATTCCAGTGAGCTCATACGGCCAGCCAGAGCCTGGGGGGAAAGCACTGCCTTCTCCTGGTTTTTTGGCAGGAACTGCTCCTGTGCCTTTGATCAGCACCCACTCCCCAGCTCCTGCTGGCTCTGGTCATCTCTGGGGAAACGCAGCCCAGCGATCCAGGACAGCAAATCCTTCCTGGCAGGAGCTGCCTGATGTCGAGAGTGATTAGAGCCGACGCGGGAATGTGCAGCACAGATGAAAAGTAAATGTTGTTCTCTGTAATTTGATGGGAAGGACTTTTTCAAGTATTCCCATGTTTTGTTCAGATTAACTTATCTCTGCTTTCCCACCGACACCCAGGAGCTGTGGGGAAGGGAGAAGGGAAGGCAGCAAATAAATAAGCAGTAAACAGATAAATAAGCCCGGGAAGATGAAGGGTTTGCATTCAGATTTCACCAGGAGCAAAAAACAAAAGGGGAGCTGAAATGCTGTGTTGCACAAACAATTCTGGAAAAGAATTCTGTTTAAAATTCATATTTATTGGAGGAGGTCTGAGGCTCCAACACTGCCCCAGGGTTTTGGGAAGGGCTTGGCAGTGTTCCCATGGGTGACACCACCCAGGGGGGAACCCCATGGAACCCCAGAATGGTTCAGGATGGAAAGGACCTTAAAGTCCTTCTCCCTCCACCCCTGCCACAGCAGGGACACCTCCCACTGTCCCAGGGTGTCCAAGCCCAGTGTCCAACCCGGCCTTGGGCACTGCCAGGGATCCAGGGGCAGCCACAGCTGCTCTGGCAATCCCAGCCCAGCCAGGAATTCCCAATTCCCAGTCTCCCACCCATCCCTGCCCTCCTTTGGCTTCAAGAAGCTCACAGGCAGGAGCTGAGCCTGCCCAAGGCCTGGGGCTTGCCCCTCCCTGCAGACAGACAGGGAATTGCAGCTTGCCCTTGAGTGGATTTCCAGTGAGAGGAACCATCCCTTGGATAGTCTGATTTGATTTGCTCAATGTTAAAAATTGTTTTTTCTCTATTTCAAGCATGTTTAGCTGCTGCTCCCAGGCACTGGACCTTGCTGTACCTTTGTCTGATAAACCAGAGACCTTTGTTTCCAGGCATCTTCTCCCCTGACAGTGCTCAGGTGGAGATGAAATCAGGGATTGTTCTCACTGGGTAAAGTAAATAAATGCAGTTTGTTCACTGCTCCACTGCAAGATGGGTTTTGGGGACCTCCAGTCTTCCTGTCCTGCTCTTCCAAGGGAGAGGGACAAATATTTTAGCGGGGATGATGCAAAAAATGGGTGATATTTGACCTGATAGAGAAGAGATTTACATTGATGTGGCTTTATACCATGAGGGTGCCCAGAGCAGCTGGGAGTGCCCCTGGATCCCTGGCAGTGCTGGGCAGGGCTTGGAGCAGCCTGGGACAGTGGGAAAAGCTCTCAAGGAGTTGTTCCCTGGGGAGGGGACAGTCCACGAGTCACCAAGGAGCTGGAATGGTTCCCTGGCTCCCAGCTGAGCTTCTCCCACACAGAGCGACCCACATGGCCCTGGAACGCAGCCTGGCACATCAGAGACCATCCCAGTTCCAGGCAGTGCAGGGATGGGCAGGGCTGGGATGGACACCAGGGAAGTGCAGCAGCAGGAATGTCAATGGCAGCACTGGGGACGTTCCTGCCCATCCTCACAGGCTCCTTTTCCTGCCTGGGCTGGAATCACACTGAGCTGCAGAGCCGGTGGCTTTGGGGTGTCTGGAGATGCCATTTTCCAGGGAAAGGGGCAGGTTCAAACCAGCTCTTCCCAGGATGAGGTCCCTGCTCCTGTCCCTGGCTGCCTGCAGGTGCATCCTCAGCATGCCAGGCTGGCTGGGAGAGGTGAGGGGTGCGTGGGCTGCTCTGCTCTGCCCCCTCGAGCAGGGCACTCCCGCGGGCTCCCAGGAGCAGCCCCTGCCCCTGGGATGTGCCAGCTCCTGCTGCAGCTCCAGGCTCTGGCAAGGGAATCCCTCTGTTCTCCAGCGAGCTCCCAGCTCCTGTGCTGCAGCAACAGCCAGGCCAGACCTTACTGAGCTGCCTGGAAAATGCAACAATTCTGAGCAGTCCAAAAATCCCCCTGGACTGGACACTGCTGAGACAACACCTCCAGTGCAGGGCCAGCTCTGGGCTCCTCAGTTCAGGAGTGACCTGGAGGGGCTGGAGCATGTCCAGGGCAGGGAAGGGAGCTGGGAAGGGGCTGGAGAGTTCCTGAGAGAGCTGGGAAGGGGCTGGAGAGTTCCTGAGGGAGCTGGGAAGGGACTGGAGAGTTCCTGAGGGAGCTGGGAAGGGACTGGAGAGTTCCTGAGGGAGCTGGGAAGGGGCTGGAGAGTTCCTGAGGGAGCTGGGAAGGGGCTGGAGAGTTCCTGAGGGAGCTGGGAAGGGGCTGGAGAGTTCCTGAGGGAGCTGGGAAGGGGCTGGAGAGTTCCTGAGGGAATTGGGAAGGGGCTGAGCCTGGAGCAAAGGAGGCTCAGGGGGACCTTGTGGCTCTGCACAGCTCCTGCCAGGAGGGGACAGCCGGGGGGTCGGGCTCTGCTCCAGGGAACAGGGACAGGAGCAGAGGGAACGGCCTCAGGCTGGGCCAGGGCAGCTCAGGGTGGGCACAGCAGGAATTTCCCCATGGAAAGGGAGCTCAGGGATTGGCACTGCCCAGAGGAGTGCAGTCCCCATCCTGGAAGGATTTAACTCTGCAGTGAGGGACTGGCCTGTGAATCCATCCCTGTCCCAGAGAGCTCCAGCTCAGGAGGGATTTCCTCCCACAAAGGGTTTCCAAGCACTGGAGGGGCTGACCTGCAGAGCTGGCTTTTCCATCAGACACCCAGGAGGTACCTGGTCATTTTTCCAGGCTCCCTCCATTTCAGGGAACCAGCTGTGTGCCCCTTCACACCCATAAAGCACGAGCCAAAAAGTGGGAGCCAGGCCAGGCTGGATGGAACTGGAACAGCCTGGGACAGTGGGATGGGATGGGATGGGATGGGATGGGATGGGATGGGATGGGATGGGATGGGATGGGATGGGATGGGATGGGATGGGATGGGATGGGATGGGATGGGATGGGATGGGATGGGATGGGATGGGATGGGATGGGATGGGATGGGATGGGATGGGATGGGATGGGATGGGATGGGATGGGATGATCCTTAAGGTCCTTCCAACCCAGAGCAGTCTGGGATCCTACAGGAATCACATCCTCAGCTCCCTGCCTGGCCTCAGGTGTCTCTCCCGTGAGCTCTGGGTGGGAAGCAGGGTTTGGGATGGCAGGAGGTACCACAGAGGCCAGGGCACAGCCAATAAACCTGCAGCACATTGCTTCCTTGAGCATGGATTAGGCAGACACATGGATTAGGTGGATACAGGCAGATATCAGCACATCTACCTGTCAAGTGTCAGCACAGGAACAGCTTCACAACCCCAGACTCCCCAGGAAAAAATGAAATGGAATCTAACGGATTCATACAGCCCAGAAACAGAGCGCTGGAAAGGAGCAGAGAGGTAGAGCTGGAAATACCTGGGTTTAAAATGGTTTCTATTATCCTGTCCCCTGAGACAGCCAGACCCAAGCCTCTTCCATCACACTGACTGTGACTCCAGGCTGCTCCAGGCACGGGGCTTGGCCAAGGCCCTGGGAGCAGGAACCTCAGGCTTGGGGCAGACCGTGGAGGGATGCTTAGAGCCACTGCTGCCTGGAAGGGCTCCAAAAAACTGTGGCTGTGGCACTTGGGGACGTGGGTTAGGGGTGGGTTTGGCAGAGCTGGGGAAGGGATTGGTCTGGATGGGCTGAGGATCTTTTCCAGCCATGATCATTCCATGAATGGAAGGGATGCCTGTGTGCCACCTAAATCAGGATACTTCCCACACCCTGGCAGGAACAACATGGGGCTTGAGTGAAGGGTGCCAGCAGGGTGAGGCATTTCTTGTCCACCCCACATCCCACCCCAGAGAACACTCACCTGAGGGGAGGTCCCGAGTCCTGAGAAGAGGAACTCCAAGTTCTGAGGGGGCTGTGGGACAGGACATGGATGTGTGGCTGCACACAGGGACAGGTGCCCAGGGCAGGGGGGACTCACCAGCCTGGAAATGGTCAGAAAACTGAGAAAAATCAGAGAATTGTGGAATTTCCTGAGCTGGAGGGACCCCCAGGGATCATCCCAGCACTGTCCCTGCCCAGCTCCCCAGCAATCCCACCCTGTCCATCCCTGGCAGTGCTGCCCAAACCCTCCTGGAGCTCTGGCAGCCTCGGGGCCGTGCCCGTGCCCTGGGCAGCCTGGGCAGTGCCAGCACCCTCTGGGGAAGAACCTTCCCTAAAATCCATCCTAAACCTGCCCTGGCCCAGCCCCAGCGTTCCCTCGGGTCCCACTCCATGCCAGTGTTCAGTGGGAATGGTGGGGCTGCTGGAAGGTTGGAATGATGATCACAGAGGTCTCTTCCAGCCCCAGTGATTCTGGAATTCTCTGCCCTGCACCATCACCCAGACTCCAGAGGTGCCTCCGGGCTTTTGCTGCTTGTCTTTGTGTCAAGCATTTCCATCTGCAGGCAGAGAAAGGAGCCCTGTCCCAGGATGTGCTCCGTGTGTTAATCACCCACCGCCATAATTGCTCCCGAAGATTTTTCCTGTTGCAGTTATACACTCCACCTGATTAGCAGTCATGGAACAGCAGCAATTTACCATAATATTCTGAGAGCGCTTAATTTTCTCTTTGATGAAAGAGCTGTAAATGGAGGCACCTGTACTCAACAGCTCCTCTGATTACTTACTTCATTATTGTCACACTTCCCATTATTATTTGATATTTGCAAACAGCACTATTAGAGCTCATCCACTGCCTGGTGCCCACTGAAGGAAGAACAGGTGCTTTTTTCCTAATTACACAGGAATATATTTTCCATAGATCCTCCTCATGCCAATTATTTCTTTGAGATGCACGCCAATTATTTCTTTGAGATGAGCTGCGCTGATGAGGAAGTTTCCATGGGAATGGGCTCCTGAGGGAAAGGAGGATGCAAAAGGGGCAGGAATGCAGGCAGGTAACCTCGGTGGGATGGACAGCAGTAAAGATGAACAAGACTTTGCCCAGAGCAGCTGGGGCTGCCCCTGGATCCCTGGCAGTGCCCAAGGCCGGGCTGGAGCAGCCTGGGATGGTGGGAGGTGTCCCTGCCATGGCTGGGGTGGCACAGGAGGGGATTAAAGGCTCCTTTCCAGCCCAAACCAGTCTGGGATTCCATGAAACCCTCTGAAGAATGATCCCTGTTCATTCCATAGTGACCTCTACGCCATGGATCATCTTCCCTTCCATCATTTTTGTTGCACCCAGTTGTGTTTTCCCCACAGGGAATTGCAGCTGACAGCAGGAAGGGCGGGAGTGGGCTGTGACACCACAGCCACATTCCAGGCACTGCCTGTGGCCATGATGGAAATTCCAACCTTCCCCAGATCCCACCTGGCTCCATGAGGAGAAAAGCAGGAGAACAAAGCTCCATTTTCCAAGCCAGCCTGCAGAATGCACTAAAAAGCCCGACCAAACAAACAAAAGCAACATTTGCTGCTTATGGAGTACAATGAGGTGCTTGATTTTGATTTAGAAACCAGAGCCCCAGCTCCTCAGGACACCCAGGGAACGTCTGTTCCTGCCTGACCAGCTGGCTCCTGGGAAAGGAGAACATTCCCAGGCTACTCAGGCTGTTATTTGCTCAAACGCTGCCCAATTTGCTGCATCACACGATTTAATCCAAGCAGGGATTCCATCCCTCCCATCTCCGAGGGCTTCAGAGCCTCTCAGGGATGAAAGCTGTCAGGGCACATGCACACACAGCATCCACAGGGGATACACCAGGGAGTAGGGCAGTGCTGCAGCCCTGACAAACGGGTTGCACTGCACAATTCCTCATCAGCTGGGGTGAGTCTGACCATGGCATGAGGATCTGACCCACAGCATGGAAGTCCTCCATGGAGCAGGACAAGCAGCACACATCAAACCTGTTTTTGTCACCCACACAATGACCAGCCAAACTGTAGCACCGGCTTCTCCATGTGAGAACCTCCCCACACTATTTGTTTTTACTTCCTCCCCTCATTCTCACATTCCTGTGCTGCTGATGTGTTTCCAGCATCACCCTCCTCCTCCCACCCTGCAGGACCCCCAGGGTTTCCAAAGCTCCCCCCAGCTTTCCTCAGGGGTGCAGAAACCCCAGGGGTGACTTAACTTCTCCTGCAGCTCCAGTGACAGCCCCAAGGATGCTGCCCGAAAGTTCCCCAAGAGGAATTCCCTCCCAGCTCTGGGTACCAGCCCTCCACCATTCCTGGGAATTCCTGACAGCAGATCCAGCTGGTCCAGGGTGGCCATGGCCCAGGGTGACCATGGCTGTAGTGACCATGGCTCAATGGTGACCATGGCCCAGGAGTGACCATGACTGCAGTGACCACAGCCCAAGGATGACCATGAATGTAGTGACCATGGCCCAGGGTGACCATGGCTTTAATGACCATGGCCCAGGGGTGACCATGGCTGTAGTGACCATGGCTCAATGGTGACCATGACCTAGGGGTGACCACGGCCCAAGGGTGACCATGACTGCAGTGACCACAGCCCAGGGTGACCATGGCTGTAGCAACCACGGCCCAGGGGTTACCATGGCTATAATGACCATGGCCCAGGGTCACCATGGTTGTAATGACCATGGCACAGGGGTGACCATGGCCAAGGGGTGACCATGACTGCAGTGACCACAGCCCAAGGGTGACCATGAATGTAGTGGCCACAGCCCAGGGGTGACCATGGCTTTAATGACCATGGCCCAGGGTGACCATGGCTGTAGTGACCATGGCTCAATGGTGACCATGACCTAGGGGTGACCACAGCCCAAGGGTGACCATGACTGCAGTGACCACAGCCCAGAGGTGACCATGGCTGTAATGACCATGGCTCAATGGTGACCATGGCCCAGGGGTGACCACAGCCCAAGGGTGACCATGACTGCAGTGACCACAGCCCAGAGGTGACCATGGCTGTAATGACCATGGCTGCAGTGTCCACAGCCCATAGGTGACCATGGCTGTAATGACCATGGCTGCAGTGTCCACAGCCCAAGGGTTGCTGACCTGATGCTCACACTTGATCTTACAGGGCTTTTCTAACCTTGATGCTTCCCTGATCCTGTGATTCTCAGTCACTCCCATTAGTAATATTAGCAAAATGCTCCAATTAACTTTTTCATATTTCAAAAATCCAATCAGGCTGGGCTTTGATGGGGTTTAGCCACTAATTTATTTTCAAAGGAATGCAATAAAGGGGTTTCTTTAGCATCAACCCTACCATAAATTCCTACCCAATGCTTCTATTCCTGTTACCAGTGGCTGCTCTCCATGGAGGCTGCTCTGCACCGGCTGCAGCTCTGCCTGCACTCTCTATTTTCATCTCTTTAGCCTTTTGCCATCTCTTATTGACAGAAGAGCACACAGATTTTTTAAATGTCTCCATTCATATTGACTAAAACCTCAAGCTGAGCTATTTCAAAGGCTGGAGCAGTTCAGAGAACATATAAAATTCATTCAGATGTCTCATTTTTCTATTAAAGACATGCTGCAAAAGGGGGAAAACGCCTTTATAAGAATATTTTTTCCCAGTATCATTGCTGGTTACGGGCATTCAAGACACAGCTCCAGGTTTTGCTGTTGGGGTTCTACGAGAGAGCACCCAAACAAAGCACAGGAATATTCTCTGACTGAGAGCTTAGAAAGCTCTGGGAGGAGCTGCTCCAAACAAATGCAGCAGCACAAAAGGTTGGCTCGGCTCTGGTGCCACAAAACCTTTGCACGAAAGGATGTTTGCAGGAGGAATCCCATAAACCAAAACAGACCCAAGCTGGGATGTGCCCATTAACAGAATCCAGGGCTTCCCAAACTGACTGGGTGGACCTGAAATGTGAGATTTAAACTGAGCATGTTTGTAGCATTCTGCTGTCAATCTGAAACGATTTCTTTCAGATGTGCCATGAACAGAGGAGCACCTTCAGCGGTACAGGATGTGCACACAGAGGCACCAGCAGGTGCAGGGATTATCTACAGCTCTGCAAATATTTGGAGGCTGAGATCAGGAGGCAATCCTGCAATTTGTGGGATTACAGCTTTGTCATGGGGTCCTGGACAAGTCGTAGATCCTCCATCTGCAGAAATATTCACTGTGCACATCCAAGAATGGGCTGGGCTGGTTTTAAGCTGAAGGTGGGTTGGTTTAAATCAGACATCAGGGAGAAATCCTTCCCTGGGAGGGTGGGGAGGGGCTGGGCTGCAATTCCCACAGGGCATGGATTGTAAATGCAGGTGAAGCTGGTGGGAAGAAATGCTGATGTCTGACTCCAGTTCAGAAAGCTGAATGATTCCTTTATTATAACTATGCTATAATACATTAAATACTATTTAAAGGAGATACTAAAATGAAAAACCTACTTTTCTAACTACCCAATCTAACTCACAACTCGTGCCCCTCTCTGAGAGCCCAGCTCCAGGTGGGTTGGATTGGCCATCAGATCAAACAATCCTCACCAGAACCCAACCAAGCAACACCCCAGGGAAACAATTCTCCAAGCACATTCCACATGGGAAAACAAGGGTGCTCGGCCCCAGTGATGGATCTCTCCCAGCCCCTCTGAGCAGCCTGTCCTCATCAGAAATCATCTCCATTCCCTGGGAATCGAGGCCCTGCCAGGAACAGCGCTCTCCCCCCGGGCTGTGCCAGGTGATGCTGATGGCTCAGCTCTGCCTGCGCTGATTGCTTCCCTGCTCCAGCAGCTCCCCAAAGTGCTCCCCAAAGCTCCCTGCTGCCAGGAGGGAGCCTGGAACCTGAGAAACACCCGCCTGGGATCGTGTCACAGCCACCTCCTTGGCCAGAACCAACCCATCCAGAGCCCTCCTCATCCAGAGCCTTCCTCATCCAGAACCAACCCATCCAGAACCATCCAGAGCCCCAGGGCTCAGGGGTTTCACAGGCAGCTGAGGTCTCCTGCAGGATGGCTCCCACTGCCAGAGGGCAGGGATGGGTGGGAGATTGGGAATTGGGAATTCCTGGCTGGGCTGGAATTGCCAGAGCAGCTGTGGCTGCCCCTGGATCCCTGGCAGTGCCCAAGGCCAGGCTGGACACTGGGGCACCCTGGGACAGTGGGAAGTGTCCCAGCCATGGCAGGGGTGGGATGGGTGGGATGGGATTTGAGGTCCCTTACCACCCAAACCTTTCTGGGATCTCTGATTTTGGGATCCACAACACTTCAGTGTGCCATGTAGGAGCTGCACGATCCTTTAGAGAGAGCAGCTCCTAGGGATGGTTTGGGATGAATCACCCCAGCACATCCACAGCCCCTGTGGAACCTTTCTCCAGGAGAAACAGCCTCAAAACCCCAAACGCCTGATTTAATTGGGAACCACTAAAATCAGCTGGACCTCCCAGACTGGAAGTGGCACAAAGGGGAAGGAGCTGCACTCAGAGCTGCTGAATGTTCTAGACCCAGTCAGTTGTGTGCCCTCAGTCACTGGGGCTTTGCACAATGCCCAGGAACAGCTGCTGCATTCCCAGAGTGCAAAGTGACTCTTTTTTACCCCCTCCCCTCCACACAATCCTATGGAAAAGCCGGCTGTCATCTCACGGTTGGCTGATAGAAATTAAAAATCACCA
Source organism: Taeniopygia guttata (assembly GCF_048771995.1). Taxonomy (NCBI): domain Eukaryota; kingdom Metazoa; phylum Chordata; class Aves; order Passeriformes; family Estrildidae; genus Taeniopygia; species Taeniopygia guttata. Next base: position 64,331,115 of record NC_133030.1, on the reverse strand, counting down.
CAATATTCATTAGACTTTTCAGTTGTATTTGTAATAATGCACCTCAGTAATTAATTACCCTGTGATCTATTCCAGCTGAATCCACCTCTGGAAGGAAAACAGGCTCTGTTCTGGGTTTTATTACTTTATGCGGCTATTATTTAAAAATCTATTTTTATTCACCAGTGAAACCAAAACATGTTGATAGAATGAGGCAAACCCCTTAATTTTTCACAGAGCAATTGCCCAGCCAGAGCACTTCCCTGATAAATCCTGACAGCAGAGGATGTATTACACCCTGCACAGTTACTATTTATATAAAAAAGAACTAATGAGAACAAAATAGGAATAGAACCCTATATTTCTTCTTCTACCCAAAACGCTTCATTTGTATCCCGCTATCAAGTCTGAAAACCTGGCTGGCTGCTGGCACCATCCATTACCCCAGGGAAATGCAGAACCCACTGAAACTTGGGGGTCATGAACCTGGGGATTTTTTTTGCTTTTTGCTGCAGGGCTGGGAGGGACCCCCAGCCCCTCCTGTCGAGATTCCTGTGCTGAACCCACCCCTGAGGGAGCCTCTTCCCAGCCAAACTTCACAAGCAGCTTCCCCAGCCTCCAGAAAGCTCCGATTTTCCTCCTTTTTTTTTTTTCCTTGCTAAAAATAGCCATGGAGGTCTAAAAAATAATTTATACTTTCACTACTAATGAGAAATTGAATATTGTTATACAGCAAGTTGTCTCTGATCACAAAGCACCAAACCACAGGCTCCCAGAGAGATGAGAAGGAAAGCCTGAAATACTGCTGGGAAGTCACCTTACTTTGATAATAATTCATTTCTTTTTTCGGCCAGGGAAGGCAAATGAGAGCCTGCAGCAGGCTCTTGGGGCTGGTAATGTTGCATTTTCCACAGAATCCCAGCTTGGTTTGGGTTAAAGGGATTTAAATCCCATCCACCCCACCCCTGCCATGGCAGGGACACCTTCCCCTGTCCCAGGCTGCTCCAAGCCCCAATGCCCAACCTGCAAACTGAAGGAAAAGCTGGGCATGGGCAAAACGAGACACAAATTGAATTATCTGAGCTGCACAACAAGCCTTTGGTAGAGATGGGAACTTTACCTGAACTCATCAGTCATGGTTCAGCTCCTCGATTTCCAGATTCCTCCTCCTTTATCATGAAAAATGGGCCTTCCTTCCCCCCACTTAGGTGCCATCTAATTTCTTACAGCTTAAAAAAATGCCACCCTTGTCTGCAGTTTTGTTAATAAAGAAAATAAACATTTCAGCACTTTCCAAATGTAATGTCAGATGATGCCTCGCAGTTGGAAAGCAAACCTATTTCCTGCAGTAATTTTATTTGTCTTTTGGTGAGGGGAATCATGGATCATTATCACCAAGAACAAAGGGGGGAAGGAGGAAATCCCAAGGTGGCCTTTGGAAGGGAGTTGTGTCTTAGGCTGGAAATGTGGGTGTGTGTTCTGTCCCCATCTGTCAGAGCTGGGGCAGCTCTCTGCTGCTCTTTGGGCAGTTTCTTTATCTCTCCCACAGCCAATCCTCCCTCCAGGAGATCTCTGCTGTCCATGGCCACTGAGTGTCCCTGCATGGCTGAGAAAATTCCATCATCCATGGGGAGATGCTCTGCCCAGGGGATTTTTATCTGTTAAATTTCCACTCTGTCTCATTCCCATGCCTGACAACCCTCCCCTGGAAGAAATTCCTGCTGATGTCCAGCCTGAGGTCCTTTGGAGTGCTGGGCATGCAGATCCACGTGGCAGCAGAGCCACATGGGTCAGGCACATCAGAAACTGTGGATGCACTTAGAATGGGCACAGTGAAATCAGGGGTTCCCAAAACAGGGGGTGGGATCAGTGCCCCGTGAAGGGTGAAGGCAGCAGTGCCCAGTGCGGGCAGCAAACAGGAGGGGCTGGGGAGCACAGGGCAGCAGGACAGCCAGGGGCCAGCTGCCACCACGGAGCCACCGCTGGGACAACGGGGGGCTGCGGTGGACGGGACAAACCCCTTGTGGGGGCTGGCAGGGACGGGAGGTGAGGGGAGCCTCCTGGGTTAGGAAGGGGTTTGGTGGTCAAAGCAGCATGGGGGTGAAGGGCTAAGGATTGGGGGAAGGCCAGCAAGGCAGAGATCCTGGTGGGAGCCTGCTCCATCCTGGTGGGAGCCTGCTCCATCCTGGTGGGAGCCTGCTCCATCCTGGTGGGAGCCTGGGGCAAGCTGGTGGGAGCCTGCTCCATCCTGATGGGAGCCTGCTCCATCCTGGTGGGAGCCTGCTCCATCCTGCTGAGACCCTGTTGTGGATATTCCCAGTTCAGTCAGAAAAAAACAGAGGGTTTCTAACCAGGCAGGAGCCTGGAAAAAAGTTTGGAAAAAATGCAAATGGTTCTTAATCTGTCTTGTTGTTCACGTTGTTTATAGATAAGTTCTGCCACTGAGCATCATTCACTGCACACCAATGGGGTGAGATGTTTTTACTCTGGGACCAATGGAACTGGTCTGGACAATGCTCTCTATAAAAGAGCGATGTATTTGAAATAAATCAGAGTTTTACTCTCTCAAAAAAAAACAAAAAAAAAAAAATAAGAAACCCTCTGTTTTCTCTCTGACTGAACTGAGAATATCCACACCCTGTTCCATCCTGGTGAGAGCCTCTTCCAGACCACCCAGCCACGAGGAAGAGGCAGAGGAAATATTCCATCAGCAGCTGGGGGAAGTCTCACAATCCCCAGCCCTTTTCCCCACTTCACCTCGCCAGATGTCTGCTGGAAATATGACACAGCTGAAAATGAAAAGTTTTAAAAAGCCTTCAACAAATTAGAGAGAGGGCAGAAAAGAGCTGCAGAAATAATTTGGCTATTAGAAAAAGTTCTTCACCCAGGGAGATTTAAAGAGTTTAATCTGTTTAGTTCATCAGAAAGACGATTAGGAGAAGCCTTGATTACAGTGAAGTGCCTTCCCAGGGAGGAAACAACAGGTACCAGAGGACTCTGAACTGGGCCAGACAGACAGGAGGAGCAGCTGGGAGCAGGAGCTGGAGCCAGGCAAACTGCAGGGGAGCCAGGGTGCTTTAACCCTGCAGGGAGCAGCAAATTCCAAATTCCCCTTTCTGCTTTGGGGGTGCTTTAACCCTGCAGGGAACAGCAAATTCCCCTTTCTGCTTTAACCCCTGCAGGGAACAGCAAATTCCCCTTTCTGCTTTAAACCCTGCAGGGAACAGCAAATTCCCCTCTCTGCTTTGGGGGTGCTTTAACCCTTGCAGGGCTGGTGCAAGAACAGCAAATTCCCCTCTCTGCTTCAGCAGAACGCCCAGGTGAGGCTCAGAACTCCAGCACTCCCCTCCTTCAGCCCAAATTCCCCCTGCAGTGCTCGGGAGCTCTGCTGCTGCTCGGATGGAGCATGCCAGGACCACCCTGGGAGCAGGCACACCTTGGCTGGCTCCCTGCCCCAACAGCAAGGCACTAGGAAATTATCCTGCATTGTTTTTAATAATAGTTAACATTATCCTCTATTGATTTTAGTAATAATCATCATTATTCTGTATTACTTTTAGTAATAATTAACATTATACTGTCTTGTTTTTAACAATAATTAACATTATCCTGTATTGTTTTTAATAATAATAATAATAATTACCATTATCCTGTGTTGTTTTTAATAATAATTAGCATTATCCTGTATTGTTTTTAGTAATATTTAACCTTATCCTGTGTTATTTTTCAGCCATGGGTGGGGGATGACTCTGGGCAGGAGCTTCCACTAGGATCTGCTGAAATTCTGGGAACATTCCTGGCTACAAAGCACCCGTGCTGGCTTTCTCTGTTGTGTGTCTGGAGCTTGTTTGCTTCCATCTGGAATATTCTTTGTGAGAGGCAGGAATAGCTTCTGGAAGGATCCATACAAGGTGGTGATATCAGCAGCACAAGGCCATTTCAGTCAAATCTGCACATTTTTTTCCACTCCAAGAAAAAAAAAGCCCCAACAACAAAATGCAATTAACTGTGGGTGGGAAAACGTGGTTGTTTTCACCAAGAAATTACATTATATTCCAATTTTCTGCTATCAATGTTTAGCAAAATGAAACTCTGAGGTATAAAACTCTATAAAGCTTAATCGGTGTTTTGGATGCTAAGACAAATGTAAAGGTATTTATCAATGAAAATGCGCTATCAATTTGTTTGGGCTTTAATGATCCCAGCTAATAAAGAGGGAATTGCAGGCGAGGGATGTTGCAGCTGGAGCTGGGTGTGGTGGGGCAGCTCTCGGGGCAGGAGCAGCTGCAGCAGCGGGCAGGGCTGGGCTGTGCCCCCCGTGCCACGGTGGGGCTGGGGGCAGCTGGGGTCCCCCCAGGTGTGCAGACCACCCACCCGTGCCCAGGGCTAACAGCCACAGCAGGAGCCGTGGGAATGGCTGAGGGAGGTGAGAATCCAGGAATGTCCTGGGCTGGAGGGACCCCAGGGATCATCCCAACCCCATCCCTGCCCAGACCACCAAAATCCCACCCTGGGCATCCCTGGCAGCGAACAGGGCACAGAACCATCCCAGGATGGATTTACTGAGAACAGGGCACAAAGCCATTCCAGGGTGGATTTACTGAGAACAGGGCACAAAGCCATCCCAGGATGGATTTACTGAGAACAGGGCACAGAGCCATCCCAGGGTGGATTTCCTCAGCACGGGGCAGTGTGCCGTGGGAGGGGAACGATTTGGAGGGTGGAGGTGCTGCAGGGAGCAGGGGCAGCTCACCTCCCCTGGCTGCTCCAGCCCTACAAGGCTCTGTCCCTGGAGAGGCTCCTTCTCTCGCCCCAGAGGGGAACACTCACAGTTTGTGCCTTTGGCTCCTCTTCCTCCTCCCTGTGTGGGGACAAGAAAGGGACCCACAGATTCAGACAAGTCCTTTTCAAAGAGCTTGATGTACTTTAAGTGGTTTAAAGCGTGTTTCACACAGGATCACAGAATTCCAGGGTCACTGAGGCTGGAAAAGCCCTCCCAGCCCATCCAGTCCCAGCTGTGTCCCATGCCCACCTTGTCCCCAGCCCAGAGCACTCAGTGCCACCTCCAGGTGACACCTGCAGGGATGGGCACTCCAAACCTCCCTGGGCAGTGCCTGCCAGGGCCTGAGCACCCTTTCCATGGGGAAATTCCTGCTGCTGTCCAGACTTCACACCACAGTTCCTGTTGCACACCAGCACCGTGCACAGAAAATAAAACACTTTGCAAGTATTCCTGAAAGCCTTAAATCAAGCCACAGCCATTTGGAACAGCTCTACATTTTCACCACCCCCATGGGAAATTCTCTCCAATAAAGAAACCAGGAGAGTGACAATCAAGAGCTCTCCAACCTCAGAGCTCACTCCCATGGAGAGGAGGATTGAGTGTCTCACAACAAGGTCCAGCAGGGAAGGAATGAGTATTTTGGAAAAAAGGCTCTGAGGCAGAAATGCATCCATTCCTTATCCACGGAGGTGGTGGGGCACAGCTCCCTGGCACCACCAGCAGATGGGCACTGGGAGACCCTTCCAGCTTCACTTGTTCTGTTCTGTTCCATCCTGCTGCATTTTGCTCCTGCAGCTGGGGCTGGGCCACCTTCCAGCAGGGCCAGGCTGGGTCCAGCAGGGCTCAGTGGGGATTCTGTGAGGGCTCTGCTGGGAGGGGGTGATGGGGCAGCAGCTCCTGAGCCCGGGGCAGAAATGCTTCCCGAGCAGGAGGAGAGGATGTGACAAACCCCTTCAGTCTCTGAGAAAATGTAAAAGTTCCTAAAGGCCAGCAGAGCCAAGGCCCACAGAGCAAAGGTTATCAGGGCCGGGGGCAGCCTGGCCCTCAGCCAGGAGCACCCTGGTACCTTCGGGGACACCCCTCAAACACCTTTTCATTCCATCAGCTGCTGCACACCCACAGACCCTTCTGCCCAGCAAACTCTGCCCCGAGCACTTCCCATGGCCCAGGAGCTGCTCAGGGCATTTCCCCTCTGGATCTGCTTTTTTAGAGCCCGTGGATGCTTGGGCTGTGATTTCAGCCCTTTTTTATCATCCCCGTCAGTGTTTGGGCCCTGGCCCACACTGCCTGCAGAGGGTGAGTGCTGTGGGGGCACATCTGTCCAGCTGTGCCCATCCTGTGCTCATTGGGGTTATCCCATCCCAGCAGCATTTTAACCCAGCACAGGGACAGCAGCTGCTGCCCTGAGCCCCATGGACAGCAGAAACACAAACTGTGTCTGTATGGCAAAGGTGCTGCAGCAGCACACACACAGCACCCATTTTAGTGTTGGGGAAAAGCCAAATTATAATTTGTACCTGTAACAAGCCCAAAGGGCGGCTCCAGAAGAGGAGGGAAAGCACCAAAGCCATGCCAGGTGCCCGCTGGGGAGGTGCCAGCTGAAGGACAGGGTCCCCACCCTGGGGACAGGGGGAGCCACGCAGGGCTGGGGCACGGCCGAGAATTGAAGGAGAAGTTTCTCTGCAGGGCCGGGCTGGGGCTGTGCCTTTGTGCTAAAAGCTTAATGAGAACAGCTCGAGGGCTGGCACTGATGAGCCGGGAAGCGGGCTGCTAATGAAGCCGGGAGCTGGAAGCGCTAATTGGGCGGGGATGCGGCGGGAGGAGGTGTCGGGAGCGGTTCGAGAGCGAACACAAAGCATCAAAGCAGCCCCAGCGGCCGGGAGAGCTCCTCTGGCACAGCCCTGGGTCAGTGTTTCAATGAGCGGCACCTCGGAAATCCCGACCTGCCCCCAGCCTCCCGCCCGCCCCATTAAAACTTTAATTACACCAGAGCGAGAACGGGGACAGAGACCCCGGCGAGGGAGAGACGCGCACCGGGCGCATCCCTCATCCCATTTAATGGAAAAGGGGAACCGAGAGGAGCCGGGCGGCTGCGGGGTTGTCTGCTGGAGCTGCGGGTTTGTCTGCTGGAGCTGCGGGTTTGTCTGCTGGAGATGAAGGAACCCCGGGGGCTCCCGGCCCGCGATGAGCCCTCGGGGAAGCTCGAGAAGGGAGGATGCGGCTGGAGCTGCTGATGAACGCCGAGAGACTGTGGGAACCCAGAGCATCCCTCTGGCTGCCCTGGGACCCTGGCAGGGGTCAGGAACCCCCCTGGACAGAGCCCCCAGAGACACTGGCTGTGATCTCTGTCCATGGAAAAGAGTTTTCAATCTTACAGGATGAACTACCAGCTCTGAGTGTTTGATATCAGCAATAATTAAGTGTGCCACGGGTGCAAAAGTAAAATTTTAGGATTCTAGATAAGGGGTTCAAAGGGGACAAGATGGAGGAAATTGGGTGTGCCTTGTCCTTCTTCTCCTTCTTCATGCCCTCCATGTTTCACTGTGGTGTTGGCATTTTTCTGTTGGTTCAGGCTGGGGACACACTGTCCAACGTAGGTGACAGATATTGGCACGTTATTGTAAATCCAGCACAGGTAGTTTGTGGTATTTAATGTTTGTACCATCCCACTGAGGGCAGAGCCCCACACGCTGCCCTGCAGGACAGAGCTGCGGCAGGGCAGCAGAACATGTTAGAGATAAACAGAATAAACAACCTTGGAACAGCACAGACCAATTATGGCTTCTGCTTTGGCAGCGGGGCAGACAGACAGAGACTTTCTACAATCTGGGAATCATCAATACCTCAGATTTCGACAAGAGATAACGAGGCACACGAGCCGGGAAGCGGGACCGGCACCTTTTCCTCCCCAAAATCCATCGAACGCCAGGATGTCCTAAGGCTCCGTGCTGCAGTCATCACCATTAAAACACCGACTTTAAAAAACAGGCTGAAATTCACGTAGGGTTTCATTCCATTGTTCTCACTCCCCTCTAAGAATCATGGCTTATTTATTTGGAAAATGATCCTTTTGCATATCAGCCTTATTTATTTTGAGGAATATGCCTGATTCCTTCGTAAATGTGTTTATTGAGAAATATCCCTGACTCCTTGGCAAATGTGTTTAATATCGAAAATTCATTTTCAATTATTAAATCAGGAGATTTAAAATATCAGTGGAATTCCAAGACAGATTGTATCAGGGAAAAATTAGGTTTCCTTAATTGTTAATATCCTTAGATGTAAATAACATTTCATTTTGGAGCAATTGCTTTATGAGTCTCTAAATCTTATTTAATTAATGAGAACACTTTGCATCAGTGACAAACTACACATTCAGCAGAATTAAAGATGCACATTCTATTAGGGGAGCATTAAGTGCAGCTTTATCAGGGATTTCATAAATAACAGCAATATTCTAATATGAAAAGCTCCAAGGGAGCATCAGCTGTGACACGAGGGCACTTTTAAATCAGGGCATGCAGCTTTCTTAGGCAAGTAGCGCCTGCTTTTGCTTTTCAAAGCCAAAAATTGCTTTGTTTTCCTGAGCCAAGGTGGAGCAGGATGAGCCCCAGGAGGCCTCTCTTGTGTTCCTCCACTCCACCTGTGTCCCAAAAGCAAGGGAACAGCAGAAAGGGCTGAAAAATGCGGGCTGGGAGGGCTGGGAGCAGGGAGGCAGCAATTAAGGGGCTCTGAACAGCTCGGGGTGCCAGCAGGGTGCAGCCCCAGAGACTCAGGTGTGTCCATCTGTCCCTCCAGGGATGTGTGTCCATCTGTCCCTGTCCCTCCAGGGATGTGTGTCCATCTGTCCCTGTCCCTCCAGGGATGTGTGTCCCTGTCCCTCCAGGGATGTGTGTCCATCTGTCCCTCCAGGGGTGTGTGTCCCTGTCCCTCCAGGGATGTGTGTCCATCTGTCCCTCCAGGGATGTGTGTCCCTCTGTTCCTCCAGGGATGTGTGTCCATCTGTCCCTCCAGGAATATGTGTCCATCTGTCCCTCCAGGGATGTGTGTCCATCTGTCCCTCCAGGGATGTGTGTCCATCTGTCCCTCCAGGGATGTGTGTCCATCTGTCCCTACAGGGATGTGTGTCCCTGTCCCTCCAGGAATATGTGTCCATCTGTCCCTCCAGGGATGTGTGTCCATCTGTCCCTCCAGGGATGTGTGTCCATCTGTCCCTCCAGGGATGTGTGTCCATCTGTCCCTCCAGGGGTGTGTGTCCATCTCCCTGAACGTTGCTGCTCACCTCAGAACCAGGGATGGAGTCACGAGGCTGATCAGGGAATGGAATCAGAGTTCCAGACTGGTTTGGGTTGGAAGGGACCTGCAATCCCACAGGGGGTGTCCCCAGGACACCAAACCCCACAGCTGGAGGGGATTTTGGGATCTGCCTTCCCTGAGCAGCTCAGGATTCCAAAGCAGCCTTGGCACAGCAAGGCAGGGTGGTCTCACAGGCAGGGCTGGGCTCCTCTGGGTTTCCTGGCATTTAGCTCTGGGTGATGGGCCAGGCCACAGTGGGATGTGCACAGGATTTATTCCCACTGCAGAGGGAACTCGGAACAACCAAACCATCCCATCCCTCCCATCCCTGCTCCATAAGGCAGAGACAGCTGGATCCAGAAAAGCAGATTATGTATTTTAATCAGCGCTGATCAGTTATAGCTGCTGATTTTTATAAATGACATTAAAATAAGAGAATGTTTCAGCAGTAATGTCATATTATGACAAGCCATTGGTTTGACTGCTGCCTCGTAAAATAATGCATGAATAACAAAAAGCATATGAAATGAAAGCTTGAAATGATGGGAAATAATGTTTCAAGTTCTCAAAACGTTTAGAGGAGAATTTCAGAACTTAGAAATGCCTCTCCTGGTGTTGGCTTAGTTGGACAAGGCCTTCAGGCACAGCGTGGGATCTTTGGGTTGTCCTGTGCAGGGCCAGCAGCTGGACTCAGGATCACTCAGAATCCTAGGATATCCTGCCTGGGAAGGGAGCCACAGGGAACATCCAGCCCACCTTCAGTGCATGGCCCACACAGAGACCAAACCCCAGCACCAGCTCTCACCAGCTGAGCTGAGCCCCCTCCGTGGGTCCTGTGGGTCACCCCAGCTCCTGGAGGGGATGGACGGCTCATCCCAGAGCTCCAGGGGCTCCTGATGTATCTGAGCATCTTAATTAGTGTTAATTGTTCCAGTGAGTGACCCAAGTGCCCAGATCCCCTCACCCAGCTGTCCCCTCCTGGCAGGAGCTGTGCAGAGCCACAAGGTCCCCCTGAGCCTCCTTTGCTCCAGGCTCAGCCCCTTCCCAGCTCCCTCAGGAATTCTCCAGCCCCTTCCCAGCTCCCTCAGGAACTCTCCAGCCCCTTCCCAGCTCCCTCGGGAACTCTCCAGCCCCTTCCCAGCTCCCTCAGGAACTCTCCAGCCCCTTCCCAGCTCCCTCAGGAACTCTCCAGCCCCTTCCCAGCTCCCTCAGGAACTCTCCAGCCCCTTCCCAGCTCCCTCAGGAACTCTCCAGCCCCTTCCCAGCTCCCTCAGCCCCTCCTGGGGCTGCAGCCCCTTCCCAGCTCCATTCCCTTCTGGAATTATTTCCAGCCCAGCCCCTCCCTGCCACATCCCTTACCACGCCAGGTAAGGTGGATATTCCCTCACCTGGCAGGTTCCTGCCCAGCATTAGCTCAGTGGGAGCTGCTCCACTGTTTTGGTGGATTTTCTTTACATTTTAATCAAGAGTAAAATCCTTCCAAAGGATTCATTCCAGCACTGGAGAGGCCCTGCAGAGTCTCAGTGCAAACACTTCCACACAGCAGTGATTTCCAGCAAGCAGCTATTCCTTTTCAGTGCTCTTAATCCATTTAACTTCTGCTTTCATAGTGTCTTACTCAATACACTGGAGGGTTTTATGTTGGAGTTAAAGCTTTTGAAAAGCCTCTGTGCATTACATAGGTCACTGGTGTTCTTCAGTTTTACAAACTTCCATAGCATCTGCAGCTTTTATACTATTTCCTTGCAGAAGGAAAGGTTAAAAACTGTGTAAACACTTCAGGACCTGGAGCTGAGTCGAGTGCTGGTTTGCTTTACAATCTGCACACAGGCAGGATGGAGGAGAGCAGCAGCTTAGAATCCCAGAGTTTCTCATTCAGGAGTTATCGTGACTTTATTTCCTCTCTGTTGTTGTTGATGTTGTTTCTCTGGGCTCTGCCTGCCATTTTCCATCCCAGGCTGTTGTACAGAAATGGCCTCGTTAAAGGATTCTTCTTCCAACCTTGGGAGCCGTGGAGAGGAGCCAGCAGAGGGGCTGGGAGGGCCCCAGGCACAGCGGGGACCCCCAAGCCAGAGCTGAAAGCACAGAGCCCCACAGTCCTTGGGGTGGGAGAGACCCAAATGTCAACTCCAGGTGCCACCCCAGCCCTGCCAAGGCCACTCTGACCGTGTCCCCAAGTGCCACATCACAGGGATGGGCACCCCAGCCCTGCCTGGGCAGCTGTGCCAGGGTTGGGCAGCCCTTTCCAGGAAAGAATTTCCCCAGAATCCAACCTGAACTTCTCCTGGCACAACACTGACCAAGGGATGGGGCAGCCCCAGCTCCTGGGGGCAACCTGTGCCAGGGCCTGCCAGGAATTCCTTCCCAAAATCCCGATTAAATGCACTCTGCTCCTGCTCAAAGTTGTTCCCAGTGCTGTCTGAGCTGGCAGGGCTCGCCCAGCCCTGCCCTGAGAGGCAGATGGGGGAACAGCTTGGAGCCTGCCACCATCCCCGGGAGCAGGGGCTGTCCCGGCTGGCATCTGCAGGAGGCAGGAGGCAAATGATTTCCAGGAAGAGCAGTGATTTTGGAGTCAATGAGCCATTTAATCTGCAAAGCCCTCTGCTGTGGAGTTATCCCTGTGGGGAAAGGGAGCTGGGTCAGGCTTGGGTCACTATTGTTACAGACACACGTGATAATATTGGCTTTTCCCCAGCACTAAAATGGGTGCTGTGTGTGTGCTGCTGCAGCACCTTTGCCATACAGACACAGTTTGTGTTTCTGCTGTCCATGGGGCTCAGGGCAGCAGCTGCTGTCCCTGTGCTGGGTTAAAATGCTGCTGGGATGGGATAACCCCAATGAGCACAGGATGGGCACAGCTGGACAGATGTGCCCCACAGCACTCACCCTCTGCAGGCAGTGTGGGCCAGGGCCCAAACACTGACGGGGATGATAAAAAAGGGCTGAAATCACAGCCCAAGCACCCACGGGCTCTAAAAAAGCAGATCCAGAGGGGAAATGCCCTGAGCAGCTCCTGGGCCATGGGAACTGCTCGGGGCAGAGTTTGCTGGGCAGAAGGGTCTGTGGGTGTGCAGCAGCTGATGGAATGAAAAGGTGTTTGAGGGGTGTCCCCGAAGGTACCAGGGTGCTCCTGGCTGAGGGCCAGGCTGCACCCGGCCCTGATAACCTTTGCTCTGTGGGCCTTGGCTCTGCTGGCCTTTAGGAACTTTTACATTTTCTCAGAGACTGAACGTGGTTTTCACAGCAGCATTAGCCCAGCTCTCAGAACTGCCCCAAGGGAGGGACCAGAGCTGGGCCTAGGGGACAGCAGGGCAGCTCCCTGTCCCCTCTCACCCACCCTCTACCAGCTCATCCAGGGGCACAGCAGCCCCAGTCCCAAAGGATCTGGAGATGGGAGTGCTGCAGCCCCTTCCCCTGGCATATCCCATCCCATCCCATCCCATCCCATCCCATCCCATCCCATCCCATCCCATCCCATCCCATCCCATCCCATCCCATCCCATCCCAGGTAAAGCAGGAGCTCCCCAGAGCCCCAAGAGCCCAGCCCGGAGCTCTGGGCAGCCCAGCTGTGCTTTAAAAGGGCCCCTAAATGCCCCACTGTCCTTAAGTTCCCGCTGTAATTGCTACCAGTCCTAATTGGTGCCCAGTAATTATCGCTGCAGCACTGGCTGTGCTGGGAGAGGAGAGGGGATTGCTCTCTGCTGCTGCTGGAGTGGCTGCAATTCCAGCTGGGAACAATCAGGGCTGCAATTCCAGCTGGGAACAAACAGGAGGGCAATTCCAGCTGGGAACGGGGAATCAGGGCTGCAATCCCTGCTGGAATCAGGGGAAACAGGGCTGCAATTCCAGCTGGGAACAGTCAGGGCTGCAATTCCAGCTGGGAACAGTCAGGGCTGCAATTCCAGCTGGGAACAATCAGGGCTGCAATTCCAGCTGGGAACAATGAGGGCTGCAATTCCAGCTGGGAATAATCAGGGCTGCAATTCCAGCTGGGAACAATCAGGGCTGCAATCCCAGCCTGCTCTTCCAGCCCTCACCCCTCCACATGGACGTTTCCAGGTTCTGCTCTGCCACAGCAGTCACAGGAACTTCTGTAACCCCACTGTTCCTCCTCTCTGTCTTAAACACATTTCTGGTGTGGTTTCATTAATGAGAGGCTGGGTTAATTAGGTTAATTAAAGACTGGGGTCTCTTCAAGGGGGGTTCTGCCCCTCTGCCTGAAAATCCAGCTGGGGTGAAAATCCTCTGGGATGAAAATTCAACTGGGATGAAAATCTAGTGGGGTGAAAATTCAGCTGGGGTGAAAATCCAACGCCTGCTGCAGCAGGGTTCCTGCTGACCCTGCTCCTCCCTGGGATCTCCAGAGGAAAACATTAGGGCAGAGAGAAAATCCCACAAGGGTGGTGACAGCTGACACTACAGAACATCCCATACCTGCATTTTTAGCCTCCAAAACAAGTAGCTCTGCCAGAGTATTTTGATTTTCAGCCTGCACCAGCAGAAGGGCAAACCTTGGGAGTTCCTATTGCCCAATTCCATTATTTTATTATGTGAGTTTTGACATGAATAACTGTCAGGTTTGGCTGCCTGGATGGAGCTTTAAATTTTCATTGGAGGTGAAATCTCCCACCTTCCCCCCCTCCCCGTGGCATTCTCCTTCCTTCTGCCATCCAAGTGTCCTTTCAAGTTCTTCCTAATGGGTTTAGTAAATGAATCAATTGGGCAGAGAAAGAACACTGAGGTGCCTCCGTGTGGATGAGTATTTTATGTTTGATATACTGAGTCAGAGCTAAGTAATTATTGCCATTTAATATTTATTTAATGTATACGAGGAGCTGCTGCAGTGAGGAACTTGTGGAATAAAACATCCTCTCCTCGTTTTCCCTGCAGCTCCTTAATGAGGGAGCTGTGAACAGGCAGGGCATGGGGGAGAGCAGGAGAAAATTCCTTTAGTGCAGTGCTGCTGGGGTGGGGCTGCAGGGACACACAGCCCCAGGCATTCCCTGGGGAACAGAGCCCTGCTGCTGCTGATCTCGGCAGAGCAAGGAGCTGCTCCTCAGCTCTGGGCACTGAGACACTGCAAAGACATGGGATGTGTGTCCCGGGATGGCCTTGGCACCTCTGCAGCCACAGCAGCCACAGCTGCCAGCTCCGAGTGCCACCTCCGAGTGCCAGGAGGGGCTTTGGCCTGGGGAGTACACAGCTTTTGGCCACAGATTTGTGGGGCTGCAGCAGCTCTGGAATGTCAGCAGGGCTTTGGGGAATCAGGAATCACAGAACAGTTCAGGTTGGGAAAGCCCTCAAAATTCAGCTGTGCCCCAGCACTGCCCCATGTCCCCAGGTGCCACAAGCACAGGGCTTTGAAATCCCCCAGGGATGGGCACTGCAAACCTCCCTGGGCAGTGCCAATCCCTGAGCCCCCTTTCCATGGGGAAATTCCTGCTGTGCCCACCCTGAGCCTGCCCTGGCCCAGCCTGAGGCCGTTCCCTCTGCTCCTGTCCCTGTTCCTGGAGCAGAGCCTGACCCCCCGGCTGTCCCCTCCTGGCAGGAGCTGTGCAGAGCCACAAGGTCCCCCCGAGCCTCCTTTGCTCCAGGCTCAGCCCCTTCCCAGCTCCCTCAGGAACTCTCCAGCCCCTTCCCAGCTCCCTCAGGAACTCTCCAGCCCCTTCCCAGCTCCCTCAGGAACTCTCCAGCCCCTTCCCAGCTCCCTCAGGAACTCTCCAGCCCCTTCCCAGCTCCCTCAGGGACTCTCCAGCCCCTTCCCAGCTCCCTCAGGGACTCTCCAGCCCCTTCCCATCTCCCTCGGGGACTCTCCAGCCCCTTCCCATCTCCCTCGGGGATTCTCCAGCCCCTTCCCAGCTCCCTCAGCCTCTCCTGGGTCTCCCTTCCCTGGCCACGCTCTGGCACCCAAGGAGCCCTGAGGGGTTGGCCCATACAAAGCACAGAGATGCCAGAAGAGGTGAGGAGGCACAAACCCACCCAGCTTCCACCCTTCCACACCTCTGCCTCTGCTTTGTGCCATTCCCATGCCAGCTTCCCTGCCCTGAACCCCAGAGCTCACCCCAGAGCTCAGGGCAGGGCTCCCCTCCCTCCTGCACCCAGCCCAGCCTGGCCAAAGGGATCTCCTGGGTGGCCAAATCCTGCCCCAGCTCCACGGGCAGCCAGGCTGAAGCTCCCCCTGCAAAGCCTCCCCTAAATCATCCATTTTCTGCTGTGTGTCAGAAGCACCTCCTTATCCCTCTTTTCCAATAACGATCTGGTGTTCGGGGTGTTGAATTGTAAGGGTCATCCTTTCAGGTGGAAAATAGCACAGAAATCCATTTACTGCTCTGCAGGTCTATTATCATCAGCACTAACACGAGTTTCTGCTGTACACCACAACATTCAAAAATTACCTGGGGAGAGGCTCCGGCACATCCTCAATTACAAACATTTCATCCGTTTTCCTTCAGAGGCAGCTCTAAAGGAGTGCGGGGCTGGCTCGTTTCCTTAATTTCTGCCTAATTTTAAAAGCATATTTTTGTCTAGGATCCTGTGCCAGAAGGTCCTGGCAATCAGGAGCACAGATGATCACAAACCTCACAACTATTTAACCTCACACCACAGAATCACAGAATCCTTTCGCTTGGAAACCACCTCCAGGATCAGAGCCCACCCTTTCTTCCCAGGTTCTTGGGTTTGGGATTGCATTCCAAACTTTCAGCTGTAGTTTAAGGCGCAAACTAAAAATTCTGATGCTTGGAAAATATTTAACCAGCCAGAAAACCCCATGTAATATATTGATTATTGTCTGCTTGAGAAGCACTTTGGATTCATGGAATTGGAGAGTTATTTCTTACCTGTGCCTGAGCTACACCACGAGTGTCATTATTTGGCCTTGCTGCAGCCTCTCCTCGATCTTTTCAGGAAATCTCAGCTCAGATAAGGTGAACAGCCACTGGAAAGGTGAGTTTGGGAAAAAGCCTTTGGAGAGAGGTGAAATAACCTGTGGAACATCAATGGAAGTGCTGGCTGGCTCAGCCAGGAGGGCACAGGGAGCCCTGGGGTGCAGGGCCAGGGCTGGGCTCCCCCACACCCCAATTCCATTTTCTGTCTCTCCAGGCACCTCCCAGCCAGCACTGCTGCACGTGCAGCTAGAAAGGAAAATCAAATGTTTGTGAGAACCACCTGCTCTGCAAGCCTGGAATTTCAAGCCTGGTTCTAAAATGACTTTAATTCTCCACCTCAGTCAGCAAAAAGCCAGATGAGATCTCTTGTTCTTAATTTGTTTGCGATGTTCATCCACTCATCAAACGCCTCTGAGGAGTGCTGGAATGGAAAAAGGGAATATCGATGTCTTGCTCTGCCTAATTCTTGTAGCAGTCCGCAGGGATGGGCAGGGCAGGGCTGGGGTAGGTAGGAGAGGGCTGGGTTAGGCAGGGCAGGGCTGGGATGGGCAGGAGGGAACTGGGATGGGCAGGGCTGGGATGGGCAGGGCTGGGATGGGCAGGAGAGCTGGGATGGGCAGAAGGGATCTGGGATGGGCAGGGCAGGGCTGGGATGGGCAGGAGAGCTGGGATGGGCAGGAGGGGGCTGGGATGGGCAGGGCAGGGCTGGGATGGGCAGGAGAGCTGGGACGGGCAGGGCAGGGCTGGGATGGGCAGGGCAGGGCTGGGATGGGCAGGATCACACGGGTTAAAAGGGACCTCAAATCCCATCCTGTCCCACCACTGTGGGCAGGGCCACCTCCCACTGCCCCAGGCTGCTCCAGCGCCAGTGTCCAACCTGGCCTTGGGCACTGCCAGGAGGAAGCTGGAATAATAACCAAGAAGCTGCTTAAAAAGAGTTTTTCTGCCCCAAAGAGTCTCTCAGCCAAGACACCAGCCCCGCACTCTGCACAAACAGGAAATATAAAAATATGTATAAATCCAGGGATCCTGAGGAGCTCTGGCATACCCAAAAAACCTCTGCCAGCAGACACAACCCCTTGTGCTTGTTGATAAAAATTCATCAGGGATGTTGAAAACGCTGCTCATTAATATGCAGCCAGAAAGAGTGCAATTATCAGCCAGCCCAAAAATAGGATTGATCTGGATTTCTCCTCAGCATTGGAAGGCAGAGAGGTGTTCTCATGGCAGCAGTAATAACTGCTGTGACTGCTTTTCTTCCCACCAGTTACTGCAAGGTGCTCAACAGCAGCTATGGAAATAAAGGGCTTTTGAACTGTCAGGAAATAAACCGGGAAAATGGAACGGCAGGGAAATCAGAAAGATGGGGAGAAAAGTGGCCATCTATCAGTGTTTAAAAAAGGATGGGGAAAGGATTGTCTAGAAAATATAGTTCATTGCTGATCTGAGAAGAATTGATTAAAATGATGGAAAGGGTAAAAATAGAGCTAAATAATGATCCTGACGAGAGGAACAGCTGCCGTTCCGTGAACGGGGGAGCTCCTTAGGCACAAATAATGCACCGAGCTCCCTGATGGAAGGGCTCACACCTTCTGCTGGCAGGGCAACGGCGCTGACATCATCTCCTCCACATTTCATCAATACCACGCAGCTCCTTAACTAAGAAAGCAGAAGAATACCCAGTCAATAGCCCGTCTTTAAACAATTAACGCTGTCTCCTGATTGGGCTCCGGCTGGGAGCCCCTGAGCGATCCCGGCCCTGCAGGAATTGATGGGCAGCTCCAGGAGATTTAATCAGGGCCTTGGAGAAAAGAGAAAATCAGCGCTGATCAGATTTGCAGCAGACAACAGAATGGCAGGAATGGAAAATAAGGAAAACTTATCTCGCTAACACAATTCAGTGTGAATTTTATAAAAACCATCCCTGCCCGTGGCAAGGGGGTTGGACTAGATGGCCTTTAAAGGTCCTTTCCAACCCAAAATATTCCATGATTCTAAGGGAATCAAGTAATATTCCTTCTACCACTTTTAGACCTGTGGCCAGAATTCCTAGGAATAAAAAAATAAACATTGGGTCTGAAGCAAAAACCTTTCTTTAACATGCACTCTGTAAGCAAATAAATAAGGAAAAAAAAATATTTCTAAGATTTTCTCCAATAAAAATGAGCAACTGCTCCCAGAAATCTGATTGTTTGCAGCAGTGAGGACATTGCGGTGGTGCTGGCTCTGAAAGGCAAAGTTTGGGAAGGTGCTGAAAGCAGCTTTGCTGTGGAAAATAATCCCTGGAAGGGGAAATTCAGGCACTGGGATAAGTCATTCCAGACTGAGTATTCCAGACTGAACCTCTGCAGGGCCTTTCCAGCCACATCCCGGGCACAGGGACCAGAGGAGCTTCCCTTGGGAAGGGCAGGCGAGCTCACAGCAGCTCCCCCTGCTCTCCTTCGCACCCCAGGCACCTTTGGGGTTGTTTCCAGGTTCCTGTGGGTGTTGAGCAAAAGGTGAAATTCTGGACACACATCCACAGTGGGGACAGGGCAGGGAAACCATCAGGCAGCAGGAATTCTCCTGGGATTGTCAGATTTAAGGAACACTGCACAAAATTACAGATAACGGGTTGGAACTGGATGATCCTCAAGGTCCCCTCCGACCCAACCTTTCTGTGAGTCACAAGATTTTGTGATCAGTATATTTTTTAACTAACGGCTCACATTACAAGGGGAACCTTGCTTACAAACACCCTGTTCCAGCTGCAAATCCCAGAGATTACAGGGATAAACCACTGGCAGTGCCCGGGGCAGGATGGCTCCTCCTGCACCCGGAGAGCTGCTGGCTGCAAACACAGATTTGGGGTTCATTAGCCCGGGGAGGAACCAGAATCCCATGTCAGCTTCTTTATAGGGCTGTAAAAACCCGGCCATTAGCAGCCTGAGCCTTCCTCTGTGTCCAAACAATCCACTGCGAGCTCGGAAAGGAGATCCCAGAGTGAGCTCCTGCAGAATGGCCCAGGGATGGCCTGAGCTGCACACAGCCCACAGCTCCCAGTCACACCCCACACACCCCCCACACACCCCGCACACCCCACACACACCCCACACACACCCCACAGCTCCCAGTCACACCCCACACACCCCACAGCTCCCAGTAACTGTACACCTGCACACCCCACACACCCCACACACCCCACACACCCCACACACCCCACACACACCCCACAGCTCCCGGGAGCTGCACCCCACACACCCCACTATTGTAAATGCAGGCGAACCCAATGGGAAGAAATGCTGATGTCTGACTCAGTTCAGAAGGCTGAATGATTTCTTTATTATAACTATGCTAAAATACATTAATATACTATATAAAAGAAGGACACTAAAACTACATACTACTTTCTCTGACTCTAACACAACTCATGACCCTCTCTGAGCCCAGCCCCAGGTGGGTTGGAATGGATTGGGTTGGATTGGGTTGGGTTGGATTGGCCATCAGGCTCAAACAATCCTCACCAGAATCCAACCAAGCACTCACCCCAGGGAAACAATTCTCCAAACACATTCCACATAGGAAAACAAGGAGCAGAAATAGAAATTGTTTTCTCTTTCACTTCTCTCTGTGCACCTCTATGAAAATCCTGAGAGGGAGAGAAATGTGCTTGCCACACCCCACAGTTCCCGTGGGCTGCACCCCACATGCCCCACAGCTCCTGTGAGATAAACACTGCACACACCCCACACACCCCACAGCTCCCAGGCCAGCCCCAGCAGTCTCCCCACACTCTCAGGGATGAGAGTTTTTGCCCCACAGGCAATTGCCTGACATTGGTTCCCACCTCCATGCTATGCTCACAGGGACCCCTCATCTCTCACCACCCCTGATGGAATCCCTGCAATCCACCCAGCACCCCTGGATTTCCCCTCCTCTGCCTTCTGCTCAGTCAATCATTGCCCCCAGTTTAACTGGCACCACCAGGATGTGCCAAACTGGGAACGCTGCAGCGTCTGAAGCGTTGCTGGGGCTCCAGGCACCTCCCAGCTCGGGGCATTTCCTCCTGGAGCTCCTGAGGGGCACCAAAAATTCCCTGGGGATTGCTCACCCTGCGGGTGTTCTGCTCTGGAGCCAGGCTGGAGAGCTGGGAATGTTCTCCTGGAGAGGAGAAGCTCCAGGGAGAGCTCAGAGCCCCTTGCAGGGCCTGGAGGGGCTCCAGGAGAGCTGGAGAGGGACTGGGGACAAGGGATGGAGGGACAGGACCCAGGGAATGGCTCCCAGTGCCAGAGGGCAGGGATGGGTGGGAGATTGGGAATTGGGAATTCCTGGCTGGGCTGGAATTGCCAGAGCAGCTGTGGCTGCCCCTGGATCCCTGGCAGTGCCCAAGGCCAGGTTGGACACCCTGGGACAGTGGGAGGTGTCCCTGCCATGGCAGGGGTGGCCCTGGGTGGGGTTTGAGGTCCCTTCCAGCTCATTCTGGGATTCTGTTCCTGCTCTGTTGTGTCTGCAAGGGCTGAAATGGAGAGAAAATAAGGATTTTGCTTCCAGCCTGTCCAAGTGTTTTTCTCTGTGTTGGTAAAACCCAAACTCAGGAGCAGCTCCTGGCTGGAGCACTCTGTGCCCAGGAAAAAACCCCACAGCCGGTGCTTTATTGGGCCATGAAGTCCCACATCATAAACCAGCCAGAAGAGAAGAACTGGGGTAATTAGTAATTAAATTCTCTATAAGGTTGAAAAAAAAAACCAAAAAAACGTTTTCTCTACTGATACTTCTGGGTATGGAATAATTTAGAGGCAAATCTGTCACAAAATGAGCGAGGGCTGGAAGAGAGACCTGTGGGAAGCACCTGGTGCTTCTCCTCTCCCCTTTATGAGCTACAAAACATCCAGGGGAAAACAAACTAACAACAACTTAAAGCCAGAAATCAGACTCAGATGTTCAGTAGCACAGATCCACTGCACAGGAAGTATTTGCCAGGCAGAAACACAAATGGAATAAGGGTATAAAACACTTCATGGCAGCCTGACAGGCTGGTGGAAACAAAGAGCTCTGCCTGACATGACACCATTGCTTTAATACACAGAATCCTTCCAGGCACCATCCCAGCTCCTGGTGGCAAAGAGAGAATGCAGGGGGAAAAACAACATTAAAAAAAAAAAAGAGAGGAAAAAATCTAATGGAGTGTGGCACTTTGGGGCAAGGCTGCTTTGTCTGGAACCATGAAAGCCCTGAAAATGAAAATGTGAAAATTCAACATTACAATAAAAATAAAATAAAGAGAGAGTAAAATGCATGTGCTGAACCTGTGAAGTGAGGAGAGCCAGCCGGGCCAGTGGTGTGGCTGTGTGACCTCGGGGACAGTGGCACTGTCCCCTCCAGGGCTCTGACCAGCTCAGGAGCTCTCCCTGCTCTGGCCACGTTCCCAGGCCAGTAACTCCCACTGTTCGGTGCTCCGGGCTAAATCACCAAACCCAGCTCCTCCCAGCGCTCAGGAAGGGCCAGAGAAGGCAAAAAGTTTTAAATCCAACGCTGAGGAGCTGCAGATTGCAAAGAGGAATTTCCAGCACCTCACTGTGAGCATCCTCCCCCTGCCAGAGGCTCCAGAGCCGCAGTTTAACATCATTTAAAAGCTCCAGCAAGGAAACACAAATTACCTGGTGCTTGCTTGGCTTCCCCCCCCCTGTACTTTGTTGCTTAGGAACCACTGTAAATGAGAGGTTTCATTTATTAAAATGAAATAAGAAGAAAACCACACCACAAACGTTCTCCCACATGCAGGGAGGCTAGGAGGGTGAAGAACTGGAGTTTTACATGCCTGAATCCCATGGGAGTGAGGCCAATCCAAGGAATTAAAGAATTTCCATTAGCAGGAAGAGATAACAGAACAACATTGAGGTGTCAGGAGTTTATTACCAGTGCTGGACTCTGAGCAGAGGTTTTTTATTCCTTACAACACTAAAACCTTTGGAATGTTTTTCTTTTCAGCCATTAGAAATCAAGAGTGAAACACAGAATGTGCCTTTAACAGCATCATCATTTCATGGAATCCTGGAATCTCCTGAGCTGGGAGGGACCCTCAGGGATCCTCCAGTGCAGCCCCTGTCCCTGCACAGATCCCAACAATCCCACCCTGGGCATCCCTGGGGGCGGACTCCAAACCTCCTCGTGAAAAACAAGGTTCACTTTCCTGGTAAAATTTTAGAAGTTTAATAAAAAGACAGTAAGAGACAGAAATAAAGCAAAGGGTTAAAAATGGCTGGGTGCAGCTTGGCCCTCAGCCAGGAGCACCCTGGTACCTTCGGGGACACCCCTCAAACACCTTTTCATTCCATCAGCTGCTGCACACCCACAGACCCTTCTGC
This sequence comes from Taeniopygia guttata, assembly GCF_048771995.1. NCBI lineage: Eukaryota > Metazoa > Chordata > Aves > Passeriformes > Estrildidae > Taeniopygia > Taeniopygia guttata. The sequence goes on along the minus strand of NC_133030.1, from coordinate 64,308,826 downwards.
CCAGCAAACTCTGCCCCGAGCACTTCCCATGGCCCAGGAGCTGCTCAGGGCATTTCCCCTCTGGATCTGCTTTTTTAGAGCCCGTGGGTGCTTGGGCTGTGATTTCAGCCCTTTTTTATCATCCCCGTCAGTGTTTGGGCCCTGGCCCACACTGCCTGCAGAGGTGAGTGCTGTGGGGGCACATCTGTCCAGCTGTGCCCATCCTGTGCTCATTGGGGTTATCCCATCCCAGCAGCATTTTAACCCAGCACAGGGACAGCAGCTGCTGCCCTGAGCCCCATGGACAGCAGAAACACAAACTGTGTCTGTATGGCAAAGGTGCTGCAGCAGCACACACACAGCACCCATTTTAGTGTTGGGGAAAAGCCAATATTATAATTTGTGTCTGTAACACTCCTGGAGCTGCCCCGGCCTCGTTCCCTCACTGCCACTCCTGCTGTGGGTGTGCCCAGAACATCTGGAGCCCACAGCTGGATTCCCACTGCTCACACCCCTGGGTGCACCCCTGGTCCTCCCCACGGCTGTGGACCCCAGGGAGACAGAGGTGCTGATATTTGGAATAAAGGGCAGCTGAGTGCTGCCCTGATTTTTGGCAGTGGCACCTTTGGTTTGACAGCTCTTGTGGAAGTTTGAAAGTTCTCCTAAAACTCTCTCAGCCTCCTGAGGGCAGTTCCGTGTCTGAGAGTCAGAGCTGCCACATCGCCTCATGGCTAAACAGAACAGCTTCCAGATTGCTCTGCGGGTAGGGACTGCAGCTATTGATCCCAACAGTTATTGATCCCAGCCCACTGCAGTTATTGATCCCAGCCCAACTCTAGTTATTGATCCCAGCCCCATTGCAGTTATTGATCCCAGCCCCATTGCAGTTATTGATCCCAGCCCACTGCAGTTATTGATCCCAGCCCAACTCTAGTTATTGATCCCAGCCCCATTGCAGTTATTAATCTCAGCCCACTGCAGTTATTGATCCCAGCCCACTGCAGTTATTGATCCCAGCCTGATCGCAGATATTGATCCCAGCCCACTGCAGTTATTGATCCCAGCCTGATTGCAGATATTGATCCCAGCCCCACTGCAGTTATTGATCCCAGCCCCATTGCAGTTATTGATCCCAGCCCCATTGCAGTTATTGATCCCAGCCCACTGCAGCTGCCTGTGTTCAAAAGCTTCCCAAGCTGCTGGTAGCTGCCAGGGACAGCCTTGATGGATGGCCCAGCTCTGCAGCACCGCTAACAAGGCTGCCCAGAGCTCAGCTAACAAGAGAGATCCAGGGGCAGGGACATTCCCCTTGATTCCATGAACAGGGACATTCCCCTTGATTCCAGGCACAGGGACATTCCCTTGATTCCAGGCACAGGGACATTCCCCTTGATCCAGGGGCAGGGACATTCCCCTTGATTCCAGGCACAGGGACATTCCCTTGATCCTGGAACAGAAACATTCCCCTTGATCCAGGGACAGGGACACCACCAGAGCTTGGGACCCCTCGGTCTCTTCGGCTTGAGTTGCTCCCTGTGGATCTGACATCTCTACACAGAAGAAATATGGTTTTCTGTGACTTTTCTTTTTAAATCCACAAAAAAAAGCCTCCAAAACTCCCACATCCTCTAAATCAAACAGCAAACTCTCTCAGCAGAGGTTTGCAGAACTTCTCTGGCCCATTTAAACCACCAGGTTTGATTTCCCACAGCCCAAATCACAGCTCTGCCACTCACTGCACAATTCCCTCTGCTCTGCCTGCAGCTTTGTCACGCAGAAATATGGGATGTGAGGAAAATAGGGCACTATTAACATCAAACAGCTCTTTGAGGGAGCAGAGGCATTCTGGTTTGTCAGCAAAAACCTTGACAGCAAATCCAAAGCTGTCAGAATCACGTGCTGCTCCATGACTATTCCAGATTAATTCACCTACTGAATTTATTATGGCAAGATAATTAAAGGAAATTATCATGACAAGATAATTAAGGGGGAAAGTATTGCGTGTACTATCAGAGAAGCCTCAGGACACACTTTTGCTAATTTATATCTTGATCTGTGTTCTAGCCTACATTATCTGTCAGATATTGCAGTCCACACAAGAGTACTTTGGGAATTACGGAGTTAAGGAAAACTCCCTGCTCCCACACAAAGCACACCTCCCGTAAATAAAGGCACATTACAGCCCTCCCTGCAGCACTGATGGATTATTTATAGCTGCTTTAACAAGCCACTGGATAAATATCTCCGAGTGGCTCTTTCTGAGTGGGAGATACCGCATCAAAGGGGCACTGAAGGCTTCGGGGGGTTTGTGGTGGCTTTCAAAGGACAAAACATTCTGAAGCTCAGAGATTTGCTGCCAAAGCTCAGATTTTAGTTTTCCTCCTGCTGGGAGGTGCTCAGTGCAGCAGCAGGAGTTCTGGGGGCTGCTGAGATGCTCATGGGGGGACACAGCTCCCAGTCACTCCACCTTGCAATTCTCCTTTTCCTGGCTGGCACAGACACCACTGACCTCCCCTCTGGGGTATTCCGTGCTGATTTAAACCCTGCACTCCCAGGGGTACCGAGCTGCTGCTTCACATGTGCCAGCCAGCACAAAATCACATTTATTTCTTCATCAAACAGCAGCTGGAGCCCCTCCCTGCAAAGCCAGGAGCAGCCACGGGTTCTCCTGCCTGGACCATCCCAGCCCAGGGACAGCCACAGCCCCCAGGCTCTGCTCCACTCTATGTTGGCTTTTGTTTTGTTTTTTGTTTTGTTTTGTTAAGGTTGGGATTGAAGGTGCTTGTTTATTATTTTTATTTATGTTACAAGTTGTGAGTTTTATAGTATTTTACTAGTAAGTTGCAAAATGGTTTATTTTTTTATATAAGGTTTTTTTTAAAGGTTTAACTATTTAAGTAAGAAATTACACTTAAATTATTTATATTTTTAACTTAATGATTAATTACTCAATGTCCACATTTAAGGTTAAACTATTTAAGTAAGAAATTACACAAATTATTTGTATTTTTAACTTAATTAATTAGTCAATGTCCACAATGAGAACTTTTCTGTCTAATTATAAAATACTACTCAAATTTATGAAGAAGAAGGTGAAGAAGAACAACTAGTCACTGTTTTAAAACTTTTATTTTGTTTTATATATTGTTACATTTTAAAACTTTAAGTTTTCTACCTTGTGATACTATGCACTTACAATTAAATTACACACTCGTAATCTTAGCATTCTTAATAATTTTGGGAGTTTTTTCTACGGCTTCGGGTCAAATACAGCGAATTCTCAGCATCCAGGGCTCCCCCATGCCCAGGGGAGGTGGAAGGAGCCCAGGACCTGTCACCGCTCCAGGCAGGAGCCATTGGGCTGGGAAAGACCTTTAAGGGCATTGAGTGCAAGGGGGTTTGTTAAAAACACCAATTTTTTAAATTTTAAAAGTTTTTTAGTAATAAAATAGTTATTAAAAAGTAGTCACAAAATTAGAGTAATAAAAAATTTGGATAATGAGGATTAGGACACTACGAGACAACAAAAAGATGTTTTTGGGCACTGAGCTGCCACAAACATGCATTGGGAACAAAGGAATAACCCTTATCAGCAACAGCCTGTTGCATATTCATATATCTCATACATGATGCACAAATTCCTCGCAAATTAAGAGCTTTTCTGGTTTTTGTCAATGTCTTCCCCTTAATCCTGGTGGTTCCATAAAGACAGAGAGAAGGTGGAAGAATGTTTGTCTGTTTTGATAAGGAGGCAGTAACTCTTCAGGTTTTGTGTTGCTTTATCTCTGTGCAAAGAGTTTCTTGATTATCTTATCCCTTTTCTTGAACTAGTAAAAAAATATATTACCTTGCAGAGTTTCTATTTTAACATTATGTAATTTTTTGCTTTTTATTGTCTTGTAATTGTCCTATCTCTAAGTTTAAAGCTCATGCCATTCTCACTAGCCCAGATTTTCTTCTGCCAGTTCTGTGTGGGGGAAGAGATGTTTCACACGTTATCATGCCTGGGTGAGGTTTCTGGAGTCAGTGGGAACAATAAATGGCAGAAATCTGTAAAATCCAGGTGAATTTGGTTCCAGCCATGAATCTGGAAATGCTGGGAGGTGCAGGCTGAGCTTTACTGCAAACACAAACCACAGCCCCCAGAGCTGTTGGCTGGGGATTTTTATTTTGTGTTTGGGGTTTTTTTAAAGCTTAAATCACAGCACTATAGTTGTCTCTGACATTCACTGCTCTGCCCCTCTAACCACAGAGCAGGTTGAACACAACGAGGCAGACAAACCCGAGAAGCAGGATTAAAAGAGATCAAGTTTAAGAGTGATAGAATGACTCTGTCTTCATGTCCATGGGGAAAGAAAAACAGCTGCTCCAGAGGAGCTGAGCACGGGCAAGCTTCCACACAGAATGGAAGCTCAGAGCTAAGGCAGAGCCAGGGAAAAGGGGATTTTCCAGCTGGACACTGGCAGATGCTCAGAGCAGAGCCATGGGAGCTGCCACGAGGCCGGGGCTGAAGGATGAGCAGTGCAGGCTGGAGGTTCTGCACTTTCTGCTGAAAAGGGAGAATTACCCAGGACAGGAACGATAATGCCACAGCCACACCACGGCAAGGAAGTGAAAGAGAGCAGAAGCAATAATTATTAACAGTCACTTAATCGTTTTACCCTCATGATCTGCATGTTTCTCCTTTGGTTTTATAAACTTTACTTTTTCCCTACTAAAAATGAGAGACGGTTCCAAGACTCCCATGACAAGTGAGCTGTAGTTAGATCCAACCAGAGTGAATTAGAAGAAGGATTACAAAGCTCTGACTGAGATCATCAAGCCCCAGAGCTCCAAGGGGCTGGGAGAGGTCTCCCCTCCCTTCCCAAGATCTGGGGATCTGGAAATATTAACAAAAAACCCCAAAACAGGGGAAGCATCACAGCAACTCCAGGCCTGGCTGGCAGAGGTGCAGGTGCAAACAGCACCCCAGCAGCTCCTGTCTGATTCCATAAGCATGCCAAGCTCCTGAGCTTCACTGAATTCATTCCAGTGAGTCCCTGCAGGCTCAGCTCCACCCTCCCACTGCTCCCAACGGAGACATTTCCTCCTTGCAACTCCCTCCCCAAACAGTCCCAGTCCTCAAAAGCAGCTGCACCCCACAGATGTGGACAGATGTGGGGATGTCCCCTCAGATGTGGGGATGTCCCTCTTTGCTGACTTGTTCCAGGAGGAGCTCTCCTGAAAATGGGGCAAGGACACCCCAAGGTGGGTTTGACACTGAGCTCCCACCCTGGTGGGACAATCCCATGGGAATGTGCTGAGCCACCTGGGCTACACAAAACCCACACCAGCCCAGGGATTCTGTGATTCTGTGACTCTGGAGCTTTCCCAGCTCAGCACAGTCCTGCAGCCTGAGCTCTGTTTCCCGGAGAGGAGATCACCACTGACAGCAGTGCTCGGCCATTGCAGCAGGTCCTGGAAGCGTTTGCAGCGTTTGCAGCGTGAGGCTGGCTCAGTGTCACAGCCCACAGAGCTCCTGACATCCCACCCAGGAGGAGGCTGGGGTGGGGGTGGCCCTGGCTCAGATCACATATCAATCCCACCTGTGGAAAGCGGCCCACGCGTAATTTTTATAAAGCAATTAACCCAGGATTCCCATTTATTAAACTGGATTAAAAAGCACTTTTACAAGCTCTAATTTTTACAAGCTAATGGGCATTAAGCACCTTTAATAACAGCCTGGGCAGCATCGATTTCCCTGCTCAGGACCCTCCAAGTCAGCTGAGCTCCTCTGAACAGCACCAGGGCCTTTCCCACTCCTGCCTGGTGCTCCCCAGAGCAGCTCCGACCCACCTGGCAGAGCCCCTTCCCTCAGCACCTTCCCATGGACCGGCGGAGATGTCCCACAGGCTGTGGCTGTACCTCACCCTGCCTCCCCCCGAGCTGCTCCTGTGCAGGATGGACACCCCAGAGCTGCTCCTGTGCAGGGGGAGCACCCCAGAGCTGCTCCTGTGCAGGGGAAACACCCCCGAGCTGCTCCTGTGCAGGATGGGCACCCCAGAGCTGCTCCTGTGCAGGATGGGCACCCCAGAGCTGCTCCTGTGCAGGGGGAGCACCCCAGAGCTGCTCCTGTGCAGGGGGAACACCCCAGAGCTGTTCCTGTGCAGGGGGAACACCCCAGAGCTGCTCCTGTGCAGGGGGAGCACCCCAGAGCTGCTCCTGTGCAGGATGGACACCCCAGAGCTGCTCCTGTGCAGGATGGGCACCCCAGAGCTGCTCCTGTGCAGGGGGAACACCCCAGAGCTGCTCCTGTGTAGGGGGAACACCCCAGAGCTGCTCCTGTGCAGGATGGACAGCCCAGAGCTGCTCCTGTGCAGGGGGAGCACCCCAGAGCTGCTCCAGTGCAGGATGGACACCCCAGAGCTGCTCCTGTGCAGGATGGACACCCCAGAGCTGCTCCTGTGCAGGATGGACACCCCAGAGCTGCTCCTGTGCAGGGGGAGCACCCCAGAGCAGCTCCTGTGCAGGATGGACAGCCCAGAGCTGCTCCTGTGCAGGGGGAGCACCCCAGAGCAGCTCCTGTGCAGGATGGACAGCCCAGAGCTGCTCCTGTGCAGGATGGAGCACCCCAGAGCTGCTCCAGTGCAGGATGAGCACCCCAGAGCTGCTCCTGTGCAGGATGAAGCACCCCAGAGCTGCTCCTGTACAGGGGGAACACCCCAGAGCTGCTTCTGTGCAGGATGAGCACCCCAGAGCTGCTCCTGTGCAGGGGGAACACCCCAGAGCTGCTCCTGTGCAGGATGGACACCCCAGAGCTGCTCCTGTGCAGGGGGAACACCCCAGAGCTGCTCCTGTGCAGGATGAGCACCCCAGAGCTGCTGCTGTACAGGGGGAACACCCCAGAGCTGCTCCTGTGCAGGATGGAGCACCCCAGAGCTGCTCCTGTGCAGGATGGACACCCCAGAGCTGCTCCTGTGCAGGGGGAGCACCCCAGAGCTGCTCCTGTGCAGGGGGAGCACCCCAGAGCTGCTCCAGTGCAGGAGGAACACCCCAGAGCTGCTCTTGTGCAGGGGGAGCACCCCAGAGCTGCTCCTGTGCAGGATGGACACCCCAGAGCTGCTCCTGTGCAGGATGGACACCCCAGAGCTGCTCCTGTGCAGGGGGAGCACCCCAGAGCTGCTCCTGTGCAGGATGGACACCCCAGAGCTGCTCCAGTGTAGGATGGACACCCCAGAACTGCTCCTGTGCAGGGGGAACACCCCCGAGCTGCTCCTGTGCAGGGGGAGCACCCCAGAGCTGCTCCTGTGCAGGGGGAGCACCCCCGAGCTGCTCCTGTGCAGGGAGAACACCCCAGAGCTGCTCCTGTGCAGGATGGACACCCCAGAGCTGCTCCTGTGCAGGGGGAGCACCCCAGAGCTGCTCCTGTGCAGGATGAACACCCCAGAGCTGCTCCTGTGCAGGGGGAGCACCCCAGAGCTGCTCTTGTGCAGGATGGACACCCCAGAGCTGCTCCTGTGCAGGATGGACAGCCCAGAACTGTTCCTGTGCAGGATGGACAGCCCAGCCCTCCTGGCAGACCCTGCTGCCCACCTGCGGCTGTTATGTGTGTTTTGGATAATTCATGCCTATAAAAAGAAATATATATATATAAAATATGTTATGTTGGTGAGAAATATTCTTACGTTTTAAGCATGGAGGTCAGAGCCAGGGGGTTGGCTCACATATGTCCAAACCTCTGCTGATAAGAGGGAGGAGAACTGCATTTACAAATGAATAAATGTACCTTGCCCGGAGATGGGTTGTTCCCCAAGAGGATCCGAGGAACTCCCAAGTGATGATCTAAAAAATAAAATAAAATAAAATAAAATAAAATAAAATAAAATAAAATAAAATAAAATAAAATAAAATAAAATAAAATAAAATAAAATAAAATAAAATAAAATAAAATAAAATAAAATAAAATAAAATAAAAATCTAAGATTGAGATAACTGGAGCTACCTGAAAGATACATCTCAATGCCAAGTCCCACTAACTCAATCAGGGGCATACATCACGCTCTGGACACAGTTTTGTTCAGCCAAACATGAAGAAAAGAAATGAATATATGGGACTCTGAAAGGAAGAAAAGCCTGATCGCTGAGAACTCTGCCTCAGGCAAAATAAACTATATAAAAGCCCACTTGAACGAATGGTGTGAGCATAGGAGACCCTCTGCTGTAGGGTCAGACCTGTGTCCCACCCAGCACTGATTCCAGGCTCGGCACTGTCCTTTTCTTTGTGGCTGGCTCAGACCGAATTTTGATCGCTGAATAAAAACTGATTTTTGTTAGTTATTCATTCAGCTGGGTGATTTTTACCCATGAGAGGGCTGTTTCACTCTCTGCCAGGAGCAGAGGAGGCGGCACCTCGGGGATGCAGCTCTCCCCCTGCAGAGCCCGAGGCAAGGAGCCTGCAGGCATTTCCCTCAGAAAATGGATGTGCCTTTGAGAGCGGCAGCCTGCTGGGAGGGAAGGGAGTTCCTACAGAGCTGTGTCCCTCTGTCGGAACTCAAAATGTCCCTCAGACATTTTCAGAGGTTCCAGGCCTTGGTCAGAAGCATTTGAGACCCTGGCAGGCAGCTGGAAACAGCTGTGATCTTGGGTTTGAGCCATGGAATGAGTTACCAACTTTGAAGGTGGAACAAGCAGTCACAGAGGGTTAGATGGTATAGTAGAAGTAATTACAAAATAGAAGGGAAATTTTTTTAGCATTGTACAGGGGGGTTTTAACACCTGTACAGGGGGGTTTTACTTTGTACAGGGGGGTCAGAAGTTCTAAGATGGAGGAAAGTGGGCCTGATCCTGTTCTTCCTCCTTCTTCTTCCTTACCTCCATGTTCTTGCTGATGTTGGCACTCACAGATTGGTTTAGAGTAGAAAAGCACCTTGTAACATGGATAGTAGGTATTGGGGAAAATCTGTAAACATATAACATGTAATATATCATATAAAAGATAGCAGCAGCCCTGGGTGGGGAGAGAGAAGATGAAGACACCAGGCAGTGAGGGTGTCAGGAGTGTGTGAGTCTCTGCCTGAGCTGCTGAGCAAAGCAGCCGCAGTGGGAGAAGACAATCTTTTAGATAACTTGCAATAAACTGCTTGAGACCCAACAACAGGAGGCTGCGGAGTTTTTCTTTGGAAGCACGGGTTGGAGGAGAGACTTTACCACCACATCCCTCGGGCAGGGCCAGAGCCTCCCCAGCCGGAGCCCTGCTGGCCCAGCTCGGTGTCCATTTCTCACATCCTGAGCGCTGTTCCACAGGAGCAAAGCCAACACCTCCTCCATTGCCTGCCATGAACACTTTGCACCAGGGAGTTTTGCTGTTTCCCTCTCAGAGCAGAGTGGTGCAGGAGCCTTCAGCCTCTGCCTTCACCCAGGGAGGAACAATTGACTCCAGCCTGTCGCTGTCGAGGCAGGACGGGAATGAGAAAACTGACTCCAAGGCTGCTGAGAGTAAAACTCTGATTTATTCAAAATACACTGCTCTTTTATAAAGAGCTTCGCAAGGACCAATTCCATTGGTCCTGAAGTGAAAACAACCCAAACCATTGGTGCAGAGTGCTTGACGCACAGTGATAGAACTTAACTATAAACAATGTGAAAACAAGAGAGATAAAGAATTATTTACATTCCTTCCCAGCTCTTTCCCAGGCTTTTTGCCTGGCTAGAAACTCTCAGTTTCTTTCTTTGACTGAATCTGAGTCCCACACCAGCCCAGTAAAAATCAGCGGTGCCTGCCCAGCACCCATCTCCACAGGGATTTGGAATGCTGATTTCACCAAATAACACCTGAATAACCCAGAAAGCAAACAGCAGGAGATGCCAGGAGCTCCTCTTTAAAGGGGAGCGGCTCCCAGGGCAGGAATGGGAGAGCTGGGGCTGGGGTGCCTCAAGGAAAACCTCCCTGGGGCTGGGAGCAGCCTGGGCCAGTGGAAATGTTCCTACCCAAGGATGGAACTGGATGGGTTTAGGCTCCCTGCCAAGCCACAGCAGTCTGGGATGAGCCAGGACTGATGGAATTCAGATTTGCCAGCTATGAGACGTCTCTGATACATTTGATTTTCAGAGAGCTCAACAGCCCAGCACAGACTCCTCTGTCCTCTGTGCCTGCTCCTCCCCAGAGCACAGAAACATCTGCTTTTCCCCCAGCCAGCCACTTGCTAAGAGAAGCAATTTCCAGTTGCACTTTTCACCCAGAGTATCCTAATGACCAAATAAAACAGCCTCTTACAGCTTTTTTTATTCCTGCCATCTATTAATTTGTTCTTGAAAGCCCAGGTCCCTCTGAGCCCCCTTTCCTGCACGTCACAGCTCTTAGTTTAATGTGGGGATTGGATCAGCTGTGCTTCCATGGGAGCTTCCCAGGGCTGTTTGCACACACATTTCCACTTGTGAAAAATGCATATTTTATGATTGGCTTTTTGCAAATATTACAATGAATGTTATATGTGTGATGTTGGAAAGTTATGCTGTATTAATTCTCTTAAGTAGTGTGTTAAATGTAGTTTTAGGTTCCAACATAATGTTAAAATAGAGACTATGTATGTGGGGGGAGATTTCTTTTTAGGGATGAGATACTCGCTTCGAGGAACACCTAAATCTTCCAAAGGAGAGGAATTTATGGCTTTTTATCAGAAGAAGCTAATTTCTTCAGGCCTTGCTCAGACTCGAAGACGCCAGGAGATTAAAGGAAACAGCTGACCTAAAACAAAGTTTCTTGTTTTAAATAGAATGTATGCATAACCATGAAGGATATATGAATATGCAACAAGTGTATTGTTTTAAGGGTGATTCCTTTGTTCACAAGACATACTTTTCGTGACTTAAATGTCCAAGCTTTTTATTGTCTTGTAAATGTCCTAACTCTAAACTTTATTACTCTAATTGTATTACTATTTTTATAACCATTTTATTATTATTAAACTTTTAAAATTTTTAAAAACCAAGTGATTGGCATTTTTCACATGCTCTTGGAGCAGCCTGGGACAGTGGAAGGGGTCCCTGCCCATGGCAGGGGTGGGATGGATGGGCTTTACTTCTAACCCAAACCACTCCAGGATTCCATGCCTTCAATATTTCCCTGCTCAGCGCCAGCAGAGCTGCCAGGTCATGGATCCGGTGGTTCTGCATGGTCCTTGCAGGAACACGCTGATCAAGACAGCTTTAGACAAGAGCAGATAAAAAGCTGTTGACAGGAACAAGGAAATTCATTCCTGGTCAGAGCACCACGGGCCCAGACCCCCCCCCACTTCCACGCAGTCTCTGCTCATTAGGGTCAAATGATGGGAGATGGGAGCAGACAGGGAGAAAATGGGCTGCAGAAGTGCCAGGCTGCACGGGGCCGGGACACAGCACTGTCAGAAGCAAGGTTTGGGAGGGATGGGGAAGGGAATGGCAGGCTCTGCTGCTGCCCTGGGGCTCCTGGGTGCTGCTGGGGTGCACAAAACTGGCACTCTGCACCTGCTGAGAGTCGATAAACAAAACGCCTTGGCAACAGCAAACACTTCTTTGAGGATTAAATCAAGATACAGTCACACAGGTTTACTGGAAAAAAGAAAATTACAGCAGGTTTCTGCAAGCAATAGATGTTTCAGATGTTTGTTTATGATCTTTAACTCAATCATTTTGGTAAAACATTTATAGTCTTCCTGGAATAAGTGTATAAACAGTTGTACTTGACAATAAATTTGGATACTTTGACCATCTCAAAGTCTTCCCTGTCTCTCCTCATTGCAGATATTCCCCAGAACTCATGGATGTAATGGATCCTTTGGAGTTCTTTTGTTAAGGTTGGAATTAAATGTGTGAGTCAGTATTTAATGGTTGGATTCAGATGTTTATTAGCTCTTATCTATATTACAGTCTCACAATGTGAGTGCTACAGCACTTTAATAAACTGAAAATTGAGCTTTATCACTTTTTCTACAAGGTTTTTAAAGGATAAACTGTCTAATTAAGAAATGACACCTAAATTATTTTTACTTTTAACTTAATAACAAACTACTTGTGGCCCGTAATGTGGATTTTTTTTATCTAATGATATAATGCTATTTAAATCCATGAAGAAGGTGAAGAAGGACTAGTATCCACTTTAGAACTTTTAGAATATAGTAATGCATATAAAACAAGATAGAAGTTTAAACTCTTAAGTTCTCTACTGTGTGATATTACATGCTTTTACTCAAACTACACATCTATAATTTCAGTTCTATCATTCCATTTTGGGAGCTTCTTCACAGCCTCAGGTCAATGCAGTGTTCTCTTGTGGGTCTGTGCCTAAAAACACAGAAAGTCTGAAACTCTCAGCACCCGGGGTTCCAGCAGGGATGGAAACGCCCAAACTGCTGCTCAGCCTGAGCCTCCCATCCCTCCCTGGCTGTCTGCAGCTGGAGCCCCAAATCTGCACCCTGGAGGGGACAGGACCCAGCTGGGGGGACAGCAGCAGCACAGCCAGCGTGTCCCCCAGTGACAAACCCCTTCAGTCTCTGAGAAAATGTAAAAGTTCCTAAAGGCCAGCAGAGCCAAGGCCCACAGAGCAAAGGTTATCAGGGCTGGGTGCAGCCTGGCCCTCAGCCAGGAGCACCCTGGTACCTTCGGGGACACCCCTCAAACACCTTTTCATTCCATCAGCTGCTGCACACCCACAGACCCTTCTGCCCAGCAAACTCTGCCCCGAGCACTTCCCATGGCCCAGGAGCTGCTCAGGGCATTTCCCCTCTGGATCTGCTTTTTTAGAGCCCGTGGGTGCTTGGGCTGTGATTTCAGCCCTTTTTTATCATCCCCGTCAGTGTTTGGGCCCTGGCCCACACTGCCTGCAGAGGGTGAGTGCTGTGGGGCACATCTGTCCAGCTGTGCCCATCCTGTGCTCATTGGGGTTATCCCATCCCAGCAGCATTTTAACCCAGGCACAGGGACAGCAGCTGCTGCCCTGAGCCCCATGGACAGCAGAAACACAAACTGTGTCTGTATGGCAAAGGTGCTGCAGCAGCACACACACAGCACCCATTTTAGAGTTTGGGAAAAGCCAATATTATAACGTGTGTCTATTAGAATGAAACCCTCCCCAAAAAGTGACCCCCAGCAGGGCAGGGATAGCCAGCTCAGCCATTTGTTACTGACTCCTTCACAGACCCCAAAACGCTTCCAAATGAGCCACGGACAGCTGGGAGAGCCAGGCCCGTGAGGAGGGGCTGGGGCTGCTGCTCCCCAGTACCACAGACACCCCTGGCACCAGCCCCTTCCCTCCCAAATCCATTCCCAGCCTCCCTGGACACCCAAACTTGGCATTTTTTATCACCCTGGCACTGCACCTGCAGCAGTCCCATCATTCCCATCCCTTCCCAGAGGGTTTTTGTGTTCTGCATGCCAGTACCTCTCCCCTGCACACACCGTAAAGGTTAAACAGCTGCTTTTATTTTGTTCCTCTTAAAAACAGAAAAAAAAACCAAAACAAAAAAAACTGTTACAGGTGTGCTGAAAGAAAAAACAGCCTTGGGTCACCTAAAGGAGGGGGTGTAAAATTTTTAAAGGTTTTTGTGCACTGCCTGCTCATTTCCCATGGATTGCCTGGGAAAAGACAACAGGCCAAAAGCAGGAATAACACAGGGAACTGGAGGCATCAGATCAAGATAAAAGTACAACAAAAGAGCAACAAGTACAAGATTATCCTCCAAGTGCAGGTGTAAAGAAGGCTGAAATGCTGGTTTAAAATAATCTGCGAGGCCCAGAGATCCCAGATCCTGTGCTTCCCCGGGGATCACTCACAGATGGGAAGGACAATTTTCCCATCCTCTTTCCCACTCCAGGAGCTCAGCTGAGCACACGCCACAACCAAACACTGATCAATCCACATCTCTTTTAGCAATTTAAGTACAAATTAACCTAAATCTGAGACCAATTGACAACAAAGCTTCGAGCAGGCCCAGGCAGCCCTGCCCACCCTCAGCAATCCCCCTGCCCACACTGCAGGGCACCAGGAATTCACTGCCCTGAGCACAAAAAGGGATTAAACCTCCTCAGGGGGAATTGCTGCAGGTGCTGAGCCCAGCAGGAAGGAGCCCAAGGGGATTTTCTCCTCCCTCCAGTCAGGCCCAAGGACTGTCAGAGCCCAGCACATCCCTCTGGCTGCCCTGGCTGCTCCAGACCCTGGCAGGGGCTCACAGACCTTGGCACAAAGTCAAAAACACCCGTGGCTTCCATTTTAGCCTGTGGAAAAAGCTGCCAACTCTGTGTGAGGAATTACAGCCACAAGGGTTTGAGTAGTGTGGTAGTTGAGTTCACACAAGGTGAAAAAGTAGAATTTTGGGGTTTTTAGAATGGGGTTCAGGGGTACAAGATGGAGGAATTTGGGCATGTCCTGACCTTCTTCTCCTTCTCCTTGCCCTCCATGTCTTGCTGTGATGGTGACACTTTTCTGTTGGTTTAAGGCACAGACACACTGCCCAACATAAATGACAGATGTTGGCACGTTATTGTAACCATGGCACAGGTAGTTTTTGGTATAAAATGCAAACACCGCCCTGAGGGCAGACAGAATGCCATGGCCGAGCTGCTGGCCAGAGCTCAGCAGGGCAGAGAGAGAATGTTCTAGATAAGGGAAATAAACAGCCTTGAGAAGCTGATCCTGCACATTCAGACTCCTCCTTTGGCTGCAGGGCTGGAAATGAGGAATTTTACACTCCTGGGGTCAGCCCAGAACCCAGACCCTGAGAGAGCACCAGTTTGGGGATTGGGCAGGGGCTGCAGCAGCTCAGCCTCTCCACAAACACTTCATTTCCAGACAGAGAGGATAAACCAGGACATCCTGGGGAGTTTTGGGATCCCTCACCTGTGCTCTGCTGCTTTGAGCATGGAAAAGGCACAACTACCAAAAAACCCCCCCCAAAAAAAAAATCATAGCAGCCAATTTTAAATTCCCTTCAGCACCACCCACAGGGGCCACAGCATCCCAACCCAAAATCCAGGAGGGTTGAACCCCTTCTCAGCAGCTGCATTGAAAATTCACATTAAACCAGACTAATGCTTCTACCAGATTGCAGCATCACAAGAAATAACAGGAACTCAAACTCAGGCACTTGTCCTGCTGCAGCCCACCCCGGGAATCCCTCACCTCCCAGCTCTGCCCACCACACTGGGCCAGTGCCTCTGTTAAAGGGCCACCAGCCCTCCCACAACAGAGAAGGGTCAGCTTGGATTAGGCAGGGCCTAATTAGGACCAGCTGATCCTGCTAGACTGAATTTAATCAATCCCACCAGAATTATTGCAACCACAGTTATTTTAAAACTGAAATTAAGGGCTGAAATTGCATTTTAAATCACTTGGGGAACTCCTTTCCCCAAACCACAGATTTACACATATTATCCATCCCATTTTACTGCCAACTGTAGAGTCAGAGTTGCCAGTTTTATTCCAAAGCAGGCTTTAGTGCCTTTGCCTGCCACACTTGTACCGTGAGAGGACAATATTTGCCCTAACACAAATCGAAAATGCTGGTTGGGGGTGGTGGGAGAGAAAAACAGATTATATGTTTGTTTTGGTGATGAACATCGCTGGAATCAGCAGGCAAATCCTGATACAAGCAAAGGGGGATGGTTGTAAACTAAAAGTTCAAAAAGTGGAGAGGTTAAATCAGATATTTGGAACAATTCTTTCCCTGCTGCCATTTCCCCATCCTTGGAATGTCCCAGACCAGGTTGGACACGGGGGCTTGGAGCAGCCTGGGACAGTGGGAGGTGTCCCTGCCATGGCACTGGATGGGATTTAAGGTCCCTCCAACCCAAACCGTGCCAGGATTTTCCAAAATCACCCAAACCCGGAGCTCTGTCCCCAGAGCCTCCTCAGGAGGGGTTTGCAGCCTGTGCACAAACCCTTCTGCATGTGTAGGGCTCTCCAGGCAATTGCTTCTGAATTTCCCAGATTAATTTAGGTACAAAGGGCCACGTTTTAATTGGCATCAGACTCTCCAGGGCTGTTCCATGGGGCTGGGAACAAAGGGAATAAAGGGTCCCCAGGGATTGAATACACCAACACATCACACTGGAGACAAAAAATAATGGCCCCATAAAACACCCCCTAGTGCACCCTAAAGCACAACTGGCCATATTTATAAATTAAAACTTTGCATTTCCAAGCCTCCTACTGGCAGCAGCTGTACTGAGGCAGGAATTGCTGGAAGCCCCAAAACTCAACGAACCAACCTGAAAAAAAACCCAAGAAAACAGCAGCCTCAGCAGAGATTTTCTTCTTTATCAATTCCAGCTCCTGATAAATGACGGATGTAAGTCGGTATTACCAGGCTGGCAGCAAACTTGTTATTTCTGAACTTGTTCTCAAGATACAGGATAATACATTGTGGATATTGATGTTCTGTTGACAATCCTTTGACCTTGCAAAATTTCATGGAAGACAAATGCACAGGCCATGGACTGAGCTGCAATATTTTTTTAATGACAGGCCAGAGAAGATTGAAGGAGAAGTTCCCAACCCTGTATCAATCATTATTTCTCACCGCCTTCACAGCTGAGAAGAAGTGCTTGATAAATGACAGTATTTTTAAATTTACCCAATCAAAATTTAGCCTGAAAGTCCTAATGTCAAAATCCCGCACTGGCAGACATTGTTTTGACAAGGAAAATCGTAGGGTTTGCAGAACCTGCTCCTCCAGAATGAGATTCCTTGGAGCTGGGAGAGAGCAGACGGGAGCCAAGGTCTGGCAGCTGCAGAAGGGGAAATGCTGAGCTGCAGAACTCACCTGGGCACTGCCCCCACCCCGGGCAGGGACAGGGACCCCCTCCACAACCCCCGGGCTGCCCACGGGGCAATTCCTGCAGACACCAGGGAGGGCTTTCCATAGCTTTGGCAGCTCTGAAAACACCCAACAGAAGCACACTCCCTAAAAAACTGCAGAAATAAATTCTGTGGGGTGTTCTGTGGGGTGTTCTGTGGGATGGTTCTGTGGGATGGTCTGTGGGGTTTTCTGTGGGGTGGTTACGTGAGATGTTCAGTGGGGTGTTCTGTGGGGTTTTCTGTGGGATGTTCAGTGGGATGTTCTGTGGGGTGTTCTGTGGGGTGTTCTGTGGGATGGTCTGTGGGGTTTTCTGTGGGGTGGTTCTGTGGGATGTTCTGTGGGGTGTTCTGTGGGGTGGTTATGTGGGATGTTCAGTGGGGTGTTCTGTGGGGTTTTCTGTGGGATGGTTCTGTGGGGTGTTCTGTGGGGTGGTTCTGTGGGATGTTCTGTGGGGTGTTCTGTGGGGTGGTTATGTGGGATGTTCAGTGGGGTGTTCTGTGGGGTTTTCTGTGGGATGGTTCTGTGGGGTGTTCTGTGGGGTGTTCTGTGGGATGTTCAGTGGGGTGTTCTGTGGGGTTTTCTGTGGGATGGTTCTGTGGGTGTTCTGTGCCCTTTTCTGTGGGATGTTCAGTGGGGTGTTCTGTGGGGTGTTCTGTGGGATGTTCAGTGGGGTGGTTATGTGGGATGTTCAGTGGGGTGTTCTGTGGGTGTTCTGTGCCCTGCTCTCTCTGGTAAATGCAGAATAATTGAGCAGAAGTGGCACGAACAAAGCCATGCCTGGACATAGAGAATGGCTTCCACTGCCCGGGCAGGGATGGATGGGAGATTCCAGACTGGGAATTCCTGGCTGAGAGGGTGGGGAGGGGCTGGGCTGGAATTCCCAGAGAACCACCCCAGACAACCATCCCACAGAACACCCCACAGAATATCCCACAGAACACCCCACAAAACACCTCACAAAACACCCCACAGACCCATCCCAAAGAGCATCCCACAAAACACCCCACCACAGGACATCCCACAGAACCATCTCACAGAAAACCCCACAGAACACTCCATAGAAAACCCCACAGAGCCATCCCATAGAACAGCCCACAGGACCACGTGCAGCCCCTCTGGGCACCTTTAGGATTTCCTTCTGTGACAAAAGCAAGGGACCAAGGCCAGCAAAACCAGAACAAATGATCTGCAGTCCCAGCTCTGCACGTGGCCCTGCTTTAAAAATTACAGTGGCAATCAAAGGAGACGTGTAAGGCTCAGGAATGGCAATTCCCCTTGAAATCCTAAAAGGGCTTTGCCCTTCGTGTTGGGAATGAGGGAAAGGGCAGGGCAGGGATCTGGAATTACCGACAGCATCGGCAGGGCCTGCCACAGAGATGATAAATCCAGGGATTGGAGTGGAATCAGCAGTGCTGCACACAGCAGGGGCAGGCAACAAGAGAGAGCTCGGCATTTCCTTCCTGGGAACAGGAGCCTTTGGCCCACAGAATCACCCCACAGAAAAGCCCCAAGAATTCCTGTGGCAAGCACATTTTTCTCTCTCTGAAGGTTTTTTTTTATAGAGCAGCACAGAAGAAAAGAAGAGAAAACAATTTCTATTTCTGCTCCTTGTTTTTCCCATGTGGAATGTGTTTGGAGAATTGTTTCCCTGGGGTGTTGCTTGGTTGGGTTCTGGTGAGGATCGTTTGAGCCTGGTGGCCAATCCAACCCACCTGGGGCTGGGCTCTGGCAAAAGGGTCACAAGTTGTGAGTGAGTGAGATATGGTAGTTTAAAAAGGTAGGTTTGTAGTTTCAGTACCTCCTTGAAATAGTATATTAATGTATTCTAGTATAGTTATAATCAAGAAATCATTCAGCCTTCTGAACTGGAGTCAGACATCAGCATTTCTTCCCACCGAGTTCACCTGCATTTGCAATAAATTCCCATTTCCCCATCCCTGTTCTGCTTTGTCACGGTGCTGCAGCGTGAATTGTGCTCACAGGACTCTGCCACTGCCAGGCCCTGGTGTGTCACCTCCTGCTGCTGAATTATTTATAGCCCTTCCAGCAGCCATGAGCCATATGGCACTGGGAGAAAACAAACACAGCAAGAGACAGCTTGGAAAGGCATTTTATGAAAGGGAAAATGGGCCCTAAAGAAGGAAATGAGGTTTTGTCTTGGATCAGCTCCTTGTGGAAGGGGCTTTTCACCCACAGCTCATCGTGCACTGCCCCTTGGGGAAAAGGCAAAGCAAAATAAAAACGGAGCAGGGAGAAAAACGGGCAGGGTCTGAGCTGGGGTCAGTGCAAGACCTCAGGTGAAAGAGTCAGAAATAGGAACAAAAAACCCCTGAAGGATGCAGGCACTGCTGGTGTCGTGGGATGTGACAGTGCCCCACAGCCTGGGGAACCTGAGAGCTGGGCCAGAGGCACTGCAGGCACCACTCAGCCATCACAGGTTTGATTTCGGTTTGGTTTATTCCCAGGCAGATTTAATTGATGCTCTGGCCTCTCCCTATGCCATGGGAATGTGCTGCCAGCCCTCCACAACCCCAGCACTGCCCTGCCAACGCCTCGGGCACTGCCCTGTGCCAGGGTCACAGAATTCCAGAATGGTTTGGGTGCAAAAAACCTCAAATCCCACCCAGGGCCACCCTGCCAGAGCAAGGACACCTCCCACTGTCCCAGGGTGCCCCAATGTCCAACCCGGCCTTGGGCACTGCCAGGGATCCAGGGGCAGCCACAGCTGCTCTGGCAATTCCAGCCCAGCCAGGAATTCCCAATTCCCAGTCTCCCACCCATCCCTGCCCTCTGGCAGTGGGAGCCATTCCCTGGGTCCTGTCCCTCCATCCCTTGTCCCCAGTCCCTCTCCAGCTCTCCTGGAGCCCCTTCAGGCCTTGCTTAGATTGAAGACACCATGAGGATTAGATGAAGGAGTTATTCCAGACAGAGTTTCTTATTTTAAATAGAATTCATGCATAACCATGAAGTACGTATGAATATGCAACAGTGTTTGGTTTTTAAGGGTGATTCCTTTGTTCACAAAACATGCTTGTCCTGGCTTAAGTGCCTGAGAGCATCCGGACATTAGTAATTATTTTCTTTTTATTGTCTTGTAATTTTCTAAATGTTTATTACTCTATTTGTATTACTATTTTTATAACCATTTTATTATTATTAAATTTTTAAAATTTTAAAAACGAAGTGATTGGCATTTTTCACATGTAGGATACTCCCACCCACAGGGGTGTGTGCCTTTGTGTCTGTCCCAGCTCCTCACCACACCTCACAGGAAGATATTTGGCTTATAAAATGTTCTGGAAATTCACAGCGAACCACAAAATCCAGTTTACAAATGGCTTACACAGGTCAGGACTGAAATGGAACCTCTGTCCCTTTTATGTGCAGGAGCAAGTGCAGGTTTTATCCCTCTTTTGAAATTTAATTGTGATAAAAACCCCGTGCCATGGCAGCCTGGTAGGCAGTGCTTGCTGCAGCAGCTCTTCCCTTGGTGCAACTGGTTTTTCCTTTATCCCAAGGGGCTGGGATCTCCAAAGGATTCCCCCAAGGCAGAGCCTTGCCTGGCAGATGTGGCAGGGGGGGACGTGGGGGAGTGGTGGCAGTGCTGGAAGGGCTTGGAGGCTTTCCCCAACCCAAATGGCTCTGTGATTCCACAACAAACCTGGATTCCATTCCCAGGGGATCCTCCCACAGCTAAAATTGCTGCCTCAGCCCCCCTCGTGCTGTGCCCACCCTCAGCCCTGGGGGTGAGGGGACAGACTGGTGGCACAATTCAGGCACTGCTCAGACAATTGAAGGGGGAGCAAATTCCCTCCATGGTGCCCCGTCAAAGGATGGGGCTTCCCAAATGTCACATCACCGTGGTGCTGCCACTCCTTTCCAAATGTCACATCACCGTGGTGGTGCCACTTCTGTCCAAATTTCATATCATGGTGGTGGTGCCACTGTTTACCAAATGTCACATCACCGTGGTGGTGCCGCTCCTTTCCAAATGTCACATCACCGTGGTGGTGCCACTCTTGGCCAAATTTCACATCATGGTGGTGGTGCCACTGCTTTCCAAACTTCCCATTGCTGTGGTGCTGCCACACCTGTCCAAATTTCACATCATGGTGGTGGTGCCACTCTTTCCAAATGTCACATCATTGTGGCACTGCCACTCCTTTCCAAATGTCACATCACCGTGGTGCTGCCATTGCTTTCCAAACTTCACATCATGGTGGTGGTACCACTGCTTTCCAAATGTCACATCATCGTGGCACTGCCACTCCTTTCCAAATGTCACTCCTCTTCCCACGTTGAGCTCGATGGTCCGTGCATGCTGTAAAGCATCCACCCAGCAGCTGTGGTGGGCTTTTAGAGCCTGAGCTGCTGCCAAGGCTCCCAGCTCCCAGCAAATGCCTTCCCGTTCAGCTGCTCAGCTCCCAGCTGCCAGGAGCCACCGTTTGCATCTGTCAGTGCCATCTTGTTTCCCTAAATCCAAGCCCATCACCATTTGGAAGCAGCACAGCCAACAATAAACAGTCTGGGGGAGGCTGCAGTCCAAAAAACCCCTCCAGTCCCTCTCCACTGCGAGCTGTGGGGACCAGCAAAGGCTGTCCTGGGAGTGGGAGGATGCTGGGATGCTGCAGGGCAGGTCCTGAGGGATGGGGGGTGTGACAAGCACATTTCTCTCCCTCTCAATATTCTTCATAGAGGTGCACAGAGAGAAATGAAAGAGAAAACAATTTCTATTTCTGCTCCTTGTTTTCCCATGTGGAATGTGTTTGGAGAATTGTTTCCCTGGGGTGTTGCTTGGTTGGATTCTGGTGAGGATTGTTTGAGCTGATGGCCAATCCAACCCACCTGGGGCTGGGCTCTCAGAGAGGGGCACCAGTTGAGTTAGAGTCAGAGAAAGCAGTATGTAGTTTTAGTATCCTCCTTTTATATGGTATATTAATGTATTTTAGCATAGTTATAATAAAAAAATAACTCAGCCTTCTGAATTGAGTCAGACATCACCATTTCTTCCCACTGGGTTCGCCTGAATTTCCAATGGGGTGTTCCAGGGGGTGCCCTTTGCTGTGCCCCACATGCACTGAGCACAGTAGGGAAGGGGATGGGCATTGCCCAGGGATGCAGGAGCCTGGGACAAGGGCCTGGAATGCCAGGACAAAGGGAATGGCTTCAAACAGAAGGAGGTAGATTTAAATTATGTTTTAGGGAGGAATTCCTGCCTGGGAGGGTGTGAGGCCCTGGCACAGGTGCCCAGAGCAGCTGTGGCTGCCCCTGGATCCCTGGCAGTGCCCAAGGCCAGGTCAGACACTGGGGCTGGAGCACCTGGGACAGGGGGAGGTGTCCCTGCCGTGGCAGGGGTGGAGTAGATGGGATTTAAGGTCCTTTGTATCCCCAGTGCTCCTGGGATTCCATGCCACTGTCTTGCCTTCACCTCTTCTTCCTACAACCCTCAGTCATCCCCAGGTTTTCTGTCCCAACCCAGACAAAAACCTGATTATGACTGATCCACACTTAAATGGAAATATTCTAGCAATTTATCTTCACCTCCAAATTTTTAAACAAAGATCTTTAAACAATCCTCCCTTGGAAATACCAAATCCCATTCCTCTGCCCATGAGTTTGATGGAGCAGATGTGCAGGGATGATTTCGGCTAAGCTTCCAAAAACCTCTTTTTTTTACCAACACATTTTCCAGGTGGATTATCCAGCTCAGAGCTTCCCTGTGAGTGCTGCAGGTGGCAGCCCCTCATCTCCCAGCTCCAGCACCAGCCCTTCGTCCCCATGGGAAAAGCAGGCACGTGGGATGCTGCTCTTGTGGTAATTCACTTGTGGGGAATTCTGAAGGAATTAGAGACAGGACCTCTGAGTTTTTTCAGATGATGTGGTTTATTTTCTTATCTTCTACACAGGCAGGAAGGGTGAGTTGGGCTCACATCTTCACTGCACAATTCAGAAGGTGACAAGACCCCCAGTTACAAGACCTTTTAAGGAGTAACTGACCAATAAAACACTGCCAACAAGGATATATTAGGTTTTAACCCAATCCTTAAATATTTTGTCTTATGGATCCATGCTACAGTGTGAGCTTTCTTAGCCAATCGTGTTATGGCACACAAACCCACAGTGCTGCATCCTAAACTCCTTGTTTACATCTGGAACTGCTTTTATTTCTATATCTTAAACTCTGAAACTCTAAACTTTCCTTTCCTTAGCTGAACGTGTCTCTGCTTTAAACTGCAAATCCACATTCTCACTGCTGGCACCTCAGTTTGGGAGCCTTTCCCAAGGTCTCAGATCCAGCCCTGGGTTTAATTCTGAGCTGTGGCTCACAGCCCCAAAGCTCTGAGAGCTCCCTGCATTTCAGAGTCCAGCATGCTCTCAGGGCCAGCAGCCAGGATTTCTGTCCCAAATCAGATGGACGTGGGAAGGGTGTGACAGTCCTGGAGTGTCAAATTATAAAAGAAAGGCCTCATAAAATTAGGCCTGCTCTGTTAGACAAATAGCTGGCCTGTCATTGCTTCTAAATGCAGCTGAGTAATGTGCAAGTTCCCTTAGGTATGAAAGGTTCATTAACACAGCAACCTATTCTTGGATAAAAAACAAGTAGCCCTTGTGAAAAAAATATGATCTGTCTCATGGGAATCAGTTAAAAAAATATGTGAGCTAACTGCAAATACAGAAGTTTGATAGACATGCAAAATACAGTGAACCAGGTGGGAATGTATTGTCCATCAATACGACCTGACACAGTGCCTTCTGATAATCCTGCAAAATATGACCTATACAATAAAGATCATTTTTCTGCATGAAGAAAATGGGATCTCAGCTGCCTTATTGCAACACTGGAGCTGCTCTCACCTTGGGAAATGCAGGGAGATGCACAAGGAAGCTCCAGGACAGGGGTGGAGAGCAGAGGGACAAGGAACAGGGTTTGGATCTGGGCTGCCCCACCTGCAGAGTGAAAACGTGGCTGCACTTTGATGTACCTACTTTAAACTGAAATAATCTAAAAGCTCTTGAGCGCTGGCAGTTTGTGTGTGTAGCCTGGCAAGGCTTTATATCCCAAAATGTCCCATTCCAATATGGACACACAAACCTGTGGATCCCAAATGTTTTCTTTAATACAATAGAAAAAACTAATAGGGAAATGTGAGCATCCTCCTTTTTCTTGGCTCTATCACCTCATTTTGTGGAAAAAAAATGTTTGCTAAACAAAATGTCTGTGGAATTTTCACCAAGGGAAAAGAAAGATGGGTTGTGAAGGGTTGTGCTGGGTCAAGCCACAGCTCCAACAGGTCACAGACAGGTCCAGCTCCCGGTAAGCTGTACCTCAGCCTGAGCTCCTGTGCCAGCTGAGCTGCTGTGCCAGCAGCCCCCGCTCAGTGCTGCTCCCTCTCATCTCCCAGAGCCCTTCCAGGCTGCCTTGAGCTTCCCACTGCGAGGTTTCCAGCAAGGAGCAGGGTTTACCTGTGTAAGGACAAGGATTAACCCAGGCTTTCCTGCTCAGTCCCAAAATCCCCCCCCCTGGGGAGGGAGGGTGGCACCTGGTGTGGCCCTGGGCAAACAGCAGATAAGTGCTAGGTTCACACTGGGAAAATCCCCTCAAAAATTCAGTTTTCTTTCTCTTTTCCTGTTTTTTTTTCTAGCAAATCTGTTTGTCCCAGGCTCAGCTACCAGAGATACACTGAGCATCATTCCCTTTCCTTAGGAAACTGCCTGCAAGGTGGCAACACCTGCTGTGCCAGCTGCTTGGGATCATCAGGTGGCACAAAAGCCAAGGGCAGCCATGTAGAGGCACCCCCCACACAAGGCCCGAGTTTCCTCAGAATAATCATGCCCAGATCCAGCCTCTGGCACAAGGAATTCTCCTTCCTCGCTGGGATTTTTGAGAGACTGTGCTCAGAAGCAGTAAGGTACAAAAGACTGAGCTGAGTCCAGGCTGTGGAGGGACTCCCTGACATCTCTGTTTGCCCTGTGACACTGCAGGACAGAATTCACGGAACAGAGCAGAATCCCAGGATCCCTGAGGCTGGAAAAGCCCTCCCAGCCCATCCAGTCCCAGCTGTGCCTGATGCCCAGCCCAGAGCTCTGAGTGCCACCTCCAGGTGACACCCGCAGGGATGGGCACTCCAAACCTCCCTGGGCAGTGCCAACCCCTGAGCTCCTTTCCATGGGGAAATTCCTGCTGTGCCCACCCTGAGCCTGCCCTGGCCCAGCCTGAGGCTGTCTCCTCTTGTCCTGCTGAAATTTGGGAGGTGATGGATGAGTGCCCACTGCTGAGTCCGGGTTCCTGAGCTGGAGATGCAGCCAGGGAAGTGCCCAGCCCTGCTGCAGGGCCCAGCCCTCCTCACTGGCACTGAGAAAGGAACACCTTGTTCTTCCTTCAGCTCTGACCAAAAAACGTCACAGAATCCCAGAACAGTTTGGGCTGGAAGGGACCTTAAAGCCCATTTTGTTCCTCCCCTCCCCTGGGCAGCGATTCCTCCCACTATCCCTGCTCCAATCAGGGCAATTAATTGTCCTTGTAAAACATCATCATATCTCTAAGTGGGTTTTGAAGAGAAATGTTATCACACATTTGTGTTTGATGTATCTGACATATTTAGAACAAACAAAGGTCAGGTCTGAGAGCCCAGACAGAGAGATTTCATTTCTCATTATCCTCCATGCTTTGACGACCCTGAGGATTTCTCAGGTTGAACAACACACAGGAGAACGTGCTTCGGGCAGGTTCACATCTCAAAGCCATTAGCTGGGAATTGAGGTGTCATGAGGAGAAAACACCCAGGGAAAATGTATTTGTGGGTGCTGCACCAGCCACGTCGTTAGCGAGCCGAGTTCTCCTTCAGCAGCAGGAGCTGCCAGCGGCCTGCCAAAAGCAGGGAGAGACAGCGGAGCAGGAGCCGGGATCAGGGAATGGGAGCAGTGGGGCAGGGAGACACCGGGCTGAGGGACAGGGCGTGCAAAGGGGACACAGAGACATTGGGCTGAGGGACAGAGTGTGCAGAGGGAACACAGAGACATCGGGCTGAGGGACAGAGCGTGCAAACAGGGACACAGAGACATTGGGCTGAGGGACAGGGCATGCAAAGGGGACACAGAGACATCCGAACTGCGGGACAGAGCATGCAAACGGGGACACAGCACTGGGAAAGCCACAGCAGGGTGACGCGAGTGTGCAAACAGGGACAGGGGGAACAGAGACATCCTGCTGGGACAGCAGCATGCAAATGGGGACACAGTGCTGGGACAGCCACCATGGGTCACACGAGTGTGCAAATGGGGATACCGCACTGGGACAGCCACCACGGGGTGATGTGGGCAGAGGCATGGGTGGGCTGAGGGAGTGGGGACAGCCAGGCAGGGCTGTGTCACAGCCAAGGGACAGCCAGGCTGGGCTGTGTCACAGTTCAAGGGACAGCCAGGCTGGGCTGTGTCACAGTCAGGAGACAGCCAGGCTGGGCTGTGTCACAGCTCAGGGGACAGCCAGGCAGGGCTGTGTCACAGCCAGGGGACAGCCAGGCTGGGCTGTGTCACAGCCAGGGGACAGCCAGGCTGGGCTGTGTCACAGCTCCAGGGACAGCCAGGCTGGGCTGTGTCACAGCCAGGGGACAGGCTGGCACTCTGGTCCTGCAGGTGCAGTTTGGATGTGAGGCAGCTGTGCAGGACAGAGCGAGAGCTCCTCCACCCTGCAGTGGCCATCCCTTGACAGGCGATCCTGTACTCAGCCCCAAAAACCCCCCTGAGCCCCAGCCCCAAACCTTCACCTCTGCAGGGTGAGCACACAAACCTGACCCAATGAATTCACACCTGCAGAGCAGCACAGTGCATCAGCTGCCATCACACTTTGCGACAGAGCCGATTTTTCCTAGAATTGTTACGAGTTGTGGAAATAAAAAATGTGATAAAGAGCTTTTCAACACTGAATTGTGAAAAGGAGTGAAGGAAATGTCTCGAGAGGGTGGGCAGGCCCTGGCACCGGTGCCCAGAGCAGCTGTGGCTGCCCCTGGATCCCTGGCAGTGCCCAAGGCCAGGTTGGATATTGGGGCTGGAGCACCTGGGACAGTGGGAGGTGTCCCTGACCATCCAGGGGTGGCACTGGGTGGGATTTAAAGTCCCTTCCAGCCCAGACTATTCTGGGATTCAGTGATTGCAAGTAAAAAACTGGGAGAGGGAGTTTCAGTAACAGCAAGGCTGTTATGGTCCTGTTAAGGTCATGGTCCTACACACAAATTTAGGAGACCTTTGGAAACTCTTCTCACCCCAGGGGAGCATTTGATTTCTTTTTGGGGCCTCACAACAACCTCACATGAACCTTTACACCAATTACTGAACTTTTCTTGCCATCCTTATTTAAATGATACAATTATCTCGCAATTTGCTGCCTACTTAGCTGGTTGTGTTATTTCAGTTATTATTCTCATCATATCTCTTCCCCTCTTTTTCTTTTCTCTTATTTTTCCAGCTCACGATTGCTTCCACTGTACTCTCTGATTACTGCTGTATTTAATCTTTTTCTGTAACAAGGCAAAAAAAACCCCACATGTTGCAGTGCAGCTCCAGCAGGAGAACCAGCCTGCTCCTCGTTACCCTGGGCATCCTTTGCTCCTGGCTGGCACTGCCCTGTGCTTCCCCTGCCTTCCCCTGCCCTTCCCAGCTCCCATCCCAGCCTGCCCGAGCCCCTCTCCTCTCCTGACTCCTGCACAGCTTTGTTCTCCTGCCCTGTTACACTCCTCTTGCTGCTCCTGCTGGAGGTGAGAGAGCTCTTCTCCTCTCCCATGGTTTTACCTCCGCAGCCACAGAGGAAAACAAACCAGCACGGTGAGAGCTGGAGGGGTGGGGAGCAGGAGAAGGAGGAATTCTGGACTGGAGGAGCTCAGGAGACAAAGGGTGAGCCCGGCTGCCTGTCCCTGTGTGCAAACACGTGTGGCAGCGGGACATCTGCAAATCAGGGAATTATTTAGGTTGGAAAAACCCTCCAAGTCCCTCAAGTCCAACATTTCCCCCAGCACTGCCAAGCGCCACATCCACAGGGATTTAAATCCCCCCAGGGATGGGGACCCCACTGCCGACTGCCAAACCCACAGGGATTCAAATCCCTCCAGGGATGGGGACCCCACTGCCAAGTGCCAAATCCACAGGGATTTAAATCCCTCCAGGGATGGGGACCCCACGGCCAAGCGCCAAATCCACAGGGATTTAAATCCCCCCAGGGATGGGGACCCCACTGCCAAGTGCCAAATCCACAGGGATTTAAATCCCTCCAGGGATAGGGACCCCACTGCCGACTGCCAAATCCACAGGGATTTAAATCCCTCCAGGGGTGGGGACCCCACTGCCAAGTGCCAAATCCACAGGGATTTAAATCCCTCCAGGGATGGGGACCCCACCCCTTCCCTGGGCAGCTGTGCCAGGGCTGGACAGCTGAGGGGGGACTCACAGGGAATTTATATTGTTCACCTCTGCTTCAAATTAACCCTTCCCTCCCATTTCCAACAGGGAATTCAGTGGGAAGGGGATTTCAGGGCTGGCTCTGGGGCAGGGAGTGTCCTGTGCCCTTGCTGGGGGAAGGTCTGGGGCCATGGGCAGTGCCAGGGCATGGCGAGGCTCTCTGGGGGCTCTGCCCATTCCTCCTGCCCAAATCTGCTCCTGATGAAGACTTCAAGTGTAAAGTCATGCGAGGGGAGCAAGGACAGCCCCCAGAGAGCCTTGCCATGCCCTGGCACTGCCCATGGCCCGGAGCACCTTCTCCCAGCACGGGCACAGGGCACTGCCTGCTCCAGAGTGCCCAGAGCCACCCCTGTGCTGCTGCAGAGCCACCCCTCTGGTGGCCCTGGTGCTGCTGGGTCACGGCTGGACTCAGGGATCCAGGGGATCTCCTCCATCCTGCGGGATTCCCAGCTCTGGGGCTCCTGCTCAGCGCCTGCTGCAGCTCCCGGTGCTACCCTGGCACAGCACCAGCGGCTCCCAGGGCAGGGCTGGGGGCACAGGGCTCTGCCAAGGGCACGAGCAGGGAGGGAGCAGCCCTGCAGCCCTTTCCCTCCCCTGTGTGCAAAATCCAGCATTTTACACCATGTTTGTAGCAAGAGAGCAGGAAATGTTTTGTTTCAACGCCGCCTGGATGAGTCCCCGCTGCCTGGGCTTTGTGCCCCTCCAGCAGGAGGGCTCAGGGAGCATTCCACAGTCACAGGACCACAGAACCAGCTGGGACCTCAAATCCCATCCCATCCCACCCCTGCCAGGGCAGGGACACCTCCCACTGCTCCAGGCTGCTCCATCCCCAATGTCCAGCCTGGCCTTGGGCACTGCCAGGGATCCAGGGGCAGCCACAGCTGCTCTGGCAATTCCAGCCCAGCCAGGAATTCCCAATTCCCAATCTCCTACCCAAACCTGCTCTCAGTTACTACCTCATTCCCTGAGAGTCGAATTCAGGGTAAAATCTCTATGTAAGGCAGATGAAGAAACATCCCTGCCCTTTCCAAGTGTTCCTTTCTTCTGCACACCAGCAGCAGGGGCTTTGAAGTCTTCTCCTGTGGGCTTTGCTGTCTGCTGCTCTGCAGAGCCCAGGGCAGAGAAAAGCTCTCCTGCTTTGCAACAGGGGTGCAGGGCTGGGGGAGGGAAGGTTAAAAGCCTCTGACAACAGCAAGGATTCCCAAATCATATCCGTTCACGCTTGGCTAGAGTGAGACTCCAGTCACGGAGTCATGGCTCCTTCACATAATGATGTAACTGTAATTGCTTCTCTCCACAAAGGTATTAAATTAAATCCACCAAATGTCAAGGTCCTTTGCATTTAAGTACAATTCAGCAGGGGTTTAGTGGCTATTACTTGCAGCCCTTTAAATGCTTTAAACGGGCTGATGTCAGTTATTTGTCCAGCTTGGGCTCTGAAGCTGCCAAGACAACAAAACACTTCAGGGAGTGCCTGGGGCTCGTTTCCTGGCTTTTGGACCCCCCTGCCTCCCCAGCCGTGTGCCCTCGTTGAAGGGCACGGGTTGGCAGTAAATGCCAGCTCGGTGCCCTGCTGGTGCCCCTGAGCCTTCCTGAGCCTTCCCCGACTGCTGGGAGGCACCAGGGCTGCAGTTCTGGGTGGAACTCCCCAGCAGGGACAGGATGGCACCAGCGTGGCTCAAACACAGCCTGGGGCTGCAGGGGGGTCACATTGCTGGGAGGGGGTACCCCGAGACCGCCCGGGGAGCCCCAGCTCGTGGCTTCGGTGAGATTTCACTGAGTTCAGCCATGGCAGAGATGTTTTCTGCCATTTTGGGTCACTGCCAGCAGTGCAGCAGTTGAGGGATGTAAAATTTGGAATAGACCAGGTTTTTAAGCCCAGAGTTATTAGATCTGTAAATAAACTGGGAATAAAACCTTCTTTTTTCATGATCAAAACTCCTGCAAAATTAGCAGATGGCTCCAGTGGCCCCGTGCACATCTGGGTGCAGATGGCAAAGCCCTCTTCAGTCTTTTATTAGAGCTGAGCTTTTCCCAGGGCATGGAGGGACAGGACACAGGCAATGGTTTCAAACTGCCAGGGGGCAGGGATGGGTGGGAGATTGGGAACTGGGAATTCCTGTGGGCTGGGATTCCCAGAGCAGCTGTGGCTGCATCTCCAGGGATTCCCAGAGCTCATTCCCTTCCCTTCTGATTCCCAGGGCTTGTTCCCTTCCCTTCTGATTCCCATTTCCATTCCCAAAGTTTCCCTGCCAGAAGTGGATGGGTTTCCCAGGAAAGCTTCCTGCTGCACCTGGGGCACAGTAGGGTCAGGGAAGAGCCTCCTTCCTGCTGCTTGGATCTCAGGAAATGAAGATTTATAGAAAACACTGAGCTAATTAAGAAGATCAGGTACTGGATTATTAAAAACCTGTGGTGTCCAAGGGCTTCACCTTTGGGAGGTTCCTCCCCTCCTCCTTCTGCCAGAGTTCGCTGCGCGGGTGACTGCAGAGGGAGGCTTGGGACTCCATAATTGTTCATATTTAATTTAAAATTATGCATATTTTCTATAGAATAGACAAAATTACATTTACTATTATATTTGTAGATGCTTGTCAATATATTAATATTTTATAATTGTTATATAATATACATGTGCAAATAAGCAATATGTAAATATAAGAAAAGAAATAAATAACCAAATAAATCTGTAGTGTCTCCTGGCTCAGTTGGCAGGTGCCAGGTGGGTGCCACTTGCCACAGCTACCAGCTGGTTGTTTGTTCTTGCTGGTTTGCCCAGCTCTGCTTTCCCCCTGTTCGTGTGGCCGTGGGACAGCAGTGGCTGGAGCAAGGCAGAGAGATTTGGTGATGCCCCAACCAGTGAATCATGGAATGGCTGGGGTTGGAAATCACTGGGACCCACAAGACAGATGATGGACTTTGGTTAGCAGAAGAGATTTGATAATCAAGATGCCTTGGCAAGAGCAAACAGCTTTGAAGATTGCAAGAAGATTAAACCAAGCTGACTTAAAGGAAAAGAAAATTACATCAAGACTTCTGTAAGAGATACTGTAAAATGCACAAGTTTATTTATGTGATGGTTATGTGATGATTAACCCAATCATTGCAGTAGAACGTGACTACCCTTCCTAAAATAGGATTTAACCATAGTAGTCCACAATAAATTTGGATTCTTCTGACCATATCAGGGTGTCCCCATCTCTCTCACCATGGCCAATAGGAAATGACCTCAAATCCCATCCAGAGCCACCCCTGCCCTGGCCAGGGACACCTCCCCCTGTCCCAGGCTGCTCCCAGGACAAAGAAAGAGAAAGGGCTGGAATCAGCAGTTCCAGGCTCCAGCTCCTGGAATTTGTCTCCTCTGTGTGTGCTCTCACTGCTGAGCTCGATTTCTCTCTCTTTTTTTTTTTTTTTTTCATTTCCTATTTTATTAAAAATTAATGAATCCAGATGTAGCACTTTTCATTCCTGGGGACAGCAGTGGCAGCATCCCCTTCCCAGCACTCCGTGGCTGCCCCTGATGATGCTGCAGGTCCTGTGCAACATCAATTGTTCTGATTGCACTCAGCACTGCCACAGATGGGCCCCAGTGCCCCTGCCTGGCTCTGCTTCCAGGGAATTCTCTGCTCCCACTGCCAGCCAGGCCTGGAAGGTGGCAGGGCAGGGCCAGGAGAGCCCCTGGGAGCAGAGAGGGAACCTGGAAAGGCTCCTGGAATGCTTGGGTTGGAAGGGACCTTCAAGGCCTTGAAGGGACATTAAGGGTTATTTGGTTCCACACCCTTTGCTTTTAAACATTTAAGCAGCCCCATTTCACTTGAGCTTTTTTTAATGCATTATTTGATGGGTTTATTTCCAGTCAGTCTTTTCACCAGCTTAAAAATTCCTCGCTCCTTTGCCAAGACCTTGAGAGATCATTACCTTTGACTCAGAAAACCTTTCCAAAACCCTTTCCTTGGCACAGGATACAAAAGATCTCATGGAGCTCTGCAGCAAGGCAGGGGCTGCCCTTTGAAGCACCTGGCTATTTCTGGTCAACACAAAGTTCAACTCAAGCAACCCCAGGAAGCCTTTTTAAGAAGTTTACAAAGAAATGTGGATTTCCTGAAGTGTGCTAGGAAATGTGAGCCCCTGCCCAGCCTGAGGGGGAAGAGCTGTGATTCTTAAAATCCTGCTGGCCTGGGATTGAGGGTCAGAGCTGTTCCTCCTTTTGGTGCCTTCACACTCTGCCTGTGCAGGGCTTGAAGTGATTTCTAAAAAGGCAAAGTCCTAAAGCACAGGTCACCTGTGCCAGGGCCTCCCCACCTTCTCAGGGAACAGTTCCCAACTCCCAATCTCTCATCCATCCATCCATCCATCCATCCATCCATCCATCATCCATCCATCCATCCACCCATCCCTGCCCTCTGGCAGTGGGAGCCATTCCCTGTGTCCTGTCCCTCCATCCCTTGTCCCCAGTCCCTCTCCAGCTCTCCTGGAGCCCCTCCAGGCCCTGCAAGGGGCTCTGAGCTCTCCCTGGAGCCTTCTTTCCAGGGGAGCATTCCATGAAAAAACATTTAAAGATTAAGTAAAAAACATAATTATACTTATTAGCAGTATTTTGTTAATCAATAACCCCTTTAAAAAATCCTCAAATGTCTTGTGACCTTCTGAACCATAATATAACAATACAAACCAAATTCACCCTTCCTATCTATATAAAAAATAAATTAAAAAACAAAAAAAACAAAAAAAACCCCAACATCATCACAACCAATCCCAAAATCCCTTCTCAAATCCCTTCCCAAATTCCCCACAAATAAATTACCCCACCCCTGGGCACTGACATCCCCGTGGATGATGGAGTCCAAGTGCTGGCCCTGTAGTGGGATGGGTACCAGGTGTGAGTGGTGCCACCAGGCCAGCTCCACCCAGGAACCCTCACCTGCTCTGCTGCTTATTCACTAATCACTGTTATTCTTATGTAAATTAATTAATGAAGGGTTATTACTCATTTTCTGGGGACATTGTGCATGTCCTCCTTTCACTTTAAGGGAGTTAAATGCCTCAACGTGCTTATCTTCCCAAATAAAGAACTTTCTGTATTTGATCAGCACTGCAAGGAGCAAATGGGGCAGAAAAACACCTGAAATCAGAGCCTGATGCGATTTTTGTCAAACCTAAAAAGCCAGCAAGTTTTATGAAGAGAGCATTCAATGGGAGGTGAATATAAGGGAGGGAGGGAGGGAATGAAGGAAGGAGGGAATGAAGGAAGGGAGGAAGGAAGGGAGGAAGGAAGGAAGGAGGGAAGGAAGGAGGGAAGGAAGGAAGGAAGGAAGGAAGGAAGGAAGGAAGGAAGGAAGGAAGGAAGGAAGGAAGGAAGGAAGGAAGGAAGGAAGGAAGGAAGGAAGGAAGGAAGGAAGGAAGGAAGGAAGGAAGGAAGGAAGGAATCAAAGCAGGTGATTCCCCCTCCATCCCTGCCTGCTGAGCTTCAGCCCAGGACCTGGAGCCCCCAAAATTCCATCTGGGAAATCCCAAGGGGCCCATGCAGACAGAGCCCACCCAGCTCTGCTCCTTCCAGACCCGCAGCACCCAAAGCACTCAGATATTCCTTAAAATACCCTCAGATAGTCCTTAAAAAGCCCCCAGGTCTGCTCCTGGTGTGGGAGGTGCAGATGGGAAGCCCCAGACTGGGGGAAGAGTCTCTCAGTCTAAGTATAAAATACAGGGAAATTTGAAACACGTTAGACTTAATATATGCATATATAATCGATATAATATATGCATATAACATATATCTTTATATTATATATATTTATATATTAAATATATATATAAAATAATATATCCTGTGCCCCTCTGCTGAGAAAAATTCCCTCCAGTGAAAATCTCTGGAATCTATGTGGGGTATTTTTCTGTGTCGTTAAATTTTAGAGTGATAAAAGGACAAAAACCTGCCCTGTCTCACTTTCCCCTTTTTCCTGTATCCTACAGCCAAGTCCCCAATCGCAAACCCCATCATTCCCCCCAGGCCGGTGCTTTGCACATGCAAACCTCCCTCAGAATAACAAATTACCGTTGGCTTTGCAAGAAGTGAGGTGTAAAAACCTGATGCAAGGGAAGAACAAAGATAAAGGACACCCTGGGCTGGTTGGCAGTGAAAGTTCCATCCTGAAATAATCCCATAAGAAACATCCCAAATTTCCTTCAGTAAAAGACTGAAACTTTCCTTCTCCGGTTAGCAGAAAACCCCACCACAAACAAGACAGGATTTTATATTCTTGATTTTGCTGCCAGCCTAAAAACAAAAAAAAACCAAAGGTGGATTAAATATACCTACCCCAAGGAACAGAGATTTTATTTTAAACCTCTCTCCACCATCAAGCAGAAAAAAGAAAGTATTTTTCCAGATAATTCCTAATTAATAAAGTTATATTTATTACATGCAATTAAAAATATAACCTTGGGGCACGAGCAACAATAGAGATATTCAGGCTAAGAGTTACTTATCAAAATTTTTTTCATTGCTATTTTTCCTAAGCACTCTGTGGATGAAAATTCATTTCTGGAAGCTACAATATCCTATTTCATTAAAATAGTGTTTTCTAATTAAATTAATTTAACAAAGGCAAAAAAGGATGTTGGGATGCTCCACATCTGAGAATAAAGCTAATTGAACCGAATCAGCTCCTGTGCAATGGAAGCAGCGCTGATCTAATCTCATTAAAAAAGGAATAGGCCCTACTTCATTATTTTATTTATAATTACCAAGACAATTGCGTGGTTGGTGCTTCCCAAGGACTTGGTCCCTGACCCCAAAGTCCCCTCAGTGCCCCAAAGTCCCTGGGGCACTGATGTTACTTTGGGGTTTGGGGTACTGAGGGGATTTTGGGGCACTGAAGTTACTTTGGGGCACTGGGGGGATTTTGGGGTCTTGGACACTGAGGGGACTTTGGAGCACGGAGGGATCTTTGGGATCTGGGACACTGAGGGAAGTTTGGGACACTCAGGGGATTTTGGGGTCTGGGGCACTGAGGGAACTTTGGGATCTGGGACACTGAGGGCATTTTGGGGTCTGGGGCACTGAGGGGACTGTGGGGCACTGAGGGGATTTTGGAGCACTGAGGGGACTTTGGAGCACTGGGAGGATTTTTGGGTATGGGGCACTGAGTGGATATTGGGGCACTGAGGGGATTTTGGGGCACTGAGGGGACTTTGAAGCACTGAGGGGATTTTAGGGCACTGAGGGGATTTTGGGGTCTGGGGCACTGAGGGCATTTTGGGGCACCGAGGGAACTTTGAAGCACTGAGGGGATTTTGGGGCACTGAGGGGATTTTGGGGCACTGAGGGGATTTTGGGGCCTGCAGGTGGCAAAGGGCAGGGCGGCTGTGGGGAAGAAGGGACTGCTCAGCCCCCAGCTGGGCACATGCAAATCACTGATTTAGCAATAAGGGTCATTAGCAAAGCTAATTAAACAGCCCCAGTGCCAGAGTGGGAGGCTGAGGGTGCTTGCAAGGGAATTTAACAAGGAACTCATCCTGATAGCAAAAGGGTGTTAAAATCATGGGGATTTGGGGGTTAGAAGGAAAATTAAGCTTAGTAGGCCCTGGGAAAATACCCTGGGAAAGTATTGGCCTTGTACTTGCTAGAACTGCACCTGTGTAGCCAGTATATGATAAATTATATAATTGTTAGATTTGATGATTGTTTAGTAATTAAATAGAATTATTATTTAATCGTAAGAATAATCATGAGAAACTGTGGTCAGGGGCTTGAGAAAAATCATGAGAAACTCATGCTTGAATAAAGTCAATGTATAAAATAGAACAATATAAGTTTAATAATTAATATGTAAGTTATGTAAGGATAGAATATAAAATATGTTCAGCTCGAAAGCCATGTCAGAGTCAGATTTGGGTCTGTACCCCTGATTCCCAGAGCTCTCAATAAAAGCACCTGCGTAGAATCGTATCCTGTGATTCTGTGTGCTCCTGAACGCTGACAATGCCACCCCTGCCATGGCAGGGACAGCTCCCACTGCCCCAGGGTGTCCCAGACCCAGTGTCCAGCCTGGCCTTGGGCACTCCGGGGACCCAGGGGCAGCCACAGCTGCTCTGGGCAGCAGCCCAGGACTCCCTGCCCTGCCAGTGCTGCAGGATTTGGGGCTCTGTGGTGTCCCCACATGGTGACACCCCTGTGGTGGGGAGGGCCCCCGAGGCCATGGGGTCACCCAGGGAACTCAGCAAACTGGAGCTGATGGGATTTTTCTCACATCTGAAACAAATAGTTAGTCTGAAGGAGGAGAGCATTCAGTGGGAGATGAATATGGTGGCATCATTAGGAAGAAACTCAGCCTGAAGGCAGGAACAGGACTTGCTGTGAGAGGAAAAGAACAAAATTCCTTTCTTCCCTTTTATTTTTAATACATTTGTCACCTCAAACCCCACGAGAGCCATTGTCGAAGGCAATCCAAAATCAAAACTGGACTTTTTGTCTTAAAAGCCATTCTCTCATTAAAATAGGAATTAATTCAGGGAAGTTTATGGCTGGGCTCAAGCTGAAGCTCCTTCTGTCTCCATTATTGACAGATGTGCTGCATGTGGAGCCACAGGACTGAGGGGATGAGCTCCGTGCAATAAATATTGAAGGCTATTTAAATGGAAAAGGGAATCACAGTTTCACTGCTTTGTGTTATATAAGCAAGGTCTGAAATGAAATTACTGCTCCTGGAGATGAAAGAAGTTAAAATCTGCTCGTGTTTTTTACCCTTAGGTTTAAAAGGCAAATAAACATGTAAACAAATAAATCAAGAATATTAAATCTCATCTAATCGGCTTTAACCACAAAATCTACAAAGATGCTTCTTATTCTGCAGCTGAAATAGTTGGGAACATGAATCTTTCCCATGGAAAGCTTTTCTTCTTGGATAACAGTCAGAACCTAAATCAAATCAGTGCTAACAAAGCCAGCTTTCTTTTTAAAATCTGGATTATGAACAATAATATCCTAAATGTCCCTTAGTGTGACACCAAACCCTAATTTCCCCTTTTCTGCAAAAGCCCTCCCTATTTTGGAAAGTAACCAGAATGTGAGCGTGGCTGTGGCTGGGCACTTTGTACCAGCACGGGGGAGAATTCCAGCATTTCCGTCCCCCCTCAGCCTCTGCAGGCAGGGCTGGAGGCCGGACACGGGCTTCACTTGCCTGCTGGCATTAAAAACAGCTCAGAAACTGTTGTAAAATAGTCAATAGTTGTTAGACAACTGTGTGAGTTTGCGGCCCCACGCTGGACAGCTCCCTGAGGGCTCCCCTGGCAGGGGGAATCCTCCTGGAGCAGTTCCGTGTCAGGAAAAGCAGACACACGGGGCTTTCTCTGTCTTCGGCTTCTGTTTATTGTTATCTTAACAAGACTTCAGTGCACTGCACCCAGACCTTGCATGCAGGAAAACAGCACAAAAATGGCCAACAATCTCTTGTTGCAAGGCCTTTTAAGCCTAATCAAAAACTAAACTACCCAATTAAGAAGTGACACCTAGATTATTTCCCTTCTAACCCAATAACTGACCCCTCAAGGCCCGCAATGAGCATTTTTCTGCCCAATTACATGATACTGCCCAAACCCAAGAAGAAGAAGAAGGAACTTGAGACAACACCCTGTACCCTCCATCTTGTACCCATCTACAGTGTGCTAAAAATCCTAAAACCTAAATTTCTCACCCATGCGACATACTAAACCACTCTCTACAATCTCCAAAATCTATTCCACACTTTTGTGGTCTCTAGTTTACTTTGAAGCTTTGGAGTCTTTCTCCATGAATAAGGGTCGAAGTCAGTGTTTTCCTGGGAGTCAGAGCATCCCAGGGCAGACACAGAAATATTCCCCTTGCCCTGGCTCCCACAAGCATGTACTGTAGTTTGGTTATTTTATTGTAAAAGGGGTTTAAAGGGGTAGTTGTCAGAAATATACCACACCCCAGCGAAACGATCCAGTCTGGACAGAACTGTCATGGGCCAATCAAGCGCCTTAAACCTTCATGCAAATGTAGGATCCAAACAGAAACCAATCCAAATGGACAAAAAATCAGGATAAAAAGGGGCACCTGAGCCACTGAACCCGTGCTGCTCCACCTGGAACATCGTGGCCATCGCTGCTCAGCAGACCCGGCACCAGCGCCGCAGCATCCGCGACAGGATCCTGCTCAGCCCGCGGGTCCCTTGCTTCAGGCCTTTATTTTTATTATAATAAATGCTGTAATCACGTCTCGGACCGGGAGTGTGATCCCGTTTTTAACACTGGGACCTGGGGATGCTCTGATGCAGCGGGAGCGGTCCCCCCGCCGGTTCCCCATTCTCGGGATGTGTTGCAGGAGGGCTGGACCAGAGCAGCATTTAGGCTGGGACTAAAGCGTGGCCTTCCTTCCCTCCGAGCTTTTGTGTCCCCTACCTGCAAATTCCGACATCAGTATTCCCGAGGGCTCTTTCCCCTCCGCTGAGCCCCGAGCAAGGGGAAGCGAGGTGATTAACGCCGGGCTAATTGCGCCAGCCCAGCCTGCGGAGCACAGAGCGGCTGCAGCTCTGCCATTCCCTCTGTCCCTCCTGCGGCTGTAAAACCAGCCCCAAAATCGGCCACTGCAGCTGTTTCCTCCTCCTCAGCGCCTGAAGCGGCCCTGAACTCGCTCTCCCTTTGTGTGTTCTGCTTCCAAACCCCTTCCCAGCCTGCAGCAGCCCCGGGATTTGCTGCTCCAGCCTCCTCCCTGTTCTGTGCTCCTCTCCCCATCCACGCCAGAAACCCTGAGAGCCCCGAGGAGCTGCTCTGGTGGGACGTGTCCTGCTCATGGCAGGGCTTGGAATGGCATGGGATTTCAGGCTGCTTCCAGTCTGCGATTCCATGAAAAACCCATCCACTCTGTCCTGACTGCATCCCCCTGGAGATGGATCTCACTCTTGTCTCCTTTCTCTGCAGGAATCAAATCCTGTTGTTTTGGGCTATTCCTCCCTCGCCCTTCCCAACCAGCCCAGCTCTGGTTTGTACCTTCAGATGCTCCTCTCGACAAGCCCAGAAAAGCAAGGGATGGAAAAAGCTGGTGCCTTTAAACAAGCGTGAATTCAGGCATTCATGGCATGCTCACCCAGCCCAAAAGGTCTGTGTGAAAATCCTAGACACACAACCCCACCCCCCACCCTCGTCCCAAAATCCCAGACACATCTATCCCAAAATCCCAGACATCCCTGTCCCAAAATCCCAGACACGTCCATCCTAAAATCCCAGACACATCCATCCCAAAATCCCAAACATCCCTGTCCCAAAATCTCAGACATACCTGTCCCAAAATCCCAGACACATCCATTCCAAAATCCCAAACACCCCCTCATCCCAAAATCACAGACACGCCCATCCCAAACCCCCAGATGTGGCTGTTCGCCCTGGAAGAGCATTCCCAGGGCAGGGCAGTGCCCATCCCTGGCAGATCCCCAAGGAGCCCCTGGCTCTCAGGGCTGGCTCTCGGCAGACAGGCTGCTGTGACCCCAGATGTTTTTGTTATTCCCCACCCAGGCCCCAGCTTGCTCCTGTGAGCCCTGCTAAATCTGCTTTTCCTGAGCTGCAGCCCCTGGGAAAGCCCCCTGTCCCTCTGGAAAATCCCACACCCCCCATGGGAAAGCCCCTGTCCCTCTGGAAAATCTCACACCCCCCATGGGAAAGCCCCTGTCCCTCTGGAAAATCCCCTACCCCGCCCAGTTACCCTTGGAACCTTTTATCCGTTCAACTTCTCCACCCCCAGTGGGAGAGCTGGGGCTGCAGTGGGGATGAGGAGTGTTTGGGAGCAGACAGGGATTATTTCCCAGCAGAGTTTCTCTGTGCCTTTACTCCAGCCCTGCTGCATTTGCTATTCCAGCACTCTTGGTTTCTGTGGAGAGAACCCTCCTCTTAATTAACTCTCTGCTCAGGCCCGACCACTCCACATCCAGGCAATTCCTGCTGCTGCTTTTTCCTTCCTGAGCCAGCAGAGAGGCAAAACTCTCAGGGAAAGTGAATCAAATATCCCAGACGCTGCTGTTCCCTGTCCAGCAGCACCTCCTGCTCCAGGATCCCAGGAACCCACCCTCATCCCAGTGTTGTGCCCCTAATTCCTCCAGCTCTGCTCTGGAATTCTCCTGGCGTTTTCCCCCATTCCGATTTTGCACTTTATGGCATTGTCTCATTTCCTGGCTTCTCCACCTTCCCAGGAGGCTGCTGAAGCTGCTGGGATGGACATCAGAGCTGAACTGCCTGGATGGGCTGTGGGGAGAAGCTCTTCCCACCTTATAAATTCCAGATATTGGTAGTAAACCTTTCCCTCTCTGGGCATTAAACCGCTCCAGCTGCCCAGTGAATTCCAAATCAGAAAGTTATGAATACAGAAATGAGGTTTCAATAAGTGTCAAATATGATTCCCATAAACCCTGATCACTGGGCCACTGTATATTGGCAAAAAAAAAAAAAAAAAAAAAGATCAAATCACTTTTCTGAAACTTCTTTGACCTTCAGCCACACACAGTGAGATATAAAACCAGTATTTCACTTCTGCCTTGAAAGACCCACATAAAATTATTAAGCTCTATGAAAATCTTTTCTTCTTTGGCAATCAGCAGGATAAAATAGAAATTCAAATAGAAAAATAGACAATTACATACTACAGGCAATTTTCACACAGTATTTACGTGACACAAAGTTCATAAAATCATGTAGCAAGTGTTTTGTTGTCATGCTGAGCTCCAGGTGATGGAGATAAAACAATTCAAGCAGCAGCTCTGCACTCTGGCATAAATTAGTTAAAATAATTTGCCTCCCTGCACTACAAAACATGAGCATTGAATAGAAAACTCTATTAAAAATTTATATAGTGTTTCCTGGCTGAGCTTTACATGAATTATAATCCTATCAGGAGATCCTTCCCGATAAGGGCGTGATGCAAACTCGGGGCTGACTCATGTGGCACTAGGAGGAGCCAGGAGCTCTGGGTGATTGTTGCAGTGCTCAGGAGCTGTGGCTTCCCATCGCCAATGGGAGCACATTTTGGATAAATGCAGGCTCTGGAATGTGCATGTGATTTCCAGGGCTGGGGCTGTAGGTGGACTTCCACTGAAATATTCATGATTTACGTGTTAGCAGCTCCAATTAATTGCCATCCATAATTAATCTGCCCTGCAGAAAGCAGCTATTTCATAAGCACGGGATGTATTGGACATGCCCCCTTGATTTGTAGGGTGGGCTTGGTTTATCTGGCAGGCAGGAGCACAGGAACAGCGCTAGTCCTAGGGAGCAATCCCTGCTCAGCCTGCTGGCTCTGCCCTGTCACACCGCCAGAGCCAGCTCCTGAATCCCGCACCCAACCTCGCCCCTCTCATTCCCTAATTCCACTCTGGCACTCCGGGCGTGCCCCCACGGGAGACAGGGAGCTGTGGAGATGTGGATCCCACGGCTGGATCCCACAGCTGGGGCAGCCAAATCCAACAGCCAGATCCCACAGCTGGCTTCCATGGCTGGGACAGCCAGATCCCACAGCTGGATTCCACAGCTGGGGCAGATGGATCCCACAGCTGGATCCCCTAGCCAGGGCAGCCAGATGGCACAGCCAGAGCAGCCAGATCCCACAGATGAACCCCACAGCCAGATCCCACAGATTAATCCCACAACCAGATCCCACAGCCAGATCCCATAGCCAGGGCAGCCAGATCCCACAACCAAGGCCACCAGATCCCACAGCCAAATCCCACAGATGAATCCCACAGCTGGATCCCCCAACCAAGGCTGCCAGATCCCACAGCTGGATCCCACAGTCAGATCCCACAGCCAGGCACACGCCGTGGGACGGGGCTGCCTGGCACCTCCACCCGTGGGGCTGGCAGTGCCACCTCTCAGCCAGATGTTGGCTGGCACCAGGTGACCTCTAAGGTCCCTCCCAAGCCAAACCATCCTGTGCCTCTGGACATTCCATGGAGCACTGGGAGCCCCTGGCAGGACCAGGAATGTTCTGAACAGCTCTGGGGGATGGGAGAGGGGCCTGGGGCTGCTGGTTTGCTGCAGGAGTTGCTCATTCCTGAAGATAAATTGAGGAATTGACCTGGGACAGGAGGGATCCAGTGCTTGGGTACCTGCTCCCACCCTGACCCTGCAGACAGCACAGGGCTAACTCCAGGTAGGCATTTCAGAAACACCCATTAATTTAGAAACCCCATTACAAATTAGAAGTTCCCACAAGGTGTTACACTGCAGTTTGGTTTTACACTTCTTTTCATATTTGACCAGGGTTGGAAAGCTGCTCTGCTGCCAGCAGGGAAGAGGATACAGGGTGGTCAGTGCTGGGTTAGTGGTTGGATTTTATGGCCTTAAAGGTCATTTCCAACCTAAATGATTCCACGAGTCTGAGGTTCATCAGCTGCCCAGGTGACCAGGGGACAAGGACAGGTCACCTGTGTGTCCAAGGACAGCCCAGCACCACTTGAGGGGTGGCTGCAAAGCCAAATTCTCCTTGCTGGGCTGGGAGCAGGAGCCACATTTTGGGAGGCTGTGGCCAAGATTTTGGGGTAGGCACCTGAGGAGGAGGCACCCAGAGGTGGGGCCACCTCCATCCCTGGGGACTTCCACACTCAGCCAGCCAGAGCCACGGCTGACCTGCTCTGGTGAAGGTGGCATTTTTGTGGGGTGACCCCCAGCAGTCCCTTCCTGTCTGTACTTCTGCCATTCCTGTCCCTGCTGCTCCTTCCAGACATGGAGGGTTCCAAGTGATCCTGTCCTACAGAAGTTTCATTCCAGCGCTCTGAGCTTTATTTGCCTTCAGGGTGTGAGCTGTGGCTTTGCCTGCTGTAAATAACTCCCAGCATCTGCAAATGCCCCACCTCATTAACCACCTCCTTCCCCGCTAATTAGCGACACAGGCAGCCGCAGTCCCGGGGCAGAAATCTCCGGACAGCCCCGATAACCTCTGCCACACTCGAGTGGGCATTTATTCCCTCTCTGGTGTCTGAGCCCAGCACATCCCTCTGGCTGCCCTGCCTCCAGACCCTGGCAGGGGCTCGGACACCATGGCACGAAGTCAAAACCACCTGTGGCTTCGATTTTAGCCCGTGGAAAAAGCTGCCAACTCTGTGTGAGGAATTACAGCCACAAGGGTTTGAGTAGTGTGGGAGTTGAGTTAACTCAGGGTGGAAAAGTAGAATCTTGGGATTTTTAGAATATAATTCAGGGGGTCAAGATGGAGGAATTTGGGCATACCCTAGCCTTCTTCTCCTTCTTCTTGCCCTCCATTTCTTGGTATGATGGTGACACTTTTCTGTTGGTTTAAGACAGAGATTCACAGTCTAACATAGATGATAGGAATTGGTAATAAATTGTAAACATACAGACGTAGTTTTGAGTATATAATGTGGGAGCCGCCTAAGGCTCGGAGCAGAATGCTGTGGTGGGCTTGCTAGGCAGAGCTCAGCAGGTCAGAGAAGCAATGTTATAGATAAGAAGAAATAAACAACCTTGAAAACGCAATTGGACCCATTCCAGGCTCCTTCTTTGGCTGCATCGGGATAGGGAGCAAAGACTCTTTACAATCTTGGGGTCACCCTGACCTGCAGAACCCCGAGACACGGACAGGCTGGGAGGTGTCACAGGG
Organism: Taeniopygia guttata; assembly: GCF_048771995.1. Lineage (NCBI taxonomy): Eukaryota > Metazoa > Chordata > Aves > Passeriformes > Estrildidae > Taeniopygia > Taeniopygia guttata. Next base: position 64,264,972 of record NC_133030.1, on the reverse strand, counting down.
AGCTCTCTGAGCCTGCCCCTCCGGGGAGGAACGGGCTGGGATTGCGCGTGGGAAAAGGGCTCCACACCGCAGCAGTGGCTCTGCCTCGGCTCCGGGGGAGGCTGTGACAATCCCCGCTGCTGATGGCTCCGCTGGGCTCATCCCCCGCCCTTCAGGAGCTTTTGGGATGTTTTCCTTACTCCTCCTCTGGCTCTCCTTGTGCTGTGTGCCACTGACTGGGAAAGGAGTTAAAAATAAAGCTGTGTTATTAAGCAGGAGGAAAACACTCATTTAAGTGCTATTTATACGCCTGTGGAGACTGTTCCTGGAAATGCTTCACCAGCTACAGCTCCAGCCGGTCACCCAGGGAGGGAGGAACTCAGCAGCTCCTAAATGTTATTTACACATGGCCACAGCCCTGGTGCCACTGGGGATCCCCTTTTCTGCTCTCAGGGGAAGAAACTGAGGAAACACAATCCAGGATGCCACATGGGCTCCTTGCCAGACCCAGGGCAATTGTGGAGGCCAAGCTCCTCAGAATCCCAGGATCACTGGGGCTGGAAAAGCCCTCCCAGCCCAGGGAGTCCCAGCAGTGCCCCATGCCCACCTTGTCCCCAGCCCAGAGCACTCAGTGCCACCTCCAGGGGACACCTGCAGGGATGGGCACTCCAAACCTCCCTGGGCAGTGCCAATCCCTGAGCCCCCTTTCCATGGGGAAATTCCTGCTGTGCCCACCCTGAGCCTGCCCTGGCCCAGCCTGAGGCCGTTCCCTCTGCTCCTGTCCCTGTTCCCTGGAGCAGAGCCCGACCCCCCGGCTGTCCCCTCCTGGCAGGAGCTGTGCAGAGCCAGAATCACAGAATTGTTTAGGTTGGAAAAGACCTCCAAGATCATCGAGACCAATCACCAATCCAGCACCATGTTCAGCACTAAGCCATGTCCTCAAGTGCCACATTCATGTGGTTTTTGAACACTTCCAGGGATGACAACCCTGCCCTTCTTGAATGTCTATACTTCTGCCCTGGGCAGTCTGTGCCAGGGCTTGGCAACTCTTTCAGTGAAGAAAATTTCCCTCCTATCTAATGTAAACCTCGAAAGTTGTTAACCTCACCATGAGGAAGATGTCCACCTTGCCACAGGTGGGGTGAGAAGACCCCACAAGCACAGCCACATGCACTGCCACTGCAGCTGTGGGACCCAGTGGGGCAGTTTGGGTTATTCCAAATTTTAGAATTCCAGAAGGGTTTCGGTTGGGAAAGACCTTAGAGCCCATCTCATCCCACCCCTGCCGTGGCAGGGACACCTCCCACTGTCTGAGCCTGCTCCAGCCCCAGTGTCGAACTTGGCCTTGGACACTGCCAGGGATCCAGGGGCAGCCACAGCTGCTCTGGCAATGAAGGTTTAGGACATTCAGGAAGGTCCCCCCGGTTTTGGAGGATCAGCACCACGGAGAGCAGCATCTTCACCACAGCCAGGCCCAACCGCCCCTCCTGAAAGATGTGGAGCACCTCAAGCTACCCCTGCCTTTTCCTGGGACAGGGCAGGGAGCAGTGCCAGCCCCTGCCTGCCACCAGCACAGGACAAGAGTGACCAGAGCTGGCAGAGGACAGGAACGGGAGCAGGGACCAGGAGCACTGGCAGGGGCTGGGCAGTGACCACAGCCCCAGGGCAGCTGGAACAGGGACAAGGCCACGGCCACCACTCAGCAGCCAGGAGCAGTGCCAAATAAATCACTGGCAATTAATCCTGGGAGCAGCTTCCATCCCAAAGCTTGTTTGCATCCATCATGGTCTCCTTATCAGAGGGAAAAGCAAGCTCACAAAAACATATCCCAATTAAGTGCTTGGAGCTCAATGAGGCTTCAGCTCCCATTTCAGTTCTGCTGCACTCTCAGAGTGCCAGGGAAACCTTTTGAAGTAGTCAATGATTATTTTAACAATTCAACTTATTTTCAAATGATTTACCCAGGAAAATAGCAATTTCTAACTTCCTTGGATTCATTGAACCAAAGTGTTCTAATCTGTCATATAATTAAACTACTCATTAAGACTTTTCCTGGCTGGAAGAATCAAATCTCAGAGGCACCTGACCTTTGGGCATTTCAGCCTTTCACACTCCACTTACCCAGTTGTCTTAAAACTGCCTATTAGTGACTGCCTGGCTTTATGGGCTTTCCAAAGAGTATTTGGAGGGGAAGATGTAATACTAAATAAATCTATTACTAATAGCTCCACTTCTTTTTAATTCCAGAGTCCTGACAGGGAATGCAGCCCTCAGTCCCTGGAGGTGCGCCTTGCCTTCTTAATTAATTCTCACTGGGAAAGCCTGACAGAGGCACCACTTGCTTCTGGTTTTCAATAAAAGTTGAGATCAAGGGAGCCTGAGGGAAGATCAGGAGATCCTTCCAAACCATTCCCACCAAAATCTGCTGAGCAGACAGGAATGTGCACTTCCGAAATATCATAAATGAAGTTTGCAGATATCTGAGTCTGTGACCTTTGGTTTTGCTTTATCCAGTGAAAGAGTCTATCCCACGTGGCTCCACCAAAAATGGGGAAAACCTTCCCAGCCTCTGCCAAGCACTGCCAAGACTTTATGGACAAGAGCAGTGTAAATATTGATGGGGTAGGCGAGGACAGGATGAGCCAAACTGCAGGAATTGCAGGGAATTAAAGACAGGCCAGCTCAAGGACTGGCTGGACACAGCAAGGAATGAGCACACCAACATCTGAGCTGCTTTTCCCATGGGATTTACATCTAGTCTGTTAGTTTATATTTAAAAATACTTCTGATTTTGGCTTTTTTCTTCACTGGGGGACAGGACCCAGGGAATGGCTCCCACTGCCAGAGGGCAGGGCTGGATGGGAGATTAGGAATTGGGAATTCCTGGCTGGGCTGGAATTGCCAGAGCAGCTGTGGCTGCCCCTGGATCCCTGGTAGGTTGGACACTGGGGCTTGGAGCAGCCTGGGACAGTGGGAGGTGTCCCTGCCGTGGCAGGGGTGGCACTGGGTGGGATTTAAGGTCCCTTCCCACCCAAACCAGGCTGGGATTCTGGGGCTGCTCACACTGGACCCCCCAGTTCAGCAGGAGAGGCAGGAGCAGAGCAGTCAGTGGGTGCTGGGCACGCAGCTGGGCTCCCAGCCCGGTGCCCAGCAGGAGGGAGCTCAGGACAGTGAGGGGAGCACAGGCTCTGCCCATCGCAGGGGCTGCAATCCGGGCTGGGAATTTTCCCGGTGCCCGGCTCATTGATTTTCGGTTTCCTGCTCTGTGGCAGTGACTGATCCAAAGCTCCCCTTCATTAACCTGTCTCAGCAGCTCCTGCCTGACAGAGCCAGGGAAGCAGAGCTCTGGGATTCCCTGCGGAGCAGCTCTGGGAAAGGTCAGCACGGCTCAGGCTGCTCTCCCTGCCGCAATTAACGGGAGCACAAGGAGCTCTGCTGCTCCTGTGCCATCCCAGCTTCGCCTTTCCCCGGGATCCTGCTGTCCTGAGCCTGACAGAGGGGATTGAGACACCACAATTAAGTGATCTTTAAATTGGCCCTGGCTCACAACGAGCACTGTTTGCTTGGGTGGCTGGAAGATCCATGTTCCTGCTGGCTGCTCCTGACATAATCGTCTGTGGAAACTAATCAGAGGAAAACACTGGAATAAAGTCTCTGAGTCCCAACAAAAGGGGTTAAAAAACCTAAACGGAATTTGAGGGCATCACAGCTATTCACAGGACATTATTTATACCCATATCTCGCTTTAGTGCATCATTAGGTACCTTGAAGTAATCAAAAGGAAAAGATCATTACGGAAAATAATCTGCAGAGCCATTAGTGTGAGTTTTGAAGGAGTAAAAGGATGTTCTGGCATGGCAATGATGAACTACCCGAATAAACAATGAGGAGAGATGAGATTCTACTTGAAAGGCCACAGTCAGAAGTGCTGGATCAAATAACAAGGATTTCTTCTGAATTCTTGGAAATTTCTAGTCTGATATGCAGGAAGAAATAAAAGGGGAATTAATCAAGCACAGGATGAGTGTGGAACAAAGGGGGTGAAACAAAATTAGCTTTAAGGTCCCTTCCAACCCAAACCATTCTGTATTTTCCACTGGTGAGGAGGAAAATGCAACATAGGGAAGGCAGAGGTGGCTGGGCTCCAGGAAATGGTGGAATTCAGTAACAAGGAGGTGGAAGTGAAACAGGGTGAGGTGATTTCCAGCATCCTGCAGCCCCAGCTGAAGCAGAAGCACTGCAAGCCCTGGGGAATGATGCTGCAGGAGGCTGGGAATGGTTTCCATCGGCTGCCTCCAGGTCTGCAGCAGCCTGGCCGTGCATTTCCCAGCCCAAAGGGATTCTCAGCCCTTTGGGATACAGGGACATGACTTGCAGGGGGATTAGAACTTAAAATGGTCAGCTAAAAAATCTGAACTGCATGAAATTTCAGGGTCTAATTGCCAAACCTGAAGGAGGAATGGAGGAGAAGAATTAGGAGCCAGGATTTTTTCTTTTTGAGTTATTCCAGCTCTATTTTGCCAAGGGCTGGTGCTTAGTGAAACATCAGAGGGGAGCACAGAAAAACGAATATTAACAGCACTGGGAGGTGCACAGGATGCTTTCAGAGACAAAGATGAAAGAAAGAAATGCATTTATTTGCCTTTATCTTTAATGGTACTGAGAGCCAGGCCCTACATTTTTAACAAGCACATTTGGTTGAGCTACAAAAGTCAAAACACTTCAAAGAAATAAAGAGAATCTGCTCAGTACAGGGCCCTCGCCTGACACAGCTCCTTCCACACCCGTCCAGGGACAGTCCTGGCAAGGTGGGATGGGCACAGCAAATCTGAGCCCAGATACAGAATCATGGGGTTGTTAAGGCTGGAAAACCCTTCTGAGTCCAACCACCCCCCAACCCTGCCAAGGCCACCCCTGCCCCATGTCCCTGAGTGCCACCTCCACAGGGCTGTGAAATCCCCCCAGGGATGGGGATTGTTCCAATGCAAGGTGCAGGCAGGCTGACCCCTGCCTGCGATAGAAATCCTCTGTCAGCATCAGAATGAATCCCTCACATTCCAGCCTTAACACCCCTCTTCCTCCAGGTTTATCTGCCCGCCTGGAAGGGTGGTTTAATCCCTTTATTTTCAGGTGTTTCTCATCAGTCTCAGTTGTGATTTAGCAGGTCATGAAGGCTCCTTAAACACAGCCAGAAATGTGCATTCCCAATGTCCCCTCCCCCTGCAAACTCCACATTTCCCTTCCCTGGTCCCTGGCTGTGCACTTGGGAGCAAAGAGGAAAACCCTGCTGAGATTCCATTGTGGGGACATCCCAAAGTTATGGGGTCATTGTGGGAGAGGTGTTTGGATTTAAGCTGTACAAGGGTAGATTTAAATTGGGGATTGGGAAGGAATTCCTGGCTGGGAGGGTGGGGATGGAATTGCCAGAGCAGCTGTGGCTGCCCCTGGATCCCTGGCAGTGCCCAAGGCCGGGTTGGACACTGGGGCTGGAGCAGCCTGGGACAGTGGGAGCTGTCCCTGCCATGGCAGGGTGACACTGTGTGGCATTCAAGGCTCCTTCCAGCCCAAACCATTCCATGATTCCATGTTTATTCTGTCTGCCAAAACAGCCAAGTGCAGCTGCTCACTCTGATCATAAAATACAGTCTGCAATGAAAAAATGGGATGTAATGACTGCCACAACATCCATCCCTCCACACAGCACTTCCAGGGGCTCTGAGACTTCACCTGTGCTATCCTCACCTCCCTCCCCATCCTTCCTCTTCCTCAGGAGCTGATGTCACTGCTGCATTCGCAGCATCACACTTGGAGATGTTCAGTTTTGTCAGGCCACTCCAGCTCTGCTGGGAGCCAGCCCTTCCTCTCCTGACGTGGCAAAGGCTTGGGGAGGTTTTCCCCTCCGAAGCTCCAGCTCCAAGGCAGAGCCATCCCGTGTGCTCCCTGCGTGCCCAGCTCGGGATTGCCTGGCTGGGAAAAAAGCAATTTTGTACTGCTGGGTTCAGGCCTCAGCAGAAGCACTGCAGCAGGCAGAACACACACAAAGGAGGTGTCCTGGAGGCAGGGCAGGGGAAATTATTGCCCTGGAACAGACAGAACCTTGGAGGAATTGGGTCTATGCTGTCACAGGCAGTGCCAGGGACTGTGGGGCAGGAGGGAGCTGGATCCCTCCCATCGGGGCTGGATCCCATGGGATCAGGAACCACTGGGAGGGACTGGAATGCCCTCCCTGCCAGGCTGACCTCTGTGTGCAGCCTCCCTGAGCAAGGTGGGGTCTGAGAGCTCCAGGGCGGTCCTTGGCGTGGGGAAGGGCTGTGCGAGCTGGAATCAGCCCGGGTGGCACCTGCACATTTGGGACCGAGTCAGATCTGATTGAGGGCTCTGGACTGGGCCAGAGCAGCACAAGTGACAGCCAGGGTGGGAGCTGAGCCATCCCCTCCTCACACCCTGCCTGGCCTCGCCCGTGTCCCTGCTCCTGTCCTCTGAGCGCCCGAGGCTCGCATTTGTTAATACAAGCTTGGCTGAGCACAGCTCCATCAAAACATCCCCACCACTAAATCTCAGCTTTGTTTTCTGACAGCCTTCCACCAGATCAGGGCCCAGCTGTATTAGCTTTCATCTCATAAACTCCTGCCCTTTCGCTTGTTTATTTCCTCATAAAAATAAACAGGCTCTCATCAGCTCATTTTGGTATTTACCCTCTAATAAAGGAAAATCAGGAGGCGTCACATCTTCCCCTGCCCCTCTTGTGATGCAGGAGCCAGCGCTGACAATCCATTACCTATAAAAAAACGCACTTTAAAGAGATTTTCCTGTGAGTCTGTGCTACTTGACGGAGTTTGTCTGCCAAGGCCAGCCCATGCAGGCGGGTGAGAAATGCCCAATTTGCCGCGGGTACCGTGTGCCCCTGTGAGATAACGGGGCAGTTCCATGGGAGGCCAGCACCAGCAGCACTGCACGTTTCTTTCCTTCCCTGCTGCAATCTGCCCGTGTCCTGCAGCTGCAGCAAAACCCAATCAAACGGCTCAGGTGTCAGAAATGCAGGTGGGAGCAGCAGGGGGCAATGCAGACAGCCTGGGATGGCACCGGGGTTTGCTTTGAACAGCCAAGTGTCTGCTGAGGAAGGCAGGAACAGCCCCTGAAATGGAAAATGCAAACCCCCTCCCTCTGAATTACTGTAATTCTGAAATTAAGGGGCTCTCAGGCAAAGATGTGGGAATAGGAGTAACAGTTCTTTATTAGGGAAAATTAAAAATACAAATGCAATTGTACAAAAAAAACCCCAAAAAAACCCCAGAAAACAAACACTGCCAGAGTCAGAGCAGGCCCTGACCCCCTGACCCTGAGCCCCCTGCCAGGGTCTGGAGCCAGCCAGGGCAGCCAGAGGGATGTGCTGGACTGTGACAGGGACAGCAGAGGGATGAGCTGGACTCAGACAGGGACAGCAGAGGGATGTGCTGGACTGTGACAGGGACAGCCAGAGGGATGTGCTGGGCTCAGATGGACACAGCCAGAGTGATGTCCTGGACTTGGACAGGAAAAGATCTCTGAGATGATCATGGCAGAGGGTAGAGCTGGGTGAGCTTTAAGGTCCTGCCAACCCAAACCTTTATGGCGCTTTGTGGTAACATTCACAGAAAATGAAGACAAAAAACCCCTACAAAAGCCCATAAGCCCCCAGGCTGTGTTCCAGGTGCCCATTCCCGAGCCATGGCATTCCCTGGATTGCGGGGCAGTTATTCCTGCAGCATTTTCACTGCCTGGCACACACGAAGGCGCTGGGAGAGCTGCGAGCCCAGCCAGTGCTGAGAGAAAGGACCTCTGCACCCTGCACTATCTAATTTTTCCTTTCAAATGCCTCAAAAAGGTCACGCTAATGATGTTTACCACCAAGTAATAAATGTTAACACTTCTCCTCTCAGCAGCCCGAGCTGCAGACCGGAGAGGTGCCTGTGTTTGTTTTCCAGTTCATCAGGACGCACGGAACGCAGCCAGGCACGGCACGGGCCATTTCCAAACGGTGACATTTGCAAATATTCCTCTCCTAATGATTGTTTTCTGAAACCTGCCACAGGAAGTGGCATTTAACGCCTTTTTTTTTGGATGCTGGCTTTCTGCCTGTAACAAAGCCCGCAGCACCCAGCCCCTCCCTCACCGTGCCCTGCAGCGATGCGGCTCTGGAAGGGTTAATGGCAACGGAGCCCCACGGAAAAGGCAACGCATTAGCCAAGTAATTAAAGTTCTCTCTTAATCCAGATAAGATTGCAAGCAGGAATAATTAAAGCGAACCTCAGGACCCCTCGGCTTCAGGAAATGCCGGGATCGGCAGTGCCGGCTGGGGATGGGGATGGGGATGGGGATGGGGATGGGGATGGGGATGGGGATGGGGATGGGGATGGGGATGGGGATGGGGATGGGGATGGGGATGGGGATGGGGATGGGGATGGGGATGGGGACGGGAGCTCCAGCTCAGTGCCAGCTCTGCCAGCCGGGATTGGCACCATTTCGGCACATCCTGCCCCGGTTTGCTGCCAAATTACACTGGGAGCCGTGACACCTGTCCTGCAGAGCGCTCCGAGCTGGAAATGTGGAGGGGCATTGTCTGACAAAGGAAGGGAAGTCACCCGGAGGTGCCACTGGGTTTGTCCTTGGGTTTGTCCCTGGGTTTGTCCCTGGGGTTCCATCACCCCTGAGGTGGCACTGGGTTTATCCCTGGGGCTCCATCACCCTAAATGTGACATTGGGTTTGTCCCTGGGGGCTCCATTGCCCCTGAGGTGACACTGGGTTTGTCCCTGGGTTTGTCCCTGGGGCTCCATCACCCTGAATGTGACATTGGGTTTGTCCCTGAGAGCTCCATTGCCCCTGAGGTGACACTGGGTTTGTCCTTGGGTTTGTCCCTGGGTTTGTCCCTGGAGTTCCATCACCCTAAATGTGACACTGGGTTTGTCCCTGGGGGTTCCATCACCCCTGAGGTCACATTGGGTTTGTTCCTGGGGGTTCCATCACCCTAAATGTGGCACTGGGTTTGTCCCTGGGTTTGTTCCTGGGGGTTCCATCACCCTAAATGTGACACTGGGTTTGTTCCTGGGGGTTCCGTCACCCTAAATGTCACACAGGGTTTGTCTCTGCATTTGTCCCTGGGGGTTCCAGGCAGGGCAATGCTGCCCCCAGAGATGGGACAACAGGGACCAACCTGGAATGGCTGACATGAGCAAATCCTGGGTCCTGTCAGCAGATTTGATAACTACTGACTGCAATCAATGCCTCATCAAGCAAAGTTCTCCTGGCTGAGCACATTTCCAAGGAAAACCACAAGATTTGGCTTCCAGACCAAAAGTTCCAGCCAAACGAGTTTTGGCTTCTTTAAAAGGAGCAGCAATGCTGCTGTAGTGATGGGGAGGGTGGGGAGGCCCTTCCAGATTCTGGAAGGTGCTGTGAGGTCTCTGCATGACCCTCTGTTCCCTGAACAACCTCCTCAGCCTGTTCATCCCCTCGGATTTTAGAGCTCCCCGGGCTCAAGAGCAGCAATGCAACTCCAGAAGCAAAGGGTGGGAGCCAGGCAGGGAAGGAGAGCACAAAACCAAATGAACAAATAACCAATCCCAAATCTGCCATTTAATATTGCATTCCTGGCTGATCCTCTCCAGGAGAGAAAAGTGCCGTAATATACCCACAAAGGAAGGAAAAAAATCCATTTACAGGCTGGAAATGAAATTGCTGGCATGCAGGAGGAGCAGGAAGGCACATGTGTTCCCTAAATATCCAGCGAGCTCTCCAAACAATCAAACAGCACGTGGGGAAAAACACTCCCAGGAAAGTCTTCCAGAGATCCCTGATTTGGCAACGTTGGGTACCGCTGCAGTAAGGTGGGAAAATCATAAAGAAAGGCTTCATAAAATCAAGCCTGCTCTGTTAAAATCAATGGCTGGCCTTGTCAAGCCAGCCCTTTGCAAGTTCCCTTGTGGAAGCCATCCTGGTGTGAGCAGTTTGTTAGCATAACAGTCTATTCCTGGGTGAAAAACAGCTTACACCTCTATAAACTGGTTTTATTCTGGTAGATAGAAACATGAAAACTCTCTCTCACACACAACTTTACCTGTATGTACACACAGGGGGTTTGAGTGACCAATCAATACAGAATAACAATTTGTTATTAACAAATAAAGTGATTGGAAAGAAAGCTCCTGAGCAATCCGAGTCCCACATGAGGTCAGTAAAACTGTATAAAAAGGACATATGTGAATAAAAAAAGGTTTTCTCCACCATGAAGAAAATGGATTCTGTGTGATTTATTCCCACAGGGTACTTCACATTCCCAGTGATTAGCCCAAGAGGCAAACACAGCAATCCTTCCCACCGGTGCCTGTCCCAGCAGAGCCTTTGGGCAGCTCCCGAGCTGTGCTGTCCCTGCAGCACCGTCACAGCCCCGGGTTTGGGCTCAGCCCCCTGGTCCTGGGCTCCCCAGGGACAATCAGCGCCCTGGGATGGAACCGGTGCAGGTGGGGACCTCCAGAGCTGCAGGGAGCCAGGAGGGAGGATTCACCCTCAGCTCTTGCTGCCTCCACAGCTGTTCCACACTCAGGTTTCTTTCCTTTGGTGCAAAATCCCAACAACTGCGGCCACGGATCAAACACCAGGGATGAGGGTATGGGTGAAGAGTTCATCCCTGGCAGGGTGGGCAGCCCTGGCACAGGTGCCCAGAGCAGCTGTGGCTGCCCCTGGATCCCTGGAAGGGTGTCTGCTGAGGAAGGCAGGAGCCTCCCTTGAAATGGAAAATGTAAACCCCCTCCCTCCAAATTATTCTGAAATTCTGAAATTAAGGGGCTCTCAGGCAAAGATGTGGGAGCAGAAATAACAGATCTTTACTTGGAAAATTAAAAATACAAATGCAATTGTACAAAACAAACACTGGCAGAGTCAGAGCAGCCCTGGCAGGCTGTGTGTCAGGGAGGTGGCAGCAGCCCCATCCCAGGGTGGCTCAGCCCTCCTGCAGTGCCAGCTGTGCTTCTGCTGGAGCAGGATCCTGCACAAGGGGGGAGTTTTCCTCTGGAGCTCCAGGGCTGGGGGAGATGGGCCTGGGCTCCTCTGGGAATGCAGTGGGGAAGAAAGCTGCTCCTCTGGGAATGCAGTGGGGCAGAAAGCTGCTCCTCTGGGAATGCAGTGGGAAGAAAGCTGCTCCTCTGGGAATGCAGTGGGGCAGAAAGCTGCTCCTCTGGGAATGCAGTGGGAAGAAAGCTGCTCCTCTGGGAATGCAGTGGGAAGAAAGCTGCTCCTCTGGGAATGCAGTGGGAAGAAAGCTGCTCCTCTGGGAATGCAGGGGGAAGAAAGCTGCTCCTCTGGGAATGCAGGGGGCAAAGGCTGCTGTGCTGTTCCCAGGTCAGATTGTATCCAGGTAGGAATGTTTGGCTCCTCCCCTGGGCAGAGCATCTCCCCATGGATGATGGAATTTTCTCAGCCATGCAGGGACACTCAGTGGCCATGAACAGCAGAGATCTCCTGGAGGGAGGATTGGCTGTGGGAGAGATAAATAAAACTGCCCAAAGAACAGCAGAGAGCTGCCCCAGCTCTGACAGATGGGAAACACACACCCCCAGCCACATCCTGCATTTCCAACCTAAGACATTTGAAAAGGGTCTCCAACATATCAAATCCAGCCTGTGACCATCCCCACCTTTCACCCAGAGCAGAGCACTGAGAGCCAGGTCCAGCTGCAACAGCAGCTTTGCCAAACCTTTATTTTTGCCCTCTTCTAGGCCCTACATATTTTCTCAATAGCACCCTATTTATATTTTCTTTTCTATTCCCTTCCCTCCTTCCACCTTTCTTCACCCTGCAGACATTATGGAATTATTTTGGAGCTGCTGATGCAGGTGAGTGCAGTATAAAACCCATTAATCTTCCCCTCTAAAGAGGTTTTCCTTCTCTCCTTCTCACTTTTTCCTTCCTGCAGTTTAATTTTCTTTTATTCTCCTCTGCTCAAAGGATCGTGGAATGGTTCGGGCTGGAAGGGCCCTTAAAGGTCACCTGGTCCCACCCCACTGCCACAGGCAGGGAAAATTCCAGCCTCGGCACAGCAGAGGTGACAGACTCCTGTCAACCTTGTCATGAGGCTTGAAGAAATCGCATTGAATTCTTTCACCTGGTGACTTCTGAGGAGTTTTGTGTGTGGAAGGAGACTGATGTCCAGACTCGCTGTCGCTCACGGGCTGGACCTGATAGAAGAGGTCAGGATCTTTTCAAAAACATCTTCTCCATCTGAAAATGAGAATTCATTGACTCCGAAGTGGCAGAGAGCATGAATTATTTCAGCAAAGTTGTTTTTTTAATGGAAAAAGATGCTCCAGAGTCTGCAATTACCATTCTGACCCTGTAACCCCCCGGATTTCATTTTGATGATGTTTGGAAGGCAGGAGAAGGGCAGAGCCCCAGAGGCCTCATCCTGGAGCCAGGCTGGGAGCTGCTCCTCACCTGCCAGGCTCTCCAGGGCAGCCTTCAGGCCGTGCCCTCTCCAGATGTGCCCTTTGCCATGAGAGCAGCTTCTAGTGCACCCACTAGAATTATTTATTCTTTTTTTTTTTTGTTTATTCCTTACCAAAAATTCAATTAAGGCATACCCAGGACATGAGAGCTGGAGAGAACAGAGCAAAGGCCGTGGTCCCTTTCTGAAAAGAATTCCAGAGTGTCCTTCCCCTGCTTTGTGCTCGACCTCTGCAGATTAAAACCTCTTTTTCTGCAGCTAATTCCTCCCTCGCTTCCAGCTGCATCCTGACTTTCATGTGAGCTGATGGGAAAATGTGGAGCTGAAGGCAGCTCAGTGGTAAAGTCGGGAAGCAGCACAGGGAGAGGCATGAGTGGCTGCTGTTTCCCACAAATGGATAATCAGGAAGGAAATCACACAGCCCGTGGTAGCTAAATTTAATTTAAGGGTACAAATCTGTGCTTAACGATGCGCTGGCAGATCTATTGCACGGTTAAATAAGAGATCCGATGTCAAGGAGGGAATCGCTCCCGATGGGCACTGGGAGAGGCTGTGGAGGAAAAGGAGATTTATCCTTGGGTGGTTATGCCACCGTGCCTGGCCGTCTTGGTTTGAAAAGACAGGAGTCTGTGAAGGAAGGCAAAAGCCTCCTGTGAAATGGAAAAGGTAAACCCCCTCCCTCCAAATTACCGCAGTTTTAAAAATGGCTCTCAGGCAAAGATATGGGAATGGGAATAACAGTTCTTTACTAGGAGAAAAACTAAATTAAAAAAAAATAATAATAAAAATGTAATTAGTACAAACAAAACTAGTGATGGAGTCAGAAACCTGACACCCTGAGGAGTCAGGGTGTTGGTAATAGTCCAGTTAAATGGTGGCTGCTCCTCCTGGAGTGGCAGATGAAATGCTGCTGAAGTAGTGATCTGGAGAAGGGTGGAGTTTTCTCTGAAGGTCTGGTGATGGAGTAGCTGGGCCTGGTCTTCCTCTGGGGATCCATCAGAGAAGAGAGCTGCTTCTCTGGAAATCCAGCTAAGTGGCTGCAGTGTCCCAAAAAATGCTGATTTTATGCAGGTAGGGATGCTTGGCTCCTCCCTCTGGGCGGAGCATCTCACCATGGGATGATGTAACTTTACTGGTCATGCAGTGAGTCATTCAATGCTCCATTAACAGAAGATATCTCCCCGGAGGGTGACATTGTTCTTGGGAGAGATAAGAAAACTGCCCAACCTCCAACATATGGCAAATAAAATACATGCTTATTTACAAGCCAGGACACTGGCACAGGCCATGGAGCCCTGGGCGAGCAGGGGACATGGTGACAGCGGGGCACAAACACAGTGACAGTGGGCACAGACACAGGGTGAGGTTTTGCCTTTCTACCTCTGAGTAAAACCAAGGATTCGGACTCTGGAGATAGATAAATATCCCAGCTCAAGCCTGCTGCAGAAACCTGTGGAAAAGCCATGAGATGCATCTGGCACATGGATGAGAGAGAGTCCGTGCCCTCCTGGCCAGGCTGTGTGTGACCTGTGGCAGTGCCGGGGTGGCACAGGGGACCCTGAGCCCAGGGACAGGGACAGTCATGGCCAGTGCTGCCCCTCACAGCCCTCCCTCCCCTCAGGAAGGGTTTGGATCCTTGCAGGAAGGCAGGAAAGGACAATAATGCTTTGTTCCCAGCACTGGGGTTCTGCAGTTTGCAGCCCCCAGCACGGCTGTGGGGTGGCTGGGGGTGCTGGGAGGGAGAACAAGGGACCAGCAGGGAATGGGGAGAGCTTATGGAGGAGCTTCTGCAGAAGGACTTGGGACAAGGGATGGAGGGACAGGACACGGGGAATGGCTTAAAGCTGAAAGAGGGCAGGGATGGATGGGAGATTGGGAAGGGATTCCTGGCTGGGAGGGTGGGCAGGCCCTGGCACAGGGTTCCCAGAGCAGCTGTGGCTGCCCCTGGATCCCTGGCAGTGCCCAAGGCCAGGCTGGACACTGGGGCTGGAGCAGCTGGGACAGTGGGAGGTGTCCCTGCCATGGCAAGGGTGGGATTTAAGGCTTTTTCCTTCACAGACTATTCAGGTTGTTGATATGCAATGTAACAGGAGCTGGGCTCTGCATCTGCTCTGGAGCAGCTCCTGGGCACAGTGAACTCCAGCACCACCAGAGCTGTGTCTGCCCTGGCAGTGCCCCTCTCCAGCATCTCATTGCTGAGCAGGAGATGCTGTGCCAGGGCATCAACACCCAGCGCTCAGCCCAGAGCACTGCTGGCCAGCACAGCTTGGCCTGGCCACCAGCAGGGACTGTCCAAGGTGTGGAGAAGGAAAAGGCCACCAGCACAGGCTCTGCAGACCATGGGGGATACACGATGTGTGCTATTCCCCCTTCCTCGGTTTCCCCTCCAGGCTGCTCCAGGACAGGAGCTCTGCTCCCGGCCCAGCTCCCTGCAGCACCCAGTGCCAGGAGCTCCCTGGCACATCCCAGAGGTCCTGCAGGGGCTGGTGGAGCTGCTGTCCGTGCAGTGTGTCCCAGCGCTGGGATCACAACACCACGGGCTGCAGTTCAAAGGCAGAGCAGGAGCTGTGTGTGTGCACCGTGCCTCTGAAGCCAAAGGACAAAATGCAGTATCAAGGGAGTAGTTAAATGAGCGAGCTTTGATCTAGGACATGAAAAGAGCAGAAAAAGCTCTTTTTTTTTCTCCTTTTGATAAAGATTAAATTTTAGCTATCAGGAAACCTAATCTGTGAAACTTGCCATTCAAGTCACTCCACAAAGGCCAGGTTGAACACTGGGGCTTGGAGGAACCCAAGGAACCTTCCACTGGGACTGT
Source organism: Taeniopygia guttata (assembly GCF_048771995.1). NCBI lineage: Eukaryota > Metazoa > Chordata > Aves > Passeriformes > Estrildidae > Taeniopygia > Taeniopygia guttata. The sequence continues at coordinate 64,249,702 of NC_133030.1, read as the reverse complement.
GGAAGGTTCCCTGCCATGGCAGGGGGTGGGATGGGATGATCTTAAAGGTATTTCCCACCCAAACCAGCTTGCAGTTCTGATATTACACCAAGAAGGCTCTGGGAAAAGGCAGCTGAAGCCCCTCATGTCAAAAAGGCAGAGGGTGTTTGGTTCAGGAGAACACCAAGCAGGAAACACTGTGCAGGCACCACAGAGAGGAGCAGAGGATGCAGCTCAAGTGTGGCCTCAAAAATATTCCAAATATTGTTTGAGATATTTATTTATTCCAAATTATATTTATTCCAAATATTTTGACTATTTATTTATTCCAAATAATTAGTTATTCCAAATATTTGGGATTCCAAACCACTGCCCAAGGAGCTGGATGTAATAAAAGCAGAGCCAGCTGGGCAGATTTGGTTCCCCAATGCCAGCACATGGACAAACCCTTCTCACTGAAACACCCACTGCTTTTCAGGCCAAATATTCACTTTTTTCCCCTCAAGTTCATCACCACAATTAAGGAAATGGTCACTTCTCTCCACCACTATCGTGGCCAATCAAAGGTGAGAGCAGCTCTTCAGACTCATCCCATCCCAGGAATTTTCCCTGATACCCAAAACAAACCCTCCTGGCACTGGCGAAGCCCCTCACTTGTCACTGGCAGAAGAGAGTGACTCCCACCTGGCTCCATCCTTCTCTCATGTGGCTGAGAGCAGCTGGTCAGGTGTAAATGGGAATTCCATGATAAATGGGGAAAAGAAACAACTCCTTCCAGTGGATTCAGTGCGTCCTGAGCTGGAAATCCATCCTGTATCCCATCCCAGGTGAGGCTGTCGCACCCCTCGGGCTCTGCCGTGGGTCTGCACCCGGGTCAGACCCCAGGGCACCATCCCTGCCATGGATCGGGATGTTCCCCGCAGCAACTGGAGCTGCAGGGCCAAGCCTGGGCTCTGAAGGCTCTGCCAGCCCCAGCACCACTTTGAGAAGCACAAACTCCCATCAGAGCCTGGCTTTCAGTGCCTCACCCCAGCCGGGCGCAACTCCCCCCTGGCTGCTTTGGTGCTTCCCTGGTGGCACCATCTGGGATGGCTTTTCTGGGACCAGGACGGTCTGTGGGACCAGGTCTGTCTGCTGCAGTGCCCCTCTGCTGCCAGCTCGGCTCTGCCTGCAGCTGTGAAGGGTTTTCCTTCCTCCCACACGGATCACAGCATCCCCCTGGCCTGCGGGCACTGTGACCCCAGGGAATGCCAGGCTGGGCAGGAGCAGGAGGACCCCAAAGCCAAACAGCGAGGAGGGACACCAAAGTGGAAATTTTCCCTTCACAGAGGAGCTGCACATCAAAAGCTGGGATGTGTTTTTCCAACCAGGACCACAAGGTCGCTGTCAATGATCCAAATTTATCCTGCAGCACTAATTGAAGCAAATAATGATCCGAGCGTGCTGTGAGAACCCAGAAACGTGGCAAAAAGCTGCTCCAAAGGGTTCTCTGGCACAGGACACACGAGACCCTCTGGAGGAGTGGAGTGGCTGTGCTTCCATGAGATATTAACAATTCAGCAGCACGAGCGAGGGAACAGCGAGTGACACCAGAGCGGGGATGATTACAAGTGCTCTGGCAGCCAGGATTTGAATTCAAAGCGATCCTGATAAATTGGAAAATGGTCGGAAATCAAAGAGACAAAATTCGATAGAGACAAGTGCACATACAAATGAGAGGAAAACAAATGCTGCGTGCAGGAGCCGGGCTGGGGAAAGCAGCCGTGTGACAGCCGCAGGCAGAGCGAGCAGAGTTAGCAGTGTCACCCTGTCACCCATCCTGGCACCCGCCAGCGCTGCCAAGGAGAGCTCCTGCCCCTGGCATGGGGCTGCGGGCAATCCTGCTCCCCACAGGGCCAGCACTGCCAGCACAGCGGGCACAGAGCAGGGGCAGCTTGGGGGTGTCGCTGTCGAGGCAGGATGGGAATGAAGAGACCCTGGCTCCGAAGGCTGCTGAGAGTAAAAACTCCGGTTTATTCAAAATACACTGCTCTTTAATACAGAGCTTCGTGAGGACCAAATCCATTGGTCCTGAAGTGAAAAAAACCCAAAGCATTGGTGCAAAGTGCTTGACGCACAGTGATAGAACTTAACTATAAACAATGTGAAAAGCAAGAGAGATAAAGAATTATTTACATTCTTCTCCAGCTCTTTCCCAGGCGTCTGCCTGGCTAGAAATTCTCAGTTTCTTTCTTTGACTGAATCTGAGTCCCACATGGGGGCAGAGCTCAGAGGGGAAAAGCTCAAACTCCTCAGGGAGCCGTGGCAGCACCCGAGTAGGGAGTGAGGGAGACGCTGTCCTTTGGGAATTTTGGGATGGTTTGGTGCCTGGGACCGGGGTCATGCTAGAGCCACTCTGTTGTTCTGACACAAAGTAAGTACACAAATGCTTGGTACGTTTAAAGGCTAAAAAGAGAAAGCATTTTATTCCAGCCTCTGATATTTATAGAATTCCAGAGGTGACTGTGGATTGGAGGATGGAACTGCTGCCTCTCCAGCAACACTGGTCAAACCAGCAGCCCATCAATTCTTTCTTCTCACAAAGAAGAATGCCAAACAATCATTATTTATATGAACGGTGTGTGAGAACTCTAGTAGAAATATGTAGACAGATCAGACGGCTGAAGTGTTTTATAAGAACTTTAAGACTTTCAGAAGAACTAAAAAAGAAAAGTTAACATTTTTAAAAATCAGAGTAACACCATCCTGCCCTGGTCAGCACCAGGGACAGCTGCATTCCCGCAGCGCCCGGGGCTCGCTCCATCCCCCGGCGGCACTCGTGTGTCCAGGCCAGCAAAGGAGACCCAGAGCAGCCCTAAAACCAGCAACCATCCTAAAATTATCCTCCACGGTCGCTACTGGACGTGAAATGAGCGCACAGAAGCTTGGTAAGTTCAAAAGAGAAAGAGACAATTTTATTTCTGACCTCGCAATATACAGAATTCCAAAAGTGACAGTGTGTTGGAGGGTGGAATTGCCGCCTCTCCAACCACACTGGTCAAACCAACAGCCCATCAAGCCTCTCCTCCCACAAAGAAAAATGCAAAAGAATCATTATTTACATGAATATGTGTGAGAACTCCAGTAGAAATATGTAAACATCAGAAGGCATAGAAAACTTTTAAAAGAACTTTAAAACTTTCAAAAGAACTATATGAGAAACTTAACACTTTTAAGAATCAGGGCAACACCTCACCAATTTGTTTCCCCTAGAGAACTATTTTTTTTTTTTCTGTGTCTCCCACAGCTCTCTCCCAGTCCCCTGGATATAAAATCCATGCTCCTAAAGGGCTGTGGAAGGCTCAGCCCACTAGCACAATGCTAAAAGCTAAAAGCAAAAGGGTCTGCACATTCTGTGGACAAATTTATGGTTTTCTTACCTTAGTGGATTCCTTTTATTCATTTTAGTTTTAGTTTTGATGACAGAACCACAGAAAGGTTTGGCTTGGAAGGACCTCAAAGGCCACCCAGTGCCAGCTCCATCCCCACAGGTTATGGCATTGAGGACAACGGGGTTTAGGGCACCCCAAAGCCCCTGAGAGGGCCACAGGTGAGATCAGTTCTGAACTGCAGCACAAATCTGGGCCCGGGGAAAGCTCCTGAGCAGGACAGAAAATATGTGAGCTAGGAGGGTGCACAGTGAGGGGATCTCAGAACCAGGGATCAGCTAATCCACTGGAATTCCCACACAGCCCTGTGTCTAATCACGGGAGATACCCGGGCAGGGATGGAGTTCCCAGAGCAGCTGTGGCTGCCCCTGGATCCCTGGCAGTGCCCAAGGCCAGGTTGGACACTGGGGCTGGAGCAGCCTGGGACAGTGGGAGGGGTCCCTGCCATGGCAGGGGTGGCACTGGGTGGGTTTAGGGTCCCTCCCACCCAGGGCAGTCTGTGATCCCATGATCAGTCTTTTCATCACATTGGAAATCCAATCTTTTATCCCAAAGTTCAGGATAACACAAATTCCACCTTGCCCAGGGAACTTTTGGGGGAGTTTATCGCTCGCAGTGATCACCCAGAGCACATCTGCTTAAACTCAGGTTTAACTGCAGCAGGGCTGGCCTGAGGCAGGACAAACACGAGCTGGATTTCCTGCGTTCATCCCAGAGCATCCATAAAACATCTCTTCCCTCACCTTTGCAAACTGGGGACGATGGCAGTTTGTGAGGAGCATTAAAACCCCGGCAAGGCTTTTCTCTGCCATCAGGATTAGATTGGGAAGCTCCGTGGTCCCAAAGGGAAGATTAAAGTGCAGCTCTACCAGCCTGATTTGCTCTTCAGCAGAGCACTCTGCTGCGGCTTGGAACAAAATATTCCCAGCAGAAAAGGTCCAGGAGTGCTGCTGAGAACAGCTCCCGCCCTGCTCCCTTCTGTGGGAGGAGAAAAACACATTTTGGGGGCTGTGGAGGAGTTTTCTGCAGCACCAGAGGGTGGCAGGGGTGGGTGGGTGACCTGTGCCACGGGGATGGAGCTGCAGGCAGCTGAGCTAACAGGGAAGGCTGAGGTGGCATTTTTGGGTACCTGCCCTCCTCAGGAGCTTTGCCAACCACCTGGGACTGCAGCAAGGGCAGCAGCTGAGGCCAGCAGAGCTCAGAATTGATAATCAAAATAATATTAGCTAGGCTCAGGCAGCAGCACAGGAGCCACAGCAGCTCTGCAGCTCCTGGGATGTGCCAGGGGAGATCCTGTGGAGCCTCCCAGCTCTGCCTGCTGGGAGAAGCGAAGGTCTGCAAAGAGGTTACTGAGTCCAGAACAGCCTGGATTCTGTGTCCACAGGATGTGGAGACCCTTTTGCTTTTAGCTGCATTGTGCTGGTGGGGTGAGCCTTCCACAGCTCTTTAGGAGCATGGATTTGACATCCAGGGGACTGGGAGAGAGTTTTGGGAGCCACAAAAAAGGAACAACGACAGATCCTGCTGGATCTGCTCAGAGCACAGCCTCACACAGATGGCAGTTCTGAGTTCACTGCAGCCCTCACTCCATAGCCCATCCCTGGGAAATTCAGGTGGATATGGATGGATAAAGTGTGACAGATGCTGCAGGGGGGCATCCATCTCACCGATCCTTCTGGCACCCCTGATTTCCCCCAGAAGTTCGAGTACTTCACCTAAAGGGGCTCCAGGAGAGCTGGAGAGGGACTGGGGACAAGGGATGGAGGGACAGGACACAGGGAATGGCTCCCACTGCCAGAGGGCAGGGATGGGTGGGAGATTGGGAATTGGGAATTCCTGGCCAGGCTGGAATTGCCAGAGCAGCTGTGGCTGCCCCAGGATCCCTGTAGTGCCCAAGGCCAGGTTGGATGGGGTTGGAGCAGCCTGGGACAGTGGGAGGTGTCCCTGCCATGGCAGGGGTGGCACTGAGAGGGGTTTAAGGTCCCTTCCCACCCAACCCATTCCATGGTTCCATGATCTCTTTCTTACACTCCTCTATGGATCACATTCCAAGCAGACTCCGTTTAATCCCCTGAGAAATCCCCCGGCCCTGCAGGACGCTGCTGCTGACCCTTCCCTCCCGCTGCCCCTGGGTTCCCCAGTCCCAGCCCAGCCCTGAGCCCCGGAGCTGTTCCAGGGCTGCTCCCTCCCCTCTCCCCAGCCACATCCAGGCTGGAATGACAGCTGGGATCAGGTCCAGCAGAGGATCTGCCAGAGGATGCTCGGTAGGGAGCTGGCCCCTGTCGCTATAGGACACGAGAAAGCACAACGCGAGCCACTTGCTATTTTGCAAGGTAAAAGAGCAAGTTTATTTTCTGACTCTAACTTTTATACTTTTCCAAAGGTGACAGTGGATGGAGAGTGAATGGGCCACCTCTCCAAAGACATTGGACAAACTACTAGTACATCAAGTTTCTCCACCCCCATGAAGGAATGCAAAACAATAGGTTGTTTATAGAAATTGTGTGGGAAAGTTTTCTAACAGAATGTAAACTCAAAAGGCTTTAGAAAATCTTAAGAATCAGGGCGACAGGCCCCACACCAGGAGCCGCCCCTGAGAGCTGAACCCATCCTGCCCATGCTCTCCCTCTCCTGGGATCCAGCACCCCCCGTGTGCTCTCTGGGACACAAATCACACAACCCTGTGCTACCTGGGCTGCTGCACTCCCCACCCAGCCCAGAACCGACAGCTGGCTTTGCTGGGAAATCCCTGGAGAGCACAGGGAGAGCACAGAAACTCCTGCAGGCCGCACCTGCAGCGCCCGGCTGGCACATCCTGGGCTGGCACATCCTGGGCTGGCAGGTGCCATTTCCCCGAGAAATGACAGATATCCCACCACGAATACGAGCAGCTCTTGGGAATGCACTGCCGTGCTCATTCTGTAACAAAACAGGGTTTGTTCGCGTCCTCCCCCAATTCCTCCTCGATTTTCACATGGAGTTGCTGTCCCTGCGAATGACCCCTTCCACTTTTCATCTGAATTAGCAGAGAGCCCAAACTCCTGCCAAGCCTTGTGCTGCTCCATCGCAGAGCTGAAAATGGGTTGGGAATTTTGTGCCACACCAGAACCACTGATTTTTTTTTTTTTCCTACTGCTACAAAAATGATGGAAAGTCCCAGAAAACGGGGATTTCAGAGGCAGAAAATGAGGATTGCAGGGGCAGAAAATGAGGATTGCAGACACCTGGCAGAAGCAAGCCCCGGAGTGGGCTGGAGGATGCTGCAGAGCTCAGCCCCTCTGCAGATATCGAACATTTTCGGGCTCTTCTCAGGAGCTCTTCCCATAAAAGCCAGACATAAAGGGACGGCAGGCAGAGCTTCCAGCAGGATTCAAAAGGCAGCAGCCCAGCACACAGAGAGTGATTAAAGGGCCAATTAACATACAAGCAGTGTATCTCCTGCCCAGCAAAAGGGAGCCGCGCTCAAAGTGAGCTTTATTGACTCAGCTTTTCCCAGCTGATTTATTTGGGAGAGAAAATAAGGCACAGCTTTTTTTCCAAACAGATTTACCCTTTTTATCACATCTGCTTTATTGAACATTTCTCTCTGGCTTTGTCCCCTTACAGCACGAAGTTACAATAACCAGGAGCAGACATTTTTCTGGCTAAAAATCCATCATGCCCCCAGGCAGGAATTGCAGAGGCTCTAAAGGCAGCCTGGGCTTCGCTGAGCTCCTCCTGGGCTGGCCTGGAGAGGCGAGCTGGGTGTGGGAAATGCTGGGGAGGAAGAGCAGGTGCCCTGGAAAGACACCAAAGTGAGCAGAGAGAGAGTGAAGAGTGCTTCTTTTTCATAAATCCCAGAATCCCAGAGTAGTTTGGGTTGGAAGGGACACTAAATCCCACCCAACCCACCCCTGCCATGGCAGGGACACCTCCCACTGTCCCAGGCTGCTCCAAGCCCCAGTGTCCAACCTAGGGCAGGGATCCAGGGGCACCACAGCTGCTCTGGGAACCTGTGCCAATGTATTCCTATGTGCATCTTTATTTTTTGTGTATTTATCTCCACTGACCTGAAAACATAGAGGAAATTATCTCCCATTCTCCCCATTCTTGCATATATTGAAAATATATGAAAATAAATTCATTATAAAATAAAATCATTACTGTCTTTAAACTTCACGTTGTTAAACCTCTGTGTGTCCTCTCACCTCCAGACCTTGTGTGGGACACCCAGCTTAGAAAATATCACGTGCACTGGTCAGAAATAACAACCTAAACCAGCTCTAAAGAACAGGCGGAAAACAAATGAGGGAGTGCAAATATCTGCAAAAATCAGTTAATGAGAAAGATTATAAACCCAGGGCAATAAAACTATTATTTCCCTAAAACATATCATTAGCTCTAATACTCTGCTGCCCAATTTTATTGAAATTGAAGACGTGACAGCTTTGAAAAATTAGAGATTTCTCTGCTTAAAGTCAGGAAAAAAATCCTCATGACTGCTGGGGAGAGGAGAAGGAGCTGGGCAGGAATTCAGATTCCAGAGGGGGCTCCTTGCCCTCAGCCACCTTTCCAGGGCAGGGTCCTGGCAGCCCCTCCCACAGGGATAACCTTGGGTTAGGGAACAGAAACCTCCTCATGGGACATCTGATGAACCAGCATCTCTGTGTTTGCTCCAGATAAATCAGTTATTGGTTTTAGATGACAGAGAGCACTGCTGGGGCAGCTCCAGTGACACCACCCCTCACCCAGTGACTGCCCTCAGGGTCAGAGCAGGAAAATCCATCCCTGCAGGAAGATCTGTGTTTGTTACTGTGGCAGAACCAAGGCAGGGCCTTTGTCTCCAGTGGGATGCACGGAGCTGATTTTGCAGGGCTGATCCCATGTGTGTGATCCCACTGAATCCTTGTCTTAGGCTGGAAATGGGGGTGTGTGTTCTGTCACTGTCTGTCAGAGCTGGGGCAGCTCTCTGCTGTTCTTTGGGCAGTTTCTTTATCTCTCCCACAGCCAATCCTCCCTCCAGGAGATCCCTGTTGTTCATGGGCCATTAATTATTAATTATCTTCTGTTCATGGCCACTGAGTGTCCCTGCATGACTGAGAAAATTCCATCATCCATGGGGAGATGCTGTGCCCAATGAGGGTTTATTGGAGTCCAATGAGGGGTTTTTGGGTCCAACAAGGACTTATCAGGTCCAATGAGGGTTTATTGGGGTCCAATGAGGGTTTATCAGGATCCAGTGAGGGTTTATTGGGGCCCAATGAGGGTTATTGGGTTCAACGAGGATTTATTGAGGTCTGATGAAGGTTTATTGGAGTCCAATGAGGGTTTATTGGGTCCAAAAAGGATTTATCAGGTCCAATGAGGTTTTATTGGGGTCCAATGAGGGTTTATCAGGATCCAGTGAGGGTTTATTGGGGCCCAATGAGGGTTATTGGGTCCAACGAGGATTTATTGGGGTCTAACAAGCATTTATCCAGGTCCAGCACTGAGGGTCTCCAGGGGCCAGGGAGCACAGGAGGGGCCAGGATTAACCCCAGGGAAAAGGGGGCGGGGCAGAGCACCAGGGAGCCAATGGCCCGAGGGCTCAGGGGCGGGACGCTGGGAAGGGACCAATGGGGAATGCCAGGGTGGATGGGCGGGGCTACACAGACCAATGGGAACACAGGGAAGGGAGAACACTCTAGAACATGACCATATAAGGGTAAAAAGGGGTGGGGAAGGCCAGCCAGCCAATGGGGAGGACAGGACTGGGATAAATTAGCATAGTGCTGCATATTCATCATTTTGGTACATCCCATTCCTCACTTCATATGCTAATCACTTCAAAAGTATTCAGGATGCGTGGTTTGTTCCCTGAAATGGGTCGGTGTCCCTTTCGTGGGGAGGGGTCCCAAAATGAGGAAGTAAATGAAGTCTTCCTCGTTCTGACCTTTCTACCTTTTCAATGCAAATATGACAAATGAACTCTTGGTAGAACTCCCATTCCTTGTCTTCAATTGATTTCAGAACAGAGGAGCCCCACAATTGTCTTATGTTCCTAAAAGCTAGTCATCATTTTCTATATTTTTCATTATAAACCAGCTAACTAAACATTGTGCTGACAAGCAATCAATTATTAGTTAGCTACTAACTCTTAACTTCATCAAAGCCTACTCATTTATTTTAATTAACTCTAGTAAGTCTTATCTCTAACTAAAATCTTAGCTCCTCTAAAATCTCTAAATTCCTTGAAGTTTATGTTTCAGTCCCTCCTGGAATCTCCTCATCCCACCACAGAACCCCTCTGCTTTCCCAGCAACCAGCAGGACCCAACCGTGTTCCATCAGCCTCCAACGCTCTGTGGCAAAGGTCAGAGGGAGCCCAAAAGGAAACCAACCCTTGAGAGGAAACAGCAGCACCCTCCACGTGCTTCAAAACCCACGGGGCAGAGATTAAAAATGCTGAAATATCCCAAAGCTCAGCTGAGCCCAGCACCCAGGGCCTGGTCCCTCAGCCCAGAGCCCTGCCCAGGCATGGGCAGCACCCTCCTCTCGTGAGCTGCACCCCAAAGGGAGCCCCGGCACCCTCCAGCCCCAGAGAGCTTTGGGAGCAAGAGGATGTGGGGCAGCCCCTGCAGTTACAGCACGGAGCAGCTCCAGGAACGGGGCATTTCTACGGAATTCAAATGGATGAACCTCTGACTGCCTTGTCAAGGTGGATCTCATCAAGGCTGGATTGCATAAATAATCTGATTAGTGCTCTCCTCCTGCCCAGCTCCCTACAGTCAGGGATAAGGTTCTGCTGTTCTCAGGAAATTATTCATGATGTTTATTCATGATCCTGTTTTTCTCGGGGAGCTGGGATCCTCAGAGGTATCGGGGTGAATTCCAAGCACAGGCCTGTGCCAGACAGGAGAGGTGGCAGGGACTGCAAAATGCTGCAGGGAGGGGAGGGGATGGAAGCAGGAGTGGAATTGCTTTGCCAGGACCATCCATCCTGTCCTGGGACACCAGGACACGGCTTGGGGGAGTTCTCGGGCTCAGAGGAGTGATGGGACCTTAAATCCTGTCCCACCTCATTCCATGGGCAGGGACACCTCCCACTGTCCCAGGCTGCTCCAGCTCCAGTGTCCAGCCTGGCCTTGGGCACTGCCAGGGATCCAGGGGCAGCCACAGCTGCTCTGGGAATCCCAGCCCAGCCAGGAATTCCCAGTTCCCAATCTCCCACCCATCCATGCCTCTGGCAGTGGGAGCCATTCCCTGGGTCCTGTCCCTCCATCCCTTGTCCCCAGTCCCTCTCCAGCTCTCCTGGAGCCCCTTCAGGCCCTGCAAGGGGCTCTGAGCTCTGCCTGGAGCTTCTCCTCTCCAGGGGAACATTCCCAGCTCTCCAGCCTGGCTCCAGCCCTTGGCATATCTCCATGGTCTCCTCTGGAGTTCTCTCCTTTGAAGCCAGTTTTATACAGAAATTAAGGGTTAAAGGCACTTGACCTTTTTAATTTATCCAAGGGAAAAGTAAGAGCCAATTTCTCTGTGTTCTTTAGAGCCATCACAGGCAGGCAATTCCGATACTTTAATTTAGCAAAAAATGCCATAATGAGAAGCAAAGGCTGGAAGGTGAAACTAAACAAACCTTGAGTAGGAATAAAGTTAATTAAGCAATGAAGGCAGTAACCTAATATGGAGCAGGCTCTCTATCATTTGAAGATTTAATAAAATTATTATCCTTGAAGAGAGGCCCCAGCTGGAGTTGGCAGGGAGGGAGCAGGAGCAAGGACAGCCCTTCCTGGGCTGGGAATGGGAATGGGGCTGAGCTCTCCCCACAACAAAGCTCCCTGTGCTCCGCTCCTGGGCAGCCAGGGGAAATCCTGCCTGAGGTTTTCCAGGTGTTCAGAGGCTGATCTGCAACTCCAGCCTGGAGCAAAGGAGGCTCAGGGGGACCTTGTGGCTCTGCACAGCTCCTGCCAGGAGGGGACAGCCGGGGGGTCGGGCTCTGCTCCAGGGAACAGGGACAGGAGCAGAGGGAACGGCCTCAGGCTGGGCCAGGGCAGGCTCAGGGTGGGCACAGCAGGAATTTCCCCATGGAAAGGGTGCTCAGGGATTGGCACTGCCCAGGGAGGTTTGGAGTGCCCATCCCTGCAGGTGTCCCCTGGAGGTGGCACTGAGTGCTCTGGGCTGGGGACAGGGTGGGCATGGCGCACAGCTGAAATTCCATGGGCTGGGAGGGCTTTTCCAGCCTCAGGGATTTTGGGATTCCAGGTCCTTGTCCCAAAGCCCTTTTCACACCAGGTGTTGTCCATCCAAACCCTTTTCCTGGCATTCCTGCGTGGAGCAGCATCCCAATGACCTTTAGCAGCCCCGGGTTGCTCTGTGCCCTGCTGAAGGTCAGGGCATCCACCTTGCCCGGGCTCTGGGAGCAGGGAGAGGACAGGATGGAGCAGGATGTTCTCTGCAGGCACCTCCTCCACCCTCAGCACAGGCAGAACTGCATCCCACACACATTTTGCCAAGATCTACAAATTGCCCAGTGCACAGAGCTCTCCCACAGCCAGCGGCCATCCAGGCTTCCCAAACCAGCCCAAACATTCAACAGTGGGAGCTCCCAAAAGCAGAAACATTTCGGAAATACACCTGAAAACAGAATCACCTGACAGACTTACTTTTACACAGGAGCCATTCCAGACACGTTGTGCATTATGTGGAAGAAGAGGGAAAACAAGGAGCAATAAATGAGGCAGGGAAAGCTCCCCTGGCCAGCAGAGCGAGTGCTCTCCTCTCCCGGCCCCTCAGGCATCCTGAGCATTCCCTTGTGAAGGCTGCTCTGGAGCAGAGGCTGGATGGAGTTACAGAATTTATTAAAGGATCTCCTCCATGGGTCCACCTTGGGCAGCACCAGAGCCCAGCCAGGGCTGCACCCAAATGACCCAAAATGGTCCCAAAATGCACGAGCGCTCCCGGGGCTCTCCCTGGGATCAGTTCTGCTCCATTGGCACCTTGGAGTTCATTGTCCCATTCCAGCTTTAGCCCAGGCAGTCCCATCCTGCTTGTTTTTCTCTCTCCAGCCCACGGTGTTTGTGCTCCTGGGCTGAGATTTGGATCATTTGTCCTTGGTGCCCAGCTGGAGCAGGAATTGTTTTGTGTCCCTGCTCTGTGCAGAGAGCTCAGCATCCCCTGGTATGGAGCCCAGACCCACACACTGAAGCAGCTCAGAATGTGAAAATAGAAAAGCCAAACCTGAGGCATCACCTCAGCCATCATGAGGGGTTAAGGCCCCTCTATAACATGGAGAACAATTCTGGCCCCGGTGCCCAGAGCAGCTGTGGCTGCCCCTGGATCCCTGGCAGTGCCCGAGGCCAGGTTGGACACTGGGGCTGGAGCAGCCTGGGACAGTGGGACGTGTCCCTGCCATGGCAGGGGTGGCACTGGGGGGGATTTAAGATCCATTATTCCAGGGCTGTTTCCCCTCAGTCCTGCCTGTGCTGCGTCACCAGGACAGCTCAGCTGCTGCTCACAGCCTCTCCCAGTGTTGCTCTGATTGTCCCTTCCCCATCCCTCACCCCTCCAGCTTCCCCAGCTCCCTCCCTGCTCCCAGGTGATTGTACTGGGTTCTTTTGGGATGTTTTCCACAGCCCTCACAGGCTGGTATTTCTGCAAGCTCCTCTGCACAGCTGAACTCCCTCCTTATTACTGCAGCTCAGATCATGAAGGAGCTGCACGCACTGGGAATAATCAAAAAATGCCACGGAGGAAAGTCCCAGGAGGACGCTGAGAAAACTTCAGCCCAAACAGGGCCCTGATCAAAGCAGGAAAATTTGAAAGCATTTGACATCCAGGAACTCCCCTTTTATGCTGCTGGCAGGTGAGAGCTGCCTGCTCGGGCTGAAGAATGCCTTTTAAAAAAACACATTTTCCAGAATGTGCAGCTAATGACTCCAAAAAGAGTTCTGTGAGTAAGCACCTCCTCAGCAAACAGAATTAGCAGAAGTAGGGCAAAGAGAGGAGGAGTGGCTGGAGGTGCCCCAAGGGTCACAGCCCATATTCCTGTGTTTATATATAGATGTCCTAAATAGCAAATTGGGCTCCATTTGTTCTTCCCAGGGGTCCGGCTGTGGGGGTGGCACGGACAGGGCAGGAGTGGGGAAATTTGGCTCTCCTGGGTGCCAGGAGCACACGTAGCACTAATTAATCTCCAATTTGACTGTGGAAATAACCTCCCTCTTGGCTTGTAGGGCTCCTCCTGGGAGCTGTTCTTACCCTGTCCCTGTCCCTGTCCCTGTCCCTGTCCCTGTCCCTGTCCCTGTCCCAGCTCCGTGATCCAGGGGTGATCAGTGGCACTGGGCCACCAGCACAAACCTTGAGTCCAGCTCACTTTGGGGCCTGACTCAAGCCAAAATTATCCCTACTCCATATCTGGTTTTATGGCTGCACCATGCAATGACTCAGGCTTTGTAGGGAAAAAGCTCCTCTAAAATAAAAGTTTGTCAATAAAAAGCTCTTTGTAACCGGCCTCCCCCAGCGCCTGCCTCCAGGAGATCCATCAGGAAACGCTGCCTTTGTGGGCTCTCCAAAGGGCTTTCCTCTAATAAAAAGTGAACTTATTGACAAGCTTTCCTGGCTGTTCTTTCCCAAGCTTTTGTAAAGATATAATTGTCAAGATGATATAGATTTATTTGGCATCCTGGCTAGGCCTGAGAAATTACAGCTGTACCTTCCTGTCAAACTCACGCCTTCAGCCAAATTGGGCTGAAATTGTGCACCAGTGCTCACGTGGAAGACTGCAGGAGACAGCATTTCCAGGGCCTTGGCTCTGAGGGAAAGGGGAAAAAGAAAAGGAAGGGAGGGAGGGAGGGAGGAAGGGAGGGAGGGAGGGAGGGAGGGAGGGAGGGAGGGAGGGAGGGAGGGAGGGAGGGAGGGAGGGAGGGAGGGAGGGAGGGAGGGAGGGAGGAAGGGAGGGAGGAAGGGAGGGAGGGAGGAAGGGAGGAAGGGAGAAAGAGAGAAAGAGAGAAAGAAAGAAAGAAAGAAAGAAAGAAAGAAAGAAAGAAAGAAAGAAAGAAAGAAAGAAAGAAAGAAAGAAAGAAAGAAAGAAAGAAAGAAAGAAAGAAAGAAAGAAAGAAAGAAAGAAAGAAAGAAAGAAAGAAAGAAAGAAAGAAAGAAAGAAAGAAAGAAAGAGAGAAAGAGAGAAAGAGAGAAAGAGAGAAAGAGAGAAAGAGAGAAAGAAAGAAAGAAAGAAAGAAAGAAAGAAAGAAAGAAAGAAAGAAAAGAAAGAAAGAAAGAAAGAAAGAAAGAAAGAAAGAAAGAAAGAAAGAGAAAGAAAAGAAAGAAAGGAAAAGACAATGCCATGTTTAAAGTTAAAAAGGAAAAAAGAAAAACCCTTTTTTTCCTTGGATGGCCTGGCCTCATTCATCCGCCTCAGGTGGGAGAACATTGGGAGCAGATTGCCCAAAAACCTGGAGATATCCCAGCCCTGGAAGTGTCCAGGGGTTTGGAGCATCCTGGGACAGTGAGAGGTGTCCCTGCCACAGCAGGGGTGGCACAGGAGGGGATTTAAGGTCCCTCCCATCCCAAACTATTCTGGGATTTATGGTCTCTGTAAGGTTTGGAAATTTTTGATTGTTTTTCTTTGTCCATGTCCAAAGAATGGGGTGATTCAGGTTATAAACGTGCACTTTGTAAAGGACAGGAATATTCAAAAAGAACAAATTCTAAACATCCCTCTCTGCCCAAAGCCAGCCCTGGCCCCACCAGGATGGGGCTGGAGACCCTCCCTGGGTCAGGAGTCCCACAGTGAACAGGCTGTCAAACGAGACCCAAAACATTTCCTCCATTTCCACATCCATTCGGTGTTCTCATTAGTGAATTATGCCTGGAATCTTCATCTCCACCCAGAAATATCCTTTTTTTAAAATTCTTTTTGGTGCTGACCCTTTCCAGCTTCCCCTGCAGCCCTGGGAGCACTGCGAGCCCTCCAGACCTGGTGGGTCCTGTGAATATTTAACCCTGGGGAAAAGAGCGACTGAACCAACCCCTGCCAGACTTCAGACCGTGGAATTCTGCCACGGAGTTCCACCCTTGGCACCTGATCCAGCACAATCCCAAGGACCTGGGATGGAATCAGCATATTCCAGCTGAGGAATCCTCCCCCACTCCCAAATGCAATGGAAGTGGTGAAGTTGGGGTGAAGTCCCCCCAGCTCCCAGATCCCAGACCCCAGATCCCATCCTGCAGCAGTCCCTGACACCTCAGGATTTCCACATAAATTTGGGATCACCCTGGGAACCTTTCCAGGAGCTGCCCATGCACGCGACAAAATGAGAACTTTTGCCTGCTCTGCTTCTGCCTGAACTTGAGCACCCTGTAGTTGAGACACTTCTGGTGATTCCAGAAAAATTAGGTGGGGAAGAAGAAACTCTGTTCTTTGCCTCCCTTGCTCTTCAAATGATTATTCTTTCATTTTTTAAAGCACTACCCAAGGCTGCTCTCTGCAAACTTGATCATTCTGTGCAAAACCTACTTAAAATTCTCTGCTGTTCCTGAGAAATGGTGCAAAACGTGGGAGCCTGGGAATTTTAAGCATCCTTGGTGTTTGTTGTTACAAGGAACAAGGCACTGAGGCAGGGAAATATCCAGCTGCTCCTTTGGCCCAGACCTGCTCTGCTCCTTGCTCTGTGACTGGAAGTTCCAGCACATTAATTGTGACCTTGCTCACTGCTCCAGAGAGGACTGGAATGCTCCACACAATGTTCAAAATAATTGTGGTTTTAATGAAGTTTTGTGGCTCTGGATCCAGGCTGGCCAGGAAGGGAAGTCCATGAACCACCTCCCTCAGGGTGGGGGAGAAGGTGACGTGGGAAATTCCAGTACTGGAATTATATCCTGTCAATTCAGGTTCTTGACATGATCATCTCCTCAAGACGTGTTTAGATAGACATGTTTTGGATATTTTTAAATTATTAATATTTTGTTTTTTATGTAAGACCTGCTCCTTATAGACACTCTGGAAAGATCCAGAGAGGGTGGGGAAGGTGCTCCCTCACCCTGGCACTGCTGAGGCCCCATCTGGGCACTGCTCCTGTTTTTAATCTGATTCCATGGATCCTCCAACTGCACATCCCTGAGCCCCAAGTTTCCCAAACTAATCCTGCCCTTATCCCAGGGGGAGAAATCAGACACAGGCCACAAAATGGACACCAATTCCTTGGAGACTGGTCCTCATCTCAAGCAGTAAAACAGCAAAAGGTTTTTCTCTCTCTGCATAAAAGAACATATAAAATATATGCCCCTGTCCCTGCTCCTGCTCCTGTTCCTGTCCCTGCTCCTGTCCCCGCTCCTGCTCCTGTCCCTGTCCCTGCTCCTGCTCCTGTTCCTGTCCCTGCTCCTGTCCCCGCTCCTGCTCCTGTCCCTGTTCCTGCTCCTGTCCCTGTTCCTGCTCCTGTCCCTGCTCTTGCCCCTGTCCCTGCTCCTGTTCCTGCTCCTGCTCCTGTTCCTGTTCCTGCTCCTGTTCCTCCTCCTGCTCCTGCTCCTGCTCCTGCTCCTGCTCTGCTCCTGTCCCTTCTCCTGCTCCTGCTCCTGCTCCTGCTCCTGCTCCTGCTCCTGCTCCTGTCCCTGCTCCTGTTCCTGTTCCTGCTCCTGTCCCTGTCCCTGCTCCTGTTCCTGCTCCTCTTCCTGCTCCTGTTCCTGTTCCTGCTCCTGTTCCTGCTCCTTCTCCTGCTCCTGCTCCTGCTCCTGCTCCTGCTCCTGCTCCTGCTCCTGCTCCTTCTCCTGCTCCTGTTCCTGTCCCTGCTCTTGTCCCACTCCTATTCCTGCTCCTGCTCCTGCTCATGCTCCTGCTCCTGCTCCTGCTCCTGCTCCTGTCCCTGCTCCTGTTCCTGTTCCTGCTCCTGTTCCTGCTCCTTTTCCTGCTCCTGCTCCTGTCCCTGCTTCTGCTCCTGTCCCTGTCCCTGCTCCTCCCAGGACATCCCTGGGCTGGGAGCATCCCTCTGGGCAGGGGTGTAGGAATGTGCCCCTGTTGACAGAGTAAACAAGTTACTCTTTGTCCCCTTAAAAAAGAAAAAATCCCAGAAGTTTTTCTCCTCAATTTGGTTAAAAAATACCTCATAGGACCTTGGGGACTTCACCTCGAATTTAAGGATAGGAAACTGGACAGGAGCCAAAAAGTCCCACCTAAGCAATTCACTAGGAAAAGAAGAGAACAAAAGAAGTAGATCATTCTTGTGAAATGTTTTAGCAGGAGCAAGAACCTTGTACCCTGACTTGGTTTTTCTCTGTAAATGTCGGAACTCAAAATGTCCCTCAGACATTTTTAGAGGTTCCAGGCCTTGGTCAGAAGCATTTTAGACCCTGGCAAGCAGCTGAGAACAGCTGTGATTTTGAGTTTGAACCATGGAATGAATTACCAACTTTGAAGGTGGAACAAGCAGTCACAGAGGGTTAGATGGTATAGTAAAAGTAGTCACAAATTAGAGGGAAAAATTTTTTAGTATTGTACAGGGGGGTTTTAACACCTGTACAGGGGGGTTTTACTTTGTACAGGGGGGTCAGGAGTTCTAAGATGGAGGAAAGTGGACCTGATCCTGTTCTTCCTCCTTCTTCTTCCTTACCTCCATGTTCTTGGTGATGTTGGCATTTTTCTATTGGTTTAGGCTAGGGACACACTATTCAACGTAGGTGATAGATATTGGCACATTATTGTAAATATAGTACACATAATTTCTGGTATATAATGTTTGTACCATCCCACTGAGGGCAGAGCCCCACACGCTGCCCTGCAGGACAGACCTGCGGCAGGGCAGCAGAACATGTTAGAGATAAGCAAAAATAAACAACCTTGAAAACAGCGCAGACGAACTATGGCTTCTTCTTTGGCAACGGGGCAGAAAGACAGAGACTTTCTACAATCTCGGAATCACCAATACCCACAGATTCCGACATGTAAAGAGCTTTTTTATTTTGCCTTTTATAAAAACTTTTTGTTTCCAACACTGTCACAGGAGCCATCCTGCTACTTTTATGCCACCTGAGGCAGCTGAGCTATCAAGGGTATAATGTTTATCTCTGAGAGCTTATAAGGCCTGGCTCGAATAGATAAAACATTACAGGGGGTCCCCAGCTCATCCTTGCACTGCTCAGCATCCCAAACCAGAGCAGGGAGTGATAAATAAATGTCAGAAAAGTTCTGCAGGAGCTTCTGCTGCTCCTGGGGCAGCTCAGGCCCCAGAGTTACTGCTCCCTGAAGGTAAAAAGCTCCAAGGGAAAAGCTTTCCCTTCTCTTACCACCATATCTCACAGATGTTACAGAGCTGGACTCTGGCTTTCAGCACCTCCCATTATCTAACCACACACAGAAAACCCCATTTTGCAGTCCATGCTAAAGGCTAAGTCCAGCTGACTGCTGAAACACACTTTCCTTCATATCCAGACCCACAGCAATCCCTCCCCAGCATTCCCAAATGCTTTCAGCACTGTCTCAGATCCTTTAGCGTTTTAAAAAGCAATTCCAAGTTCTGCTGGGCAGGGGTAAATCCCAGTACCCCTTTTAAACAGCCTGCAGCACGTGCATTATCAGATCAATGCTGTGGATCTCTAAAAACCCGAGGAAAGACATTTTAGCCCCACTGTTCATTGAAATGCAGGTGCAGCACCCTGGTCCTTGTGGCTCCACAGGCTGACTCACACCCCAATTCCAATTAGCTTCAGCTCATTAAATGGGAAGCAAGTTTGTTGTCATCTTGCCTCAAACAGCTCGAACATTCCTAATTGGGGGGAAAAAACCCTGTCCACTAGGTTCCATTTAATTTTTAGACAAAAATGAAACCATTCCTCAGTGCTGCCTAATTCCGGTGTCAGCTGTGCAGGGGGAGCTCATTGCTCACACCAGCGTGGGTGGGAGCTGCTTTGATGTGCAGATCAATCCATTCAGCAAGAAATGTGCAAAAAGGCTCCCTGTCCCTCTGTCCTGCTCATTTCTTGCTTGGGATAAGTGCAGTACTCTGAAAATCCCCAGCTCTGACAGAGCAGTGCTCCAGGGTGGTTCTGGAACGTCCTGGGAGGTGCAGCCAAGGAGCTCTGTGGGAGCCCAGCACGTCCCTCTGCCTGCCCTGGCTGGCTCCAGACCCTGGCAGGGGCTCACAGACCTTGGCACAAAGTCAAAAACACCTGTGGCTTCCATTTTAACCTGTGGAAAAAGCTGCCAACTCTGTGTGAGGAATTACAGCCACAAGGGTTTGAGTGGTGTGGTAGTTGAGTTAACACAGGGTGAAAAAGTAGAATTTTGGGGTTTTTAGAATGGGTTTCAAAGGGACAAGATGGAGGGATTTGGGCATGTCCTGACTTTCTTCTCCTTCTCCTTGCCCTCCATGCCTTGCTGTGCTGGTGACACTTTTCTGTTGGTTTAAGGCACAGACACACTGTCCAACATAAATGACAGATATTGGCACGTTATTGTAACCATGGCACAGGCAGTTTTTGGTATAAAATGCAAACACCGCCCTGAGGGCAGACAGAATGCCATGGCCGAGCTGCTGGCCAGAGCTCAGCAGGGCAGAGAGAGAATGTTCTAGATAAGGGACAACAAACAGCCTTGAGAAGCTGATCCTGCACATTCAGACTCCTCCTTTGGCTGCAGGGCTGGAAACGAGGGATTTTACACTCTCAGGGTTGATAGCAGAAGGGTTTTAAATCATGGTGATTTGGGGGTTAAAAGGAAAGATAGGCTTAGTAGGCACAGGGAAAATACGCTGGGAAAGAATTGGCCTTGTGCTTGCTAGAACTGCACCTGTCTAGCCAGTATATGATAAATGATATAATTGTTAGATGTGATGATTGTTTAGTAATTAAATATAATTGCCGTTTAATCATGAAAATAATCATGAGAAACTGTAGTCAGGGGCTTGAGAAAGATCACGAGAAACTCATACTTGAATAAGGTCAATGTATACAATAGAACAATATAAGTTTAATAATTAACTTGTAAATTATACAAGGATAGAATATAAAATACGTTCAGCTCGAAAGCCATGTGGGAGTCAGATTTGGGTCTGTACCCCTGATTCCCAGAGCTCTTCAATAAAAGCACTGCATAGAATCGTATCCTGTGATTCTGTGTGCTCCTGAATACTAACAGGGTCACCTTGACACCCAGACCCTGAGAAATCCCTTCGTCCCCTGCCCAGGAATGATGTCCTGCAGCAAACACTGCCCCTGTTCTCACTGAGGTGCAGCCCTCGAGGCTCTCCCAGTCTGTCCCAGTAAAGATGTTGTGGGCAGCAGCTCTGAGCTGGCTGAGCAAAACTCCCAGGATCAGGAGCTGCTGCAGCCTCACCAACACTTCATTAGCAGGAGGCTGATCAATCAAGGCCTGATCAATCCAATTATCAGCAGGGATATGAGAAACCCCTTGGGAGCTGTTTGCACACCCAGGGAGGAGGGGTGGTCAGGCACATCCTTCCCTGGCATGGAGCTCTGGGACTTGGCCTGAGCCCTCAGACCCAACTTGAATGTGTGGGGAGGCTCGAGGAACCAGCCCAAAGACAGCTGCTAATGAGAGATAGGAGAAATTCCATTTTGCTTCCCTACATCTGCTTTCCAATCCCAACTTCTTTGGATTTCAGGTAGGAAAAAATGCATTTTCAAATAAAAATGTGACCTCTTTTTATGACCAGTTGCAGGAGGAAATCCCTGTGCCCCAGCCAGAGCCAGAGGAGGGGATCAGAGACCCTGCAATGGAGTTGGTTTTACCTGGAGTGAGTGGCTGATGCATTGCTGCTGAGGCCATGTGTCAGAAACCCTCCAGAAGTATAAAAATACCACGTAAAGTCACGGCAGTTTAAATCCTTTCCACTCCTGGTCCCTCCATTTGAGACAGGGGCTGCAGGCAGGAGTAGAAATGTCCCTGGAGCTGGAAGGGGCACAGAGCCTGCCCCACTCAGAGGACATGGAGAGCAAACTCCAGCAGGAGCTCTCCACAGAGGGGCACCACCCCATCTCCTCCCCACAGCGTGTTTAAATTAATTAAGGACAGAATTCCATTGTTGAATCCTGATCCTGAAGGCCCAAGGCACCAGAGGAGAGCAATTATGGAGTTGTGCATCCCGAAATTCCCCTCCTCACTGTGCCCTGGTGACCCCCTCTGCAATTAGCAGGGGAGGGGAAGTGGGGGTGGCCCCAGCTGTGATATGGGGGCTCTGTGGCTCCTCAGCAGCTCCCGAGGAGCAGGCCCATTCATCATTATCCATTAGCCATTATCCATTATTCATTATTCATTAATTATTAATCATTCATCCCTCCTGCCTCTGCCTGGCAGCCCCGGGCGCCTCCAGCCCGGTTCCAGTGCCCGGCCCAGCACTGTGGGGTGGCCACACACAGAGGGGTGAGGGGACAGGGGGTGACACCCCCAGTCCTGCTGCAGTCCCAGACCCCCACAGGTGCTCCTGTGCCCACCTGGGGCTGTCCCTGCAGCTCTTTCAGTTTGGATTACAATTCTGCCCTCAGAGGGTGGAGAGGGGCTGGGCTGGAATTGCCAGAGCAGCTGTGGCTGCCCCTGGATCCCTGGCAGTGCCCAAGCCCAGGTTGGACACTGGGGTTGGGCACCCTGGGACAGTGGGAGGTGTCCCTGCCATGGCAGGGGTGGCCCTGGGTGGGATTTAAGGTCCCTTCCCACAGAACTGTGGAAGCCCAGCAAGTCCCTTTGGCTGCCCTGGCTGGCTCCAGACCCTGGCAGGGGCAAGTCAAAAACTCCTGTGGCTTTCATTTTAGCCTGTGAAAAAAACTGCCAACTCTGTGTGAGGAATTACAGCCACAAGGGTTTGAGTAGTGCGGTAGTTGAGTTAACACAGAGTGGAAAAGTAGAATTTTGGGGTTTTTAAAATAAGGGGTTCAGGGGACAAGATGGAGGGATTTGGGCGTGTCCTGACCTTCTTCTCCTTCTCCTTGCCCTCCATGCCTTGCTGTGATGGTAACACTTTTCTGTTGGTTTAAGGCACAGACACACTGTCCAACATAAATGACAGATATTGGCACGTTATTGCAAACATGGCACAGGTAGTTTTTGGTATAAAATGCAAACACTGCCCTGAGGGCAGACAGAATGCCATGGCCGAGCTGCTGGCCAGAGCTCAGCAGGGCAGAGAGAGAATGTTCTAGATAAGGGAAATAAACAGCCTTGAGAAGCTGATCCTGCACATTCAGACTCCTCCTTTGGCTGCAGGGCTGGGAAATGAGGAATTTTACTTTTGGGGTCACCTCGATCACCAAACCTGGAGAAGAACCATTCTGTTCCCTGCATTTGAGGTCTCTGATGGGGCTGCCACCCGTCCCTGGGGACACCCAGGGCACCCCTGGGTGCCCTCCTGACCCAGGCACTGCCACCCTCTGTGCTGACTAGGAAGCCCTGTTCCTGTGCCCTGTCCCCTCAGCCCTGGGGACACCGTGGGTGACACTGAGGCAGGGACACCGGAGGGGCCTGGCTGCTGCAGCTGCCTGCTCTTCCCAAGCCCCTCCTGGCCCCTGCCCCCATTTTGGGTACCCCTGCCCCCATTTTGGGTACCCCTGCCCCCAAAGTGTTCCAGCTGCCATCCCATCCCACAGCAAGCTCCTGTCCTCCCTGGCTCGCCACCTCACTCACAGGACCATGGAATATCCCGGGCTGGAAGGAACCCACCGGGATCACCCAGCTCCAGCTCCTGGCCCTGCACAGGAACTCCCCAGACCCAGCTCCCTAAACCCCTTCCAGATGCCTCCAGGTGTTTCAGCCTTGGCAGGAGCCCCCCAGGCTGACCCAGGGGTGATTCCAGAACTGGGCCCTGTTTGGGAGCGCTCCTGTGACAGTGAGTGATGGCATGGCTGGCTCTCCCAGGGAAAAGCCAAATCTCATGGACACACGCTGGGAGAAGTTTTATACATTTATAGTTGTGTTTTACCCCTTGTGCTGTTATTGGGGACATTTGGGAGGGTGGGATTGTCACCGTGGCAGCAGCTGAGCCCAGCCGGGATTTGAGGCAGTGATCTCCACCCCTGGAGTGAAGGAGGAGTCCAGGGACAGAACTGTGGGGGAGCTAAAGGGTTAAAGGTGAAACCTCCATGGTGTGGGTGAGCACAGGGTGGGACAATCCTCTGCTCCTGGTGCTGGGATATTTTCTCTATTCAGTGTGCTGCTGTGCTTTGGATAAGGTTTTAATAAACCTTTACATTTTTTGGCAGTACGGATCATTGCTCTCACTCCCAGGCCAGGAGATGAGGGCACAGCCTGGCCCCACCATCCCGGGGACCCTCTGGGGCACAAGGAGGTGACACAGGTGAGGGGAAGGGAGGCACCACTCCCCCCATTGAGGACAGAGCAGGAAAAGTCCCCCAGCTGTCCCAGCCCCTGCTGCAGCTGCAGCACTAACATTTCCCCCTGCAGAGGTGGGTGTTTGGGCAGAGCTCCCACGGATCGGGGTCTGAGGGCAGCAGCAGTGCTGGAGCTGCCAATTAAACATTTCACCTGCGGGCTTGGTGGCTCTGCCTCTCCCCAGCAGCCCTGGCCAGCTGCAGCCCGCATCGTGACCCTGGGGGCTGTAACCCTCTGAAATATTTAGGCTGATAAAAGCCAATGTTTGCTTCGTTCCTTGCCAAATTTGGGGGTGGATGAGAAAGTGGAATATTTCACACAGCCCAGCTGCCATGGCCTGCAGGATTTGGGTGTCTCACATCAGTGCTGCACGGACAGGAGCTGCCCACAAGTGGGTTCCTGCCCTGGGTGCTGCTTCCAGCTGAAGTCAGACAATGCATTTCCAACACAGGAAATGTGCTCAGCAGAGATAAAAATACTCCAGTTCTCCCTCTTCTGGTCCTGGTGGTGTCCCAGCCATGGCTGCACTCCCACAGCAAGGGAGAACCTGGGCAGGCTTTGCACCAGGCTCAGGCGCTCCCCAGAGGTTGTGGAAGACCTCAGGTGAGTTTTGTGCCACTGTAAACGTGCAGAGGGTATGAACAAGTCACATCATCAGCTTCCTCCCCTGAGAATTCAACAGCCCCAGCAGGAAACCTCCATTTCCCCATCCAGGGCCTGCCCCAGTTCCCCACAGGCAGACAGACACGAGGAATCTGCTCCAGAGCAGCTCCTGGCAGCTCCAGCAGAGGGGATGGGACCCCACGCCAGTTCCTGGGAACTGCTGGCTCCTGCCTTGGACGCTGGTGCCACAAAAGGCATCATCTGCTGATCCCAAAACAGAATCCCAAACTGGCTGGGGTTGGAAAAGACCTTAAATCCCATCCCATCCCATCCCATCCCATCCCATCCCATCCCATCCCATCCCATCCCATCCCATCCCAGCCATGGCAGGGACACCTCCCACTGTCCCAGTGTCCAACCTGGCCTTGGGCACTGCCAGGGATCCAGGGGCAGCCACAGCTGCTCTGGCAATTCCAGCCCAGCCAGGAATTCCCAGTTCCCAATCTCCCATCCAGCCACACTGGCAGTGGGAGCCATTCCCTGTGTCCTGTCCCTCAATCCCTTGGGAATGATCTCCCTATTTCCTGTGGGGTCTCTCCAGCCCCAGTGAGGTCAAACCTGGCCTTGCACCCTCTCCCCTTAATTATGAATAAAGTTTCCTCCTCTAAAACTTCCCCAGAAATTCTACCCATTCTCAGCCTTGCCCAATGATCTCCCACCAGCACACAAAGCAGAGAACATTCCCAAGGGGTGGAGGCCACGCAGGATGGTGGGGCAGTCTGAGCTCTCAGAGCTCACAGGCTGTGCTCGCTGTGGTGACTCTGCTCCCCCACACAACCTCTTTAAAATCCAGAGGGAGTCCCACTTTAATTTGCAGACATTTAATGACAATATCACTTTGGAAATGAGAGTTAACTTCTGAATGGTGTGGATTCCTTCATCTGATGAGGAGGAAGTGTGCCTGCAATGATAATCATTTAATACAGCCATGTGGGTAAATATCAAAGAATTTGTAGCTCTTTATTGATGCTGTGCTCACAAAACACTTCAATTACCTTTTTTTTTTTTATATCTGATCTGAATTTTCAGTGCATTTCACCTGCATGGCTTGGTGCAATGGTGAACCAGAGCATTTGCAGTTTCCCCATTCCTCATTTAACTGAGGAGCTTTTGCCTCTTCTGGGGACCACACAAGGTGGGGAGAGCTCTCAGAGGGGCTGAGCCCAGAGAGGAGCAACTCTGACAGCGATTCCCTGATGGAATCTCCAGGCAGAGCAGAGATTCCTGGGCTGCCAACACCAAGATTTTCACCCATGTCCATCCCAAGGTCCAGCATTTTGGGGGGTATTTCCATATTCACCCCACACACCTCACCTGTAAGTCCAATCACACCTGTCCCTTCCTCCTCACACTCAGCTCTGCTGAGATCCTGCAGCTTCCCCCACCTTCATCCCTCGAAATATCAGATTTTTGGCTGCTCCAGAGGCTCTTCTCTATCAGGCTGTGTTAAAATATCCATATTTTCCACACAGGTTCCTCTCCTGGTCTGATCCATGTCCATCTGACCCAGCTCCAGTTTTATTTCCATTTTTATCCAAGGAAAGCCCAGCTCTTTTCCTCCAGCCCAGACAGCCCAGGAGCAGCCAGACCCGTGGGATCCACCTGCAAATGTCCTTCCAGAGAGCAGAAATTTAAGGAACTCCCATCTAGCCATGAGCAGGGAGAACTTTCCCTGAGAATCCAGGGAAGTTCCCACTTGGATTGAGGACCTGCCTAAGGCCCCATCCACAAATTCATTTCCAGACGGTAAAGCAGTGCAGGAGTCATTCAGGTTTGCATGGAATTCCAGAGCAGTTTGGGATTTAAAGCTCATCCAGTTCCACCCCTGCCTTGGACAGGAACACTTTCCTTTATCCCAGATTTTTTAACCATTTTTCCTTAATTTTTCCACCCTGGTTTAACAGCTTTCCTCTGGCCAAACTCCTCCTGCCAGCCTGGAACACCTTTGGTTCATCCAGTGATGCCTTAGGATTTTAGCTTTTCCATTTTTTATAAATCCCACTTCTTTGTCCCTGTCCATGGGAAAGATGGGAGGTGCAGGAGCAGCCCCTACAGGGTTTCCACTTTCCCCAAATATTTGCTGTTTCAGGGAAAAATCTCTGTGCCCAGAGACAAGTGAGGGTAAAATATATTTAAATGAAATCCAAAGGTTTGAACGAGTTTATTTTTAGCAAAGCCAGCTGGGGTTTGAAATTTCACTTCCAAGGGAAATCCTGCAAAAAGCAAGGCAGGAACAGAGGATTAGAAATCAGAAAGTTTTGCTTTAGAATATTCCTGCAAAGAATTTGGGGGGTGGAAATTGGAGGATATCAAAACACCAGGAACTGTTCCAATTTCCATGCTGCTTCCACTTACACGCACAATGTATATTTAATAATAAAATGTTAGAGTGCAATGAAATCAAACAGCCTGTTTGGAACAGAGAAATGGTCTGAATGAAGGCACAACATGGATGAGGTTTTAGAAGATAATGTGTGAAATTCCCCTTGCACCTCCCCGAAGTTTAGGTGCTGTTTTTATGGATAACCCCCCTGCTCCTGCAGAGCTGCGACAGCAGCGAGCTCAAAGCGTTGCCTGAACAAAAGCAAAGCACAGAATGAAATATTTTCTTTCCAGAACCTTCAGAGCCATAGAATTGCCTAGAGGTTTCCAGGCATTCCTGCCCTGGCACAGGTAAAGCCCAGCACAAATCAGGAGAAATTAAATGTGTAACAAAAGTCTCTCTCAGCCAAGGAGATTATTTTTATTTTATTCTTCAGCTATCAAATCCAAACAGCTTCGATCATTACCTCTTCTCCTTTGTTTCCTGGGTTAATATTCCTTTCCTTAGAAGAGAATTATTTCCAAGGCATCCAAATTCCTGCTGTGAAGCCAGGTAGGCTCTGCCAGGAGAGCAGCTCCCAGGGGCCCTCTCTGTTCCATTTGCATCCCCCAGAGCATCAAGGAATCTGTTCAGGGCCTCCCACTCCTTCAGGGAGGGGGAAGAAAAGCCTCCAGGCTGGTAATACTCATTTGAAAGCCTTCCTCAAGAGCCAGTGACCTAAATAGAGCTGAATTTCCTGGATTTATCCTGATGCTGCTGCTCCCAGGAGAGGTGAGAGCAGAGACTCCGTCCTGCTGTCCTTGGGATAACGGGAGGAACCTCGGCCTGTGAGCGCAAAAGCAGGGATTGAAGTGATGCACAGTGACAAAATCATCTTCTAGGAGCCTCTAAAAGATTAATTACTGCTCTTCCATTAGCCAAAACATCTGAAAAGTATTTTGGGAGCGCTGAGGGGCCTTGTCCTGCTGCTGTTGAAAACCCTGTGGGAAGGGGCAGCCCCAGCCCCACAGCACTGCTCATTCTGCCCTGCCCTGTCCCCATGGGACCACTCCTGGAACCAGCTGGAGCCCACATCAATCTCCTCTTCTTTTTGGGAAGGAAAAGCAGTGTCTTGGTTTGAACAGCCAGGTGTCTGCTGAGGAAGGCAGGAGCTTCTCTTGAAATGGAAAATTCAAACCCCCTCCTTGTGAATTGTTATAATTCTGAAATGAAGGGGCTCTCAGGCAAACATATAGGAATAGGAATAACAGTTCTTTACTAGAAAAATTTAAAATACAAATGCAATAGTACAAAAAAAAAAGGAAACAAACACTGGCAGAGTCAGAGCAGCCCTGGCAGCTGTGTGTCAGGGAGGTGGCAGCAGCCCCATCCCAGGGGGGCTCAGCCCTCCTGCAGTGCCAGCTGTGCTTCTGCTGGAGCAGGATCCTGCACAAGGGGGGAGTTTTCCTCTGGAGCTCCAGGGCTGGGGGAGATGGGCCTGGGCTCCTCTGGGAATGCAGGGGGAAGAAAGCTGCTCCTCTGGGAATGCAGTGGGAAGAAAGCTGCTCCTCTGGGAATGCAGTGGGAAGAAAGCTGCTCCTCTGGGAATGCAGTGGGGAGAAAGCTGCTCCTCTGGGAATGCAGTGGGAAGAAAGCTGCTCCTCTGGGAATGCAGGGGGCAAAGGCTGCTGTGCTGTTCCCAGGTCAGATTGGATCCAGGTAGGAATGTTTGGCTCCTCCCCTGGGTGCAGCATCTCCCCATGGATGATGGAATTTTCTCAGCCACTCAGGGACACTCAGTGGCATGGACAGCAGAGATTTCCAGGAGGGAGGATTGGCTGTGGGAGAGATAAAGAAACAGCCCAAAGAACAGCGGATAACTTCCCCAGCTCTGACAGACGGGGACAGAGCACCCCCAGCCACCCCTGCAGCTCAGGACAAGGAGCCAGGGACAATCCAGGCTGCAGCCCTGCCAGCTCCCCAGGTGCAGCTGATGGGATGAGCTCTGATTTTTAAAAGTGTTAAGTTTTCTTTTTTATTTCTTTTGAAAGTTTTAAAGTTCTCATAAAGCTTCTTTAGCCTTCTGATAATGTTTACATATTTCTACTGGAGTTCTCACACTGTTCATGTAAAAAATGATTGTTTTGCATTCTTCTTTGTTGGAGGAGAGAATTGATGGGCTGTTGGTTTGGCCAGTGTGGTCAGAGAGGTGGCAATTCCATCCTCCAATCCACTGCCACTTTTGGAATTCTGTATATTGCGAGGCCAGAAATAAAATTGTCTCTTTTTCTCTTTTGAACTTACCAAGCTTCTGTGTGCTCATTTCGTGTCCAACAGCGACAGGATTACACAGAATCAATGAGTTTGGAAAAGATCTCCAAGGTCAGCAAGCCCAGCCTGTGACTGATCCCCACCTTGGCACCAGCCCAGAGCACTGAGTGCCACCCCAGTCATTCCTTGGGCACCTCCAGGGGTGGTGAAGGTGCCTCAGAGCATTCTCAAAAGCAGATTTTAACATATTTTTACATATTTGACCCAAGGCTGGCCTCACTGATCTCAGAAACTTGAGCCTCACCTGAACAATTCCACCAGTCAGACACGCCTGGATCTGCCCCAGCATCATCCCCAGGGCTTTGCAGTCTGAGCAGAACCTCAAACCACACTCCTGGAAATGTCCCCAAGTGCCACCCAGGGCAGAATGGGACCCTCAGTGCTCAAACCACTCCTTAAAGCTCAGCTTCGGGCAGCTCATCCCTCTGCACCTCCAGCAGAGCTCCTGGGAGGACCAGAGCCAGGTTTAGCTTGTTAGAGGTCATCAAAGCTTTGAGAATGATGCTACAAATCCCTTTGAAAATAAAAATTAAACCAATTCAGCCTCACCTCGCTGATAAACTCTGAGCCCAACAAGAGCTGGAGTTAATTATTCTTCTAAAGGCAGATTTTTCTGCACACCCTTGGAATTATCTCTGCCATCCCCACACAGATCTCTGATAATGTTAATGAACTCCATGATTGGGCTGTGGGATCGCTTGGCTGCATCAAAACACTCGTGGTGGGGGGAAAACTCCTTGGCAGGGATAAAGGAGGAAGCTGGTGGATATCAGAGTGCCACTATCAGAGAGGAGATCAGCTCCCGGGGGAACACTGCCACTGCTGCAGCCTGAAATGCAAATCAGCCTGCAGGAGCTGCTGGATATAAACTGCTGCAGTGCTTTGAGGTGAATTCCATAGAAATGTGGGCCTGCAAAATGGATGTTTCCCTAATGGGCCATTCCTAGAATTTTTAAGGTTGGAAAAGACCTCTAAGGTCAGCAGGTCCAACTGTCAGCCCACCCCCAGTGTGGCCACCGCTGCCCCGTGTCCTCACGTGCCACATCCGCAGTTTTCTGGGCATTTCAAATGCTGGGGACTCCCTGTGCCACTGCTGGACAACACCTTCTCTGAAGAAATTCCTCCTCGTCTCCAATATCATTGAGCCATGAGATGGTTTGGGCTGGAAGGGACCCCAAATCCCACCCCTGCCATGGCAGGGACACCTCCCACTGCCCCAGGCTGCTCCAGCCCCAGTGTCCAACCTGGCCTTGGGCACTGCCAGGGATCCAGGGGCAGCCCCAGCTGCTCTGGCAATTCTGTGCCAGGGCCTGCCGACCCTCACAAGGAGGAATTTCCCCCCTGGTGCACCTTGAGGCCATTTGGGGTCAGTTCTGAGCATTTCCTCTTTTACTGGCCAACCTTTTAACCACTCTGAAAAGTTCTGGCTTAAAGACGGAGTTGCAGAAAGACAAAAAGTGATAAAAAAATCTTTCCACAAATCCAGGAAGGAAAAATTTATTTCAGAGTTACTTTGCAGCTTGTACTTTGCTTTTGGAGAGGTGAAACCCCTGTGAAATTTAAAGATGTCACCCTTCCTTTATCTTTTCACTCTTATTACTGAACTCCACCTTTTTCATCAAGCAAAAATCTGGAATTTGTTCAGGTGCTTCCTGGTGCAAACCCCAATTCCCAAAATCCAGCAGCCTTCAGGAACACCTCTGGGCTTTGTCCTGCCAACTTCACCTTCTGCAAACAATCCCTTGCTCCAAAAACCTCTGCAGGAAACTCCCCAGGGCTCCTCAAGGCCGTGCCACGTGTGCCACCACTCCAGGAACTCAGTAGGAAAAATGATCCCGACCTTTCCCGGTCTGCAATGCTTTCTCAGCCTCCCCTTCCTCCTGCTGGGTTCTTAGTTCAGCTCTAACCTTGTGGGGTTTATTCTTTTTTACAGTCTGCTTGCCCAAATTAGATGCAGCATGATAAGATTAACTACACCAGAGCCACCTAATGAGATGCAAATCCTGCCAGCACTCTTTTATTAATATCTCCCAGAATATTTCCTGTGGGGGCTGGGATTTGCTGGGACCTGGAATTCCCAGTTGTCCCACCACCCTGCTGGGGTGAGCTCCAGCCAGACTGGCGCAAGGTGGGAAACTTCTGCTCCTGCAAGAGGCACAGAGGTGGGGTGGGAAGTGTTCTCCTGAATAATTGAATACAGCTGGAATCCCTGAGGTTGGAAAAGCCCTCCCAGACCCATCCAAGCTGTGCCCAATGCCCAGCTTGTCCTGAGTGCGACATCCAGGAATTCCTTGGGCACCTCCAGGGATGGGGATCCATCCTTCTAATGCCCAACTGCACAAAGTCTGTAAGGAAGTCACCACCTCTGTATTTGTCCTTATTTTCAGGAAGAAAAGTTGCTTTTTCTCTGCTCCAATCTTCCAGATTTGTACTCCATAAAAAAAAGGCCTAATTAATTCCTATATTATTCTACCAGGTTGCTTATATAATCTATTCATGCAATATCTATATCCTGTATTTCTGATATTTTAGGATAAACTTGTTATAAGGATTTGTTAAAACATGAAAATGTGTTGGAGCAAATATTGTATGACTCTTCCCAGTAAAAAGGGGGAAATATGACTTTTTTTCCCTCATGAAACCACATTGAGTGTCTGTAGCTGCCCAGGAGCTGCTCCTGAGGAACTTCCAGGGAGACAAACCAGCCCTTTCCCTGTCCATGGGGACAATCCTCCTTCCAAAACCTGAGTTCATGGCCAGAGTTGGATACAAGAAGGGAAATTAAATCCCACATTTCCCCCACAGAGTGAAGAACTTACCCCAAGCAGAGCCCCCTCCCCAGGATGTAAATTTGCCACTTTTTGGGACACGACCCTTAATGTTCTGCAACAGACACATGAAATATTCTACAACAGACACCTGGAATGTTCTACAACAGGCACACAAAATATTCTGCAACAGACACACAGAATATCCTGTAACAAATACCTGCAATATTCTGCAGCAAACACCTGGAATATTCTGCAACAGACACCTGGAATATTCTACAACAGACATCTGGAATATTCTACAACAAACACCTGGAATATTCTGCAACAAACACCTGGAATATTCTCCAGCCAGGCTGCAGGAGGAGCTGACTGGAGCTGGGCACTTCAGACAGAGCCATAACCAACCTGCACATCACGCTCACTTCCAGCAACAGCGAGTTCTGACTCTGAGTACATCAAGGAAAGATTAAACACCCTCCAGGCCAGTTCTGAACCTGTTTTGGAGCTTTCTTTGAACAGAAAACCCTTCTCTGCCCTTGGCACTGTGCTAACAAACCCTGGCAATAATGCTTCAGTAACAGCATTAAGCAAAGACCTTCCATGACGTGGCCCAGATTTCCATTCCTTCCCAACCTCACCTGCTCCAGATGTCAGCAGCTCCCTAATGAACTTCAAAATTAATGCAGAGCTCCAGTCTCTGCTCTGGAGCACTGCAGTAATTCCACTGATTTAATGGCCAAAATTCCAAGTGATAAATGCCAGGGAAAGCTGCAAGGGCAAGGATTTTCAGGCAGCTCCTTCTGCCTGTCCAGGCAGTCTCCAACTGGCAGCACGAGGCCAAAGGGATGAAGGGAAGAGGAGCCAAGCCCAGAATTTCCCTTCTGAGCTTCTGGTGTGGAGAAACACAAAAAGTCTGGGATCTTTGAGATCAGGAAGCGTTCCTAGAGATCCTTCCGGCTCTGAGAGACACCGGTGAGATGTTCTGCAGCCACCTGGGGAAACAGCCCCAGCCCAGAGCTCCTGGGCAGTGTCTGAGTGAGAGCCTGGAATGGGGTGGTTTCACTTCAGGAGCTGCATTTAATGCATCCTCTGTGGCTTTGCTAAGCAATGAGGATGTCTCTGTTTGAACAGCCAGGTGTCTGCTGAGGAAGGCAGGAGCCTCCCCTGAAATGGAAAATGGAAACCTCCTCCCTCTGAATTATTGCAATTTTGAAATTAAGAGGTCCTCAGGCAAAGATATGGGGATAGGAATAACAATTCTTTACTAGGAATATTAAAAATACAAATGCAATTTTACAAAAAAACAGAAAACAAAGCAGTGCCAGAGTCAGAGCAGCCCTGGCAGGCTGTGGGTCAGGGAGGTGGCAGCAGCCCCATCCCAGGGTGGCTCAGCCCTCCTGCAGTGCCAGCTGTGCTTCTGCTGGAGCAGGATCCTGCACAAGGGGGGAGTTTTCCTCTGGAGCTCCAGGGCTGGGGGAGATGGGCCTGGGCTCCTCTGGGAATGCAGTGGGAAGAAAGCTGCTCCTCTGGGAATGCAGTGGGAAGAAAGCTGCTCCTCTGGGAATGCAGTGGGGAAGAAAGCTGCTCCTCTGGGAATGCAGTGGGGAAGAAAGCTGCTCCTCTGGGAATGCAGTGGAAGAAAGCTGCTCCTCTGGGAATGCAGAGGGAAGAAAGCTGCTCCTCTGGGAATGCAGTGGGAAGAAAGCTGCTCCTCTGGGAATGCAGGGGGCAAAGGCTGCTGTGCTGTTCCCAGGTCAGATTGTATCCAGGTAGGAATATTTGGCTCCTCCCCTGGGCAGAGCATCTCCCCATGGATGATGGAATTTTCTCAGCCATGTAGGGACACTCAGTGGCCATGAACAGCAGAGATCTCCTGGAGGGAGGATTGGCTGTGGGAGAGATAAAGAAACTGCCCCAGCTGTTTCTAACAGCTGCCCTATTAACAGAGAATATCCCCCAGGGTTACGAGGGATGGGTCATGGAACAGATAAAGAACAGCCTCCCCTCCTGGTGATAAGACCTCACACTTTTGGTCACACCTTGCACCGCAACCTCAGCCAGTGGCAAACCCCTCCCGTGGCAGCTGTGACTCCCAGGACGAGCAGGGGGTATTTGGCATTTTCCTGCCAGCTGAGCTGGTTCCAGAGCCCCTCTGCCACATTAAACCTCCCCCTCTCTGCCTTTCCCTCCCCTCCCTCCTCTCCCTGCCTCCAGCCCACCACTTACTTCTGAGTTCATGGAATTTTTCCTGAGGATAATGAACTATTAATTTCCTTTGTCCTTTCTCTTCTCCCGTGCCCTAAAATGGGAGGTTATTTCTCTTGTATTCTTCCTAAATCAATAATTGTATTCAGCCCATCTGCTCTGACTTCAGCTTGTGCTCCTTTCATTTGCAACTATTTGTTAAAGTACCAGAAATGTAATTATTCCAAAAATGCCACAGGTGTAGGAGATGCTTAGTATAAAGGAAATAAAAATTAATCAAGGCAGTGTTTGAATGGTTTAAAATCAAAGTTTGCCTTGTTCAGCTGGGAAAAGGCACAAGGGAAGGGGACAGGCAAGGTGAAGTGGAGGTGTCACAGATGGTGGTGGCACAGAGGGACTCAGCTCCACGTGTGTGGGGCTGCAGAGAGCAGGGGAGATCTTCAAGGCAAGTTTGGGCAAGAACAGCTTCCAAGGAACTCCCCAAAATGTAGTGGCAATAGCTGTGTGTGGAAGCACCAATATTTAGGGGGAAAATCCCCAAACCTCTGGTGGTGACCCCAAAGGAACCTCAGCAAGGGGCAGAGAGAGCCCCTCACTTCCCCAGGGTTTGAGCTGAACCTTTCTCTCTGAGATGTCCAACACCAGGAAATGCAAAGTTCACTCAAGGTGGGATTGATGATCCCTGGGGTGATGTGAATTTCATTCAATGGGGGATTGACTGTCCCTGGGGTGAATTTCCCATGGCCACAGGGCTGCCAGGTTATTGAAACCTCCCGTGACAGCTCTGACCCTCCCAGTGCAGAAATGAACATCCCAGTGCTGGAGCAGAGCTCCTGACCCTCCACCAGAGAGGGGGACTGGGGCTGCACGGGGACCTCTGGGGCTGCTTAGAGAACTTTGGGGTTCCACAGGGACTTTGGAGTTCCACAAGGACCTCTGGGGCCACACCGGGACCTTTGGGGCTGCACAGAGACTTTTGGGGCCAAACAGGGATCTTTGGGGCTGCATGGGGACCTCTGGGGCTGCATGGGGACCTTTGGGGCTGCATGGGGACCTTTGGAGCCATACATGGAACCTTTGGGGCTGCACAGAGACTTTTGGGGACACACAGGGAGCTTTGGGGTTGCACAGGGACCTTTGGGGCTGCATGGGGACCTCTGGGGCCATACAGGGACCTTTGGGGCTGCACAGGGACCTTTGGGGCTGCATGGGGACCTTTGGGGCTGCACAGGGACCTTTGGGGCTGCATGGGGACCTCTGGGGCCATACAGGGACCTTTAGGGCCACACAGAGACTTCTGGGGCTGCACAGGGACTTTGAGGCTCAACAAGGACTTCTGGGACTCTCCTCCTCTCCTCCCCATACCCCAAACACCTTCCCCAAGCTCTGGCCCTTCCCAAAGCTGCTGCTCCACCTTTCCACGCTCACACCTGTGGCAGCAGCTGAAAAGCCAGCTGTGAAGGGGAGTTCAAGGCAGGAAAACCCTTCCTGCAGCATCCCAGAGCAGGAGCAGCAGCTTGTGGCCTGCTCCTCCCCGCATTTCCGAGCTCTGGCAACTCCTGCAGGATCTGGAATCGCTGGGATGCAGCTGCTGCTGTTGCAGACACACTCCTGGTATCACAGCAAACATCGTCTGGCACACAGGCTGAGCTCCACCACGATCCTCGAGTTCCAGGCGCTGTGCTCTGCTCTTCCCCTGAGCTGAGCTGGGATCTTCCGAACCGAACCGAACTGAGCTGGGCTGGGAGCAGACCCCGCTCCTCTTTCAGCACACACACCCTTGGAACAGAGATCTCGTCCTCCTGGGGAGGAAACTTTACATTCCCTAGGAAACACACTTCTCAATGTGGGATTTGAGGATTCCCACCTGGATAAGGAGGAGGAAGGGATAAAGGCACCCTGATCATCTGCCGGGAGCTTAAAGTGCTCTAGGAAAGGGAAGATCCTGCAGCAGAGAGAACAGAGACCCGGGAAAGTGCCAGAGGGCAGGGATGGGTGGGAGATTGGGAACTGGGAATTCCTGGCTGGGCTGGAATTGCCAGAGCAGCTGTGGCTGCCCCTGGATCCCTGGCAGTGCCCAAGGCCAGGTTGGACACTGGGCTTGGAGCACCTGGGACAGTGGGAGGTGTCCCTGCCCATCCAGGGGTGGATTGGGATGGGATTTAGGATCCCTTTCCCCCAAACCATCCCGGGATTCTGTGTTTACCAAAATCAGCCGTGTTTGAACTCTCAGCAGCTGCACTTTGCTGCCCTCCCCTTCTCTTCCCTTCGAGTGTTTGGAGCTGCTTCTCCTCTCCGGAGCCGTTTCCATGGTTTTCCAACAGCTTTCACATTAAAAAGTTGATGCTTTGCTATGCTGAGCGTGATGTTCTGGAGATCTGGGGCTTGCAGGGGATCCAAACCCCTTCTGTTTCCTCCCTCTGCTCTTTGCCTTCCCACTCCTCATTCCAATGCTGGTCATTTCTCCCACTGAATTGAACCCCACCCCAAAGGAGTGGGCAGCGGTTCTGGGAGAGGATAAAAAGGGAAAAGAAGGAATCTAAATGGGTTTTTTAGTAATTTCCCATTGTAGAGTGCCTGGCACTCCCAAATTCCACTCAGATTTCCTGCAGGAATTGTCTCCACCACTGAAGCTCCCTGATGCGCCCCCGTGGTGGATGGGGCAGGGAAGGAGCCCCGGGAACGGCTGAGGATGGGGAGGGACCGGGAAGGTTCTGTGGAGCTGGGTGGGAGCGCTGGGACAAGTGGGGAATTCCCAGGGAAAGCAGCTCCTGGCACCTTCTGCTTCCAAATGCTAAATAGCGATAAAAATCTCTCCATAAATAATACATGGATCTAAAATAATGGATATCATAGACAATGATAGCGTGGGAATGCATCTAAAATGTACAAAATATTCAGTGTACAAAAATAAACATAAATGGTGTCTATAAATTATATAGTCCATACTTTATATTATATTTATAACATTAATATTACATCGATAATACAAATCTATACATTCCTTTTTTTGCAAAGCATATTCTGACACGGTGCTTTTATACACACACATATTTCTTTTTACCAAGAAGTAGAAACCTATTTCTATTATTTCTCATATAAATATATTTTTATTGCCTCATATTTCTCTATAAATCCACATTATACATAAATATAAAAATATGTGATGGATAATCCAGACAATAATGCACAGCTGTTATTCACATATTGCCCTATATTTATCTAAAATGTGTGGTTTATATGGGCTATAAAACTGATAGACACTATAAATATAATTCTATTTATATAAAGAATAATGCACATCCAGTTTGGGGTTATCTATATAAAATACACACATTTCTGTGCTCCCCAAAAAAATTCCTTGTATTCATTTCACTCAGAAAAGCCCATTTTAAATTTTGAGATGCATAAAATATTCTCCCTTTGAAACCTCCAGCAGGATTTCTCTGCCATTTTTCCAAAGCCTCATTCCTGGAGCACTGGGACGAGCATGGGACTGGCATTTTATGGGATTGATCGGGGCTTGAAACACTCTGACAACATCACCAGTAAAAAAATAACAATAAAAAATTGTGAGCAAAAAGAAAAAGCTGAGATTGATGATTTTTAATTTTTTATTTTTTTTTACACTTTTGGCATTCCATGGGAATTTTAGAAATGACAACTTTATGTCAGTATAAAAGGAGGGAAAAATGTAT